>NW_020538040.1:47776906-48189461 GCF_003426905.1 Ctenocephalides felis | reverse complement strand
ACAGTATGATCTAACTATTTCATACTATAAAAATATTCTGTGTATGCACAGGTTTATATAAAATCTTTAATGAATAATTTGAACTTGGATCATAAACCTAATGCAACTGTATTTCAACAGAATGCTTTCTGTTGATTCTTAATACTTTTGTCAAAATCTTTAGTATGTAACCACTTTGGTATAATGTTTATTCTTCAAAATTCTTTATATATAGTTCTTCAATCGAACAATTGAAGAAATTAGTAAGCCCCCGAGTACATCATTTGTTAGTGTAATTTTATTCGGTACCAAATTTATCTGAAAAATACAAAAGGTGCCAAACAAAAAATAGGCACTCTATACAAGCTATTCCCAAATGAAATGAAATTAATGAAATATTCAATCATTTTGTTACTGGTCCTCCTGTTGCATGAAGAATTTCCATCGTTTTATGCGCATGTTTTTGCCGTGTCCGATATAAATAATTTATATTCCGGCATATATTTCATAATTCATGGCACCCTCTTTATGACATGTCATATGTGCCACTCTAGATTTGCGGTCTCTTGTTATCTCACTGAATTCAACATTTTGTTTGTTACGGATTTTCACAAATGCTAAAACAACCGAACGTAATCATGATTTTTTCGCATTAATACCGTATGAAATGTGAAAGGATTTAGCTTTGATGGGATTTTGAGTAAACCGCATCAAGTTCTTTGATGCATTATATTTAGATGCATATTGTTAACACATGCACGTGATGAGATAATTTTTTTCGCTATTTTCAGCTAAATACTACTAATCTATATTTTATCAAGCAAATTGAAATTCTGAACGCATTCAACTAGAATTACCTTAATCATAAATCTAAAATAAATAAATATTAGATAATTAGTTGAATTATTTTAAAAATCGCTCAACAGATATAACGTTGAAATTTTACCTACAAAATCTTAAGTGTGAGAGCAATGATTTTTTAATTAAATATTTTATTGTCATAGTAAAATAATGCTATGATATAAGTTTGTTGTTAAACTTCAACCCCATGCTCAAACGTTTATTATATATTCTTGACTATTTCTAGAAAATATCATACTTACATGTGAGAATTTCATTTGTACATGATCAGGATATTATAAAGCGAGTGAGTTTATTTGTAGTATTATTTAAAATTTTATGATCACCAATCAGTACTTCAAAATGCACCTTAAATTAATTGAAATAATTATTTGCATTGGATGTATTTATTGCAATTTAGTACGACAGAGTAGTATTAGTATATAAAATCATTCATAAGTTTTTAAGTTACGTTTAAATAATAAGTCCTAAAGAACATTTAAAAAGTTAACTTTTTGAATATGAATGGTTGCAAGCTTTGTTTGATCACATGGGTTCAATTTAATGTTTTCAAAACAAAAACTAGTAGCAATTGACCCAAGTATACCAAAAAGAACCCATAAATTTGTGCAGAAACCAAGAGTGTCAAAATTGCAGAAAATGAATGGAAAGTCCAAACCTGATGTCTTAACATCCTGGCGTCATTCCTTATTGGCTTTCATCGTTCATCCAATATACATAAATACAAATTTTATTTCATTAGATACCTCGAAAATTTAAAAATGTTTATTATTAATAAACACAATAAATATTCATATTGTAACTTTTATTTCTAAATGTCTTTACTTCACCTTTTGCTTGATTGTGCCCAACTCACACCACTCGCGCGGCATAAAACCGTCGTGTTGTTCAACAGGGAATAAAAGTTCTAATAGGCTTATGAAACTTTGATTCATATTTTAAGAGGATCACATGGTTAAAAGATATTCACAAGTTTACCGATTTTCTTTACGTTCAGTTTACTCTTTTGTACCTACTTATTTTCTTCAAGCTTACTCGCTATTTTTTGCTGTAGAACTTTACTAAATAATAATTTTCTTAAAAATACTTCAGGAATAAATTGTATGCAATATTGGAAAGTATTATTTCTTTACTCATAAACTAAGTTTTAGAACAAGATTATTTTAATAATTTTAGAAATAATAAAATGGAAATAAAAAATGTGTATTATACAAATATATATATATATAATATATATAGATATATTTATTATATATTAAGATTATATAGATAGATATCTATATTATTATTATTAAATATATATATATATCTCTATATATTCTTCTTAAATATATATCAATATATATATATATCTATATATATACCAATATATATATATATATATATATAAAGCTTAAATTTTCATTAACAAACTAATTTTTGTTTAAAATTTAACATTTTTAATATACTTAATATCTATTAAATTTTGAACAACTTCTCATATATAAATACTTAGCTATAACAAGTGTCATTTTTCTAAGTTTAACTGTTCAATAATATATTCACAAGAGAATTTTTCAAAATTTAAACTATTTACGGAATAGATGTTCGACTATGACAATCCTCCTCTAGTTCCTTCTTCAGCAAAACTTTAAACGCGTTTCTCTCGAATCTTTTTCGATGCGATACTCACGATTTCTAAACTTCTACTTTACCGATTTACTTAAATTATTACAAAGCCTTCTCCATAGCTAAATATGAACTACCCTTATCTCCAAATTCCATTATTTCTTATTTTTGAAAATTTGGGAATATCAAAAAAATTTCATGTTTTTTTAGACAATTCTTATTTTGTGAAAAAAAACACTAGATTAACTTGACAGTAGTTCAAAGATTGCGACATTTTACTAGGTTAATAACATATATTGTTTTCTTCAGATTATTTAGAGGGCTGAAATCATGGGTATGGTTAGGTGCCAATTTTTCGAGACCCCCCACATCATTAACTTCTAGATATAGAACTATTTTCAATCTTTATCTTTAACAGTGCTATCTAAATGATGTCAAGTAGTAGTTAAAGTTGAGCACTTTTCTTTTCATGCAGTGGGAAACTATTTTGATAATGGTAATAGTATGTTACTAGTTTAGTATGCGGTCCTTTGAGAAATGAAATAAATGTTGATTTTTTTTTAGATTTTATTGGCCTCCGCTTTACATGATTTTTAGCCACCTACATTATTCATATTATTTTTCATCATATTCTATACAATTCTTACATATATATTTCTTATACATTCATCATATATATACTATCTCTTCTTATATCCTAATCTTCAATTCAATATTCTTTCTACTGATTTTCATTTTTCTTCTTGCTTCCCATATGTTCTTCTCATCTTCTGAACTAAACTTCTTTTTCCTTCATACTTCTAATACAATTTTTTCTTGTATTCTACAAGTTAACTATTCTTAATCTAGTTTTAATATTTTATATTTTAATTCTGGTACTGCTGGAGATTCGAACCAAATTCCTCCAACGCCACAAATGTTGATTTTAGAAGCATCATTGTACAAGGTAATATACTTGTCAAAAAATATAATCACTTCATCTTACCAATAACTAATGGGGAATAAGCAACATAATAATGCTGCCCGTTTAGTTAGTTTATCCCTAATTGGATTTTAAATATATAATAGATATGTTCCATGCTGCATATTTTTCACTGCATAGCCCGGATTGAAATTATCTTCCGACGTGCTCGCAAATGATATTTAATGCCAATTTCTTCGCTGTTCAGAGGATGTATTCTGAACCGTGATCGTCTCCTCTTCTCGGTATAATGCATTTTCCGTTGCCGTAACTGCACGTAATACCAGACATCGGACGACGCATTTAAATGAAGCAATATCTCTTGGAGAACTGTCAACATAACAACGTCGCTTCCACTATCTTACGTTATTAATATTCGCAATTTAATTTTACCGCGTATTAAACGTTCCTTTATATCGGCAAAATCGATTACGACCCACACACAAAGTTTTACATTGGCGTAATTAACTAAGATTGAGACCATAATTCAGCAAAATGAAATGTGCGAATGGGGCAAAATGAGAGATAAAGTAGTGAAAATGAAGGTAACTTCTGATGCTCTGTGGAATTCACTGAAATTTTCATGTTTAACGTTGCTGCAATATCAGACGCATATTGTGTCATTGTGGCGGATGAATACAAAATTAATTAGCGTATTATTTCATATGAAAGTCTAAAGTTATTATTTTATAAACAGAAAACATTGTATACTGACATTGCATGATTTGATTGACATTCTTAACCCTTTCGCTACGAATGACGTCAATTCGACTATCTGTGTATAGGTTGTCGTCCATGGACGACATACGCATGACGTGCTGTGTACGGATGTCGGCCTTAGATAACATGTTTTTGCTTCAAGATTTCACTATGAGTTGAACTATTAGCAATTCTAATTTTTATTTTAATTGTTATTTTATCTGAGGCGTAATTTTTAATTTTAATTAAGATGGATACGCTGTTCCGTACAGCAGCGACACTCTTGAGAATAACACAATCGTAGTGAAAAAGCTATAATCAAAATTAATTTCATTTGCTTGATAAATAATACAGCCAAACAAATAGCCTCTTTGTTAGTTTAATTTTAAATTCTTTGCATAATATACTAATAAACTGAATAAATTCATGAAAAATAACAATAATTTCAGCTCTAAGTAATAAGTATGCTAATAACTATATTTTTGAAGATGGCATAACGAAGATTCGAAAGCAATTCAATTTTTTTAGTAGTTAAAATCATTTTTCTATGATATGAATCTTTCAACCATACGAACGCTTGAACATAAATCTTCGATAATATCTCAGCATCATTCAATGAATTTTTGCATACTTAAATATTTCTATTTATTGTGAATAGTCTTTAGCAATAGCGAAATAAATTACTATAAAACGAATTACATTGCGGAACGAATTTTTTTGGCTTCAGGAACTTCTGAAATTTAAATTTTTTAACTATTTTTATAAATATTATATTTTATTTAATTTTCTTTCGTTATTATTTGTGCTAATTTAATAGCCCATTTTTATGGATGTAAAGTGAATATAGGAATACTCCTAACTAGAGCTCTATTATAATCATATTTTAACTAGTTCAACAAAATGTTGCAAAGATTTGTCATAATTAGATTCACTTTCCAACATTAACTTGGATTTACTTTTTTTACATAAAGTATTCAGAAGACCAGTAATGAATTTTTAAAGGATGGTTTAGAAAACTACATTTTGGAAGATCTTTCCGTCTCGAAATTCGCAAGCAGACTGCCGTGCTCTATATTTTATTAATTTTAATCTGACTAAAAATGCTTAGTTTAAGCCTAAAAATAATCTTTCGACAACGTTAGTTTGTTATGAATTATGTAGTCAATGTTTATTGATTACATCGTGATTATATTGATTGTTGATTGTATATTTATAAGTGCACATCGCACCAATTATTTTTGAATTAAGGATGATTTTAACACCAATATAAGTTGATGAAATTAATACCAAAATGCGTTACAAATAGTTATATATGTCATTTGTAACTATGTATTTAAAAAAACGCAACATATTTTTTAAAAAAACTTTATCAAATTCTTCTCATACATCTGAGCTTTAAAGCATGATGCAGAATAGTTGGCAAAGTTTTGCAATCAGTTTTTAAATATTTTCCGGAGAATTTAATATCATGTGTATTCAAAGCTTTTTGAGAGCATAATCACATCCGACGTTATATAATATTTCAGTCCAAATATTTGAAAACGAGAATCTCAATTTGTTCAGCGTGCTCAACTTGCTTCATGTCTTACTGGGATTTACATATTCCGAGCACTTTGATGCGGCATTTCAAAGCGCAAAGCAAATGATTGTATGATCATGAGCTTTGCGTTGTATATTTCTATGATATAATTTCATTCTTGATCCTATGATATTGTTGCGCATTTTCATTGATTTTTTTTTTTCAATTTCTGCCATAACATTTAACTCTATACACTTTATTTTTTCAAAAAACATTTCACATGGGCCATTATAACTTTATTAGATAATTTTGTTGATATATATATATATATATATATATATAAAACTTAATTTACCAAAGAAATGTCAAAATTGCCAAAATTCCTGGAAAAACACTATTTTTTATATCACACATATATGACCGACATCGCCCTGTATTAAAATTTGCCTTCTTTAGAAGCCTTGCCAGTTTTCAAAACTGCATTGTTTTTTGCTTAAACAGTAACATACACATTGGTTTAGCATTGTTTAGATTTCAAATATTTTAGGAAGCAACTCTATGTAATGAAAATCTCCAATGTGAACTAAAATTCTATCAAAAACTATCAAAAAACTATTATCTCTGAGTTGATAACTTCCTTTTTACACATTCGCTACTTCGAAAGCAAATAAAGGTGAAGTTTATTTGCTAGAAAGTAAATAGAATACGTATTTTAGAGTTTATGTGAAAACAGCTAGATACATTTCATTGCTTATCTCGTCTGTGCACATGCCTTATGAACAGTTGACAGTGGATCGATAATTTTGAAATTGTCACGTTGAGTTCTTATCTCACGTTTTCCATCGTTCCTTCTGCCCTGTTTTTCGGTAAAAATATAGCCCCAACAAGGCGATGGTGATGGGGTCGATATAACTTTTACAGAATAATATATGTACTTGTATTAATTTCTTACATATTCGTAGAAAGCCAGTCTAAATATGACTGAATAATTAACCAGTTAACTATGACGCACATATTGAACAGTGCGCACAGTTTTTTGAAGTCGGATTCGACGAAAAATGTTGTATTTGGGGTAATCTGCCACTCAATCTACTCATAACCGCATAACCTCTAAAAATAATACAAATATGTAGAAATTTGAGAATATGTTCTGTTTTTTTTCTTCAAAAATTGAGATCTAAATAGGATTTTCTTGATTTTCAAGTAATTACTACATGTGTCCTAAAATAAACAAGTATAACTTTAAGAGAAAAAAATACATTAAAAACACAAAATCTTTTGACCATTGTTAAAGTTTAAAGATTTTGAAAATTGACATATTTCTTTTGCCCGGGTAGTGTTGTGGCGTAGTTTTCTGGTTTTGGGTGATCCTCGAGGCGGCCTTTTCTAATTGTCTGAATGTGTTCGTATTAATGTATTTATGTATTAATCAATTTGGTGCATACTTTGAAACATTAAAAATTTCTTAATTCATTTTGGAATTTTGGAATTTTTATCACGTTTCGTTTGGAAACTGATCCCCATTCTAGTATGCCGTATGTCCAAATTGGTTTTGTAAGGGTAAATTTTGTCGTGCGTGTGAAGTTCTGATTTTTGTCTGTGATGAATTAGTGATATATTCCCTTTTTCTTCAAGTTTAAATAGCCAACTGACAAAGATTTATACGCTTTTTGAGTCAATACAAAAAATTTTGCCACTTCTCCGTGACAAGTGTGTTTGTCAATCACATTTAAATGGTTAAATATATTAGATGTGTCAAATGTTTGGCAAGTAAAAATATACGTTCTTCGTCGAATGTACGGACAAAATATATTGATTTATCTCTCTGCACGTATGATAAAAATAAGGAACCTTGTTACGATCGTTTCTTTATCAAAATTAAAAATTTATTAAAAAGGAACTAAATTCTGTCTGTTGTATATATCTATGCCATGCCATAAATATAGTATAATAATTGACATAAGCCTCTAATAATTAGACCTATTGAAATATGCTATTTACGATCCAGAAAATATATCAAAGTTTTTTGGTTTCGTTATTAACTAAATCTGACATTGGTTTCTGTTTTTTGTGATTTTGCTATCAGGATAATTAATTTAACAGGATTAATTTTACTTCGCCACTTAAATTTGGAATGAATTTTATAGGAACAGATCTAGCACTAACTTCGAAGAAATGTAGCCACTTACTTAGAAACTGCAGAGTGAGTACATAAATTCTTGTCAAATAATTGTCCATTATACACTAGCTCTCATCCTAAGACAATACTGACCAACAGTTAAACTATATCTGTAAGCGTTAGGAAAATTCTCAGGAAAGTTTATTTCGGATATATCAAAGACACGACCGACGAAAGCGACAGGGTGGCGATTTATAAAATGTCAGGGTGCGACGAATGTCAACACTGGGAGAGCTATGATGGGACAGTCAACATTCTCGTGACCGGACCTGACAAAATATAACTTACAATATATCTTATGGAGTATAAGTGACACATACCTAAATATAGTATATCTTGGAGTATAAGTGAAACATGTGTGTACATAAAAACGTGTAGAACAAAACTAAACTTGAAATGTTTATTTTTGCACCGGTAGTTTTTTTGTATTATACAATACTTGCCTAAAATGATTCATTGTAACGGAACATTTTTTTCTTTGCATTCAGCCAGTTACTTGTAATTGACAACTATACTCGTTACGAAGAAGAGGCAGAATTTTGTGTATTGACGAGTATACACGTAATGCGTATAATTTTTTGACTATTGGCTATTTAAATTGTAACTTTGTAAAATGTAACTTTCAAAAAAGGACGACATTTTCTTAAATTGTAACGTATTTTGAAGTTAAGCCGGTATAAATGCAACTAGCATTTTATCTTAAATCATTTTACCTCGTTTCTGGTCACACAAAAATGTGCGTCGGGGTATGATGGTATAAACAAATAAATAATACTATTTATCATTGAATAAAAAAAATCGAGTATTTAATAGATGCACAACATTCGCGTCTGAAATAAGAAAGCTGAAAGAAAACATATAGACACTTAGATAGATATTGAGTTTTTCACTAAAAGTATAGGCAGGCCTAAATTCCATATCCTACGTTCAAAATTTTTACTGAAATATACCTGTATAGTAATAATTACTAGAATATTAATAAATTATTCGAATGAATGATTAGATTGCTAAAGAAAACATGGTTGTAGAAAAGATCAAATGTTCCCACTATATATGTATATATATCTTAAAATATTTCGAGAACTACAATTTGAAAGAAATAAATATAAAATAATTAAACTATGTGACAATGAAACAATTAATTAAAACTAATTTATAAAGAACTAATATAGTGTAAAAACTTACATGTGAACTAGAATACTCTTAATTTTTTCAGATAATAATAATTCATAATAGCACTAATAGACCAATACTTGTCAGTTTAAATCAACAATTATATATATTTTCAAAATAAATTTCCTAATGTAGAGTAACATATTGCTTAGACCATTCGAGGCGAAAGTAAATCAGAAATGTGCAAACCACATGTTAAGTTAGGTAAATTGAAGTTTTAAAATCGAGAAGGGTACATAGAATAAAAAATAACTGTGAGGGTGGACTTAGTTGGTATGAATTGAGTTAACATGCAGAATAGAAAATGAAACAAAATAAAACAAAAGGGAATGGGTGGTTATTTTATATATAAAGATTTGATAAAAAAAGTAGTCATTGAAATCAAATTGGAAAAATCTTACTAAGTCATGAAAGAAAAAATTCTTAAAAGGTTTAACTATGGTAATATGGAAGTTTTTGTTGCCCAAGTCTCGGATACTGGTAGGAAGTTTATTTATAAGTTGAATATCTAAGTTATGGATCGAATATAATAATAAAAAATAAATGGTAGTCTGGCCGATGGCAGATCCATGGTGTGAGAGCACCTTAAATTAATGATTTCCTTTCCCTACCTTGTTTACCATTCTCGTTTTTATACAACTTTATGCATTTTTCTTCACAAACTTCTGCTTCCACATTACCTAATCCTGCGTTTTGGCTTTAAGTTTATTGTATCTTCGCTTCTCACATAACTCATCAATTATCTGCATTCTTCTTCTTTGCTGTTCCTCTAGTCCTTCTATTTTACCTTTCGCAACGTCATGTAGAAGGAACTCTTTCTGCAGATTGGGACCTATGCAGTTTCCTTTCCTTCTAATTCCTTGCTCAGTAGAGTTCTTTCTTCACCGACTCTTCTCTGAACTTCATTTAAAATTTCGAGAAAATTATTTGAACACACTTAACCATTTATATATCTTTTATTCGTAATTTTATTCTGCATTTTTCGTACGAACAAAAATTTTTCGTATCTTTTACGGTTTAGCTTGTAGAGAGCAATCTGTGTGAATGTTCACTTGTGGAAATGCAAAGTGCGGTTAGGTTCTAGCAACAGTCCACACTATTCGATTCTCTGTAAAGAAAACATATAAAGTATTATACATCGTTAGAAAGGTCTCAAAATTCTTAGTTTGTTCCCAAATACTCGCCAAAGCACTCATCTCAGCAAACTACACCAAAAGATTGAAAAGGAAAACGCCTTTGGACCTAACTGGCATTCCAAGTCAATCTAGATCATAATCTTTTCTTAAATTAGGAGAGATTACAACTGTGCACTCTCTCAAGCATTCAATAGTTTTAGTTCCCATATAACTTCGGAACGCATTTGTAGTTCGAATATAGTGAATATTATAACTAAACAAAATGAAACGACAGAACACATTTTTTAAGCTTATGCTAAGACTTTCTGCGTTATTTCTATAACGATGCATAATTTTCGGAGCAAGTTTCGTATTAGACACAAATTTGTATCGTTCCCCTGTTCCCCTGAACTCGATTAACTTCGTATTAATATCGAATGGGGGTCCTATTCTATTGTATCCGATTCGAAATAAGTTCTTCGATTCAGCTTGCTCAGTGTTTGCACATCCGATTATACCCAAGTCTCCACCGCCGAGTTATCGACCTGCGACGGTAGTCGTGATGGCGCCACGTCCTCCCGTTCCACTGCCCATTTTCCCATTAGCCCCGTTTCCCATTCGCAGTCGTGCAAGGAGAGCCTATACGAAATGAGTCGTAAACTGATTATCGAACAATTCTAATGCCCAATGACATTTCATAATGCTTTTAATAGACTTTTAATATTCATGCCGGCAATCTTATATCTGTAGTTATTGTTACTTGGATGATTTCGAATTTCAGATAGGCTTTATTACTAAAATAAATACTGAAATGTAGATAATATTTTATTACTACAGCGAATCTTTGATTGGTTTTTACTGTTTTTTGGTCTCATTGATTTTTATTATAATTTTTGCTTCAATGGATAGAGATATTTTTTAGAGAACGTATAGAGTAGTGAATGTCGGGTTTTAAAAACCGGCTTTAAAATCGGTTCTAAGGTTAAAATTATATAATTCGAAAACCGGTTTTTTAGTAGAAAATTGTTCAAAGGTATCAATAACATTTCAGTACAATTAAAAATGGCATGTACCAGATGGATGGAAATAGTGTTAAGTGTCGTTTTAGTACTTTAAAAATATTTACAAACCTGTATGTAAAAATTATGCATAAACAACGTGTAATTGATAATAATTTAATATTGGCCAATTATTATTTTATTGTACTACTTCAATTGCATTAAAAAATATCAATTCCAACCAAACAAAAATTGCTTTTAATCACGCTAAATTTTGTTCAAATTATTTGAGCAAACAGTTTTATACAAAAATTTAAAACCAGTTAAAACCGATTTTAGAAAAATTACTGTCCGGAAACCGGTTTTCTATAATATCGGTTTTTGTTTGGACCCTTGTATACAGGTTCTTAATATTGAAATATTAATCATGTAATGATGTATTTAAAATGTTATGACGAATAATACAGTAAAAATAATGAAAAACTTACTAAATTTAGTTACTTCTACTAAGCGTTCAAGTGTTTGCAATATATCACTGAGCTTTAGATAAAATGCTTGTGTTCACCTAAAATGATATGTTCTAACTATTTCATTACTAAAGCACAAATAGCAAAATAGAGAATATAAGTATATCGAAACGTTTGGAATTAAAGATTAATTTATAAATCTTTGCTTTTTATTTTTTGATGTATCGCCCCACAAGAACTTACTCATATATTTCAACTTCAAAATTAACAACTAAATCATATATATTTCAGTATTTGTCTGTTTCACAAACTTTTCACGCGTTATATTCTAATTTCACTATCAAAAACTGCTAACAAAAATGTCATTTTCAACTAAGCTTACTATTGAATTTTATCGCTCTATTCCCAATAATGAAACTTTTATAACCTATCCAACGCTATGGAGATTTTATAAGTGAAAAAAATCCGAATCTATGGTAAAAATTCTAGTCAAACGCGAGCTTTCCTCAACGTGTTTTTTTCAATACATAGAATTTCGTTTAGTTTTTACAAATAACATAATCTGACCCTTCATACATCATCAGTTATTTTTTACATGTTTATATATTCTCAGTAAAATCAAAAAACCAAAATATATTTTTATAAAATGTAATTTTAATAATCTGATACAATATTGTATATCCAATATCAAAACTCGACAAGCGCATCGGCGAACTCATTTTTCAAAGCTATTTTTAAAAGCTTCTTACTTTGTATGGTAATGTATCTTTTGCGTTTCTTGGAAAAATATCGTATGAAGGCGAGTGTTGCCTTTACAATATTTCTGAAATGCATTGAAAATCTATATTTGAAAAATATAAGTAGAGATAATATTTTATAACTAAAAATCAATTTAAGGAATTGTTTGATGGGAAACTTATAGTTAATATTAAACATTTGTATGCATTGTATAGTAGTATTATATAATCTAAATCAAATTACGCAGTTATATCGGATATTTATTATAATATTACGCTAACCTTACTGTAAAACTGAGTAGGATGGATTCCTAAAAATTACATTTTTATTAAAAACAATTGAGAAAAGTACTGCAAGACAGTTTCAAATGCCATCTAAATTACTTGAAAATGTATTGACTTCCCGTAGGGTTCAGTTATAGAAATCGGAAAAAAATGGAAAATGAATCTTTTTTTGCATTTCTGTACGTTTCTAGACCTTCTAAACATTTTGGCATACCTTAGGAAAAATTGATGTGTGAGTGCGGATACAATTTTTTGTCAACAATTTCAAGAGCACGGATCAACCGATTTCAATGATTCAAAAAATATTCGATCCCTATTGACGGGAAAACGTGCTGATTAGTTTTTAGATACGAGGAAAAAACTCGATAATTCAATATGAGCATTGGATGGGTAGTTCAACAAAAAACATCTTTTCAACGGAAAGATTAACACTTTCCACTCGCGAATGCCGAGATTTACATGAATTTTGCCGGCATCCGAGTCGAAAGGGTTAAGTTCTGTCTTGAAATTCTTCAGATCGCTGCTTTAGTATATCACAACCTAATGTAATTTCATTTCCTCATTCTCCAAAATATATTACCATTCGAAGTTGTGCGACTCAGTTCTATTTAATTACTAAGTTCTTAGTCGTGCATTCATAATTTTATGTAACTTATTGCAACTCATCGTACAATGGTAATTTGCTTCACCCAACGACATTATATGCAGTATAATTATGCGTTTCGGTTAACTACTGTATCTACCGTCGCAATAAAATAAAATCCAGATATGCACTAATATTTCGTAATAGTCGGTCGTGGGGCAATTTAACCGTCCGTAATAACTCATTACTATCATCGTGCATATAATATAGCCGGATAGCATCGTCGTATTATCCTCGGCGATTGCGAAAACAGTTTAGCGTGCACCCGATATATAATACGGACAAGGTGCCGTATAAACCTCTTATCTGCGGTTTTCCACGGCGGCGCCTTCCCTCAAAAACCTGCTCTCTCATATGTTCAACGTAATCTAGACGATATTAGAATCCCTTTTGTCATAAGTGAGAGCGAGCATGACTTGCTACTTTATTCTCAGCCCTAAAACAATGAATATTTCTGCCCGAACTTAAGCGCGCTAATTACTTTGAGAATTATGTTGCCTCTACGGGAAAAGTTTGATATCCTAAGCTTTAAAGCGATTTAGTAATTCTTTTTGTTCAAATTCTAATAAAATATATGGAAATTGCGCCCTAATTAATTTGATAAAATATGGATCGTATTATTTTGTATTACATGCATAAAATATAAGTTGTAGTATAGCGTAGAAGACGTTATAATATCAAAACTTTGAATTAATTAAGAAGGAAAACTTTTCACATACTTTCAAATTTCAAATTACTATTTTTTTCTTTATTTTTTGTGAGCAAATAGAAAATTGACTTGCAGTTTACATAGTTTACAAAGTATCTTAACAAATACAATCAGTATAGTAAAATTATATTGAATACATAATTCTATACTAAATTAACCCTTTTACTACAAATGACGTCCATGGACACGACATCCATTCGACTACCTGTGTATACTGGTGTCGTCCAGGGACGACATTTGTATGACGTGATGTGTGTACGTATGTCGTCAAGATTCATCACTATGAGTTTACCTTTAGGTAATTCTAATTTATATTGTAATTTTTACCGTACTAGAAGCGTATTTTTTTATTTATTCAAACAATAAATATTAATAACGGACTTTTAATAATTATAACCGACCATTTATAAGTATATTCAATTTTTAGAATTTTAGCTCTTAACTGAATCAACTATATAAATGTGCAGCGTTCTTAATCTATTTATTAGGTTACTTATATAGGCAAAAAGCATTTTGCATTCTTAAATCTTCAAGCGAATATATTTTGTTAATTTCATCATCAATCAACATGCTTTTAGTAAACAATTTTCGGAGCATAAATATTTTAACAAACTTGTTAATTCTCTCATAGGTCAATAGGTTACCGGGGCATTTTTTATATACGATTTTGTCTATTTTCAGAATGTTTGGATAAATTTTATAATTAAATAATATATCTGAATATTTGTACGCGCATAATAAAATCTTGGCCATAAAAACAAAGTATAACTTCATGTTTATAATTTTTAATAAAATTAAATATAATATGGCACTTTACAAAAGATACTTAATAGACATTTCTTAACCCTTTATGGTCTCGCGTAGCTTTCAGGTCACATTCCAAATTTTTCGTTATTTTACCAAATAATTATGGCTTTTGTCGTGATATGATGTATGAATCTTTATTTTATAACTTTGTCAAGATAATCAATATCAGTATTTATGACCTTTGCTGGGATTTTCAACATGAAATAACATATTTCATTGATACAAAAAATATATATATAAACAGAATTTTTTGTTATTCATTTGCGTATATAGGCTTATAATTACTGATTTCTTGTATCCCTAAATTTTAATGTAAAACAAATTAGTTCCATAGAGGATTAAATAGAACATAATTCTATTCCGGTGTTTTTATATGTAAAAAATTACAATGAGTTTCCATTAATTCTCTGCTTATTTATTATATAATTATCTTCTACTTCATTTCGTCGTATCTAATTATAACCAGATTACTTGTATCCACTCCTCGTGTTGTATATTTAAAATAAAATTATTTTTGTGGTTTTATTAACTGCTATCTGAGCATTATTTATTGTTTTCCACGGTGAATACGGCACGCGTATCTGACCTAGATACTATAATTACACATTTATGTTGCTTTCTAACAATGTTTATTAACCTAATATCCGAAAGCGGATAAGGGGCTTCGTCTTCGTAGCTATGAGACATTTATTCCCTTCATCGCATAATTGAGTATAGAGAAATTTTCCTATTAAATATTTCCAACTAGTTAGAAACTGTATGTATATAACACGCTTTATATTATCGAAAATGTATTAAAATATTGCCAATATTTAGACCATAGTTATGAACAACAAAATAGTTTATAACGACTTTTATTATCGGAAATATGTAACACAACACAATTATCACAAGGTTTATGAATATAATATAGCATAATTTTTTAAATAAAGTTAACAAAAATCTTCGTGAAAAATACATGCCCCATAAAACAAAACTAATTGCTGGTAATTTACTTATGTTTAACTTACAGCAAAAGTAATGCATCTGTATACAAGAGCTATTATTGATAAAAATCGAAGGACAAAAAGTACCTTTGACTCTTTAAAAGCAATGCGGTCGATATATCGTGTTAATGTGCGGCGTTGACTCAATGCAATAATGGAAACTTGTTCAAACAAACATACTTTCTTTCTCCCTTTGGTATAGTTTATCTGTTATGATGACTATCTCTACCGTACCCAGTTTTTTCTACATAAAATATTAAAAATTAACAAAACCAAATACCCATTCGAGATTTGGTACAAATACATTTCATCAAGTAGTATATTTTGTACATTCATAGTTACTTCTACATTTTAACGTACCATGTAAAGAAAGTAATTATATTCACAGTAGTTATTGATGTAGAACTACAATTAACTTAATGATGTAGTTAGTTTCACTTAATTATTATACAATTACTGTACAAATACTATTATGTGCTCACTAGCTCCATGTTCTCGTTGTAATTCCTAATTGATGCTTAATTTATGACAAACTAAATTAAGTATTTATCATGAACTGAAATCAAATTTCAGTTTAATTTATCATATTTATCTTTTACATAATCATTCTATTTTAACATAATATTTTATTTTAAAAAAGACTGCAAAATCTTAATTAAAGATTATACAAGTGTTGATAAATCATATTTCTCTTTTGCATTTTTATTATAACGTTAATCGCCACGATATCAGAAAATTTTACACATGAATCAAGAAAACTTATCGTATCGAAGAAAATAAAAAAAATACTAAAGTTCCTGGAAAAACTTCATATATGAATATGACTGACATAGTTCTATATTAAAACTTTTTTTCTCAACAAGCCAAAAATTTTGCAGGTCAATTTGATAGACATCCAAAGTTGGTATGGCTTATGTAGAGAATTTTTTTAGTGTCAGACACATATGACTGACACGACGATCAGCCGATGGTCATAGTTGTGATTCTTGATTACTTTTTTCAAAATGCAATAAAATTTATTTTAGACCATTCGCTCTTGAAAGATTATTTATTTCTATTACGTCTATCAGAATATAAACGAAAAAACTAATATATTAATTAGTTATATTTATATTTTAATGTATTTACGCAGTAATTGTCATAATAAAATCTTGGAATTTTGATTAGCATTTCAATAATTTAGTTTCGATTATTGTTCTATTTATATTTTTTTATTATTAAAGCAACTTTGTGTTGCAATAGTTTAAGGGTGCTTTCACCACCTACGCTATGTAATTGTTTGAATTGGCCTACACCTCTGCACAAGTAACTTCAATTGCAGTGAGCAATAATCCTAAATCATTATATATACATACATATACATGTATATGTATACCTATATCTATACATCGAGTTTGTGTATCTATAAACTGTTAAACCCACGATTTGATATCGGAAATAGATTACCATATATCATTTACGCGAAGGTATCATAATCGCGAAGACATTTCTCACTAATTTCGATTAGCCAAACGGAAAACTTCGCAAGAGAAACGGATCACTTGTCAATGTCGATCAATCATTGTACGTCATTCGAGATGAACACAAATAACACTCAATCTCCACTTGGGTCTGAATGATTTGTTACTATAATTAATATGAACGTCACTATACAGACGATCGACTATCGTATTTGTTAAAATACATATAATTACATGCCGGTGTAAGCTGATCGCCGAGGGCTTTTAGAGGTGGTGGGTGGTATTACATATATAGGAGCATTTCTCGCGGAGAGTGTTTATTTATAAATTGATTCACTTTCATCAATTTATACTAATTTTAATTTCCACAGCTAATCAAATTGTAAAATAAATCTAAATGAGGGTGAAGAAAATTATTAGCAGGCTATAGAGTAGACTCAAAAGGACTTAACATTAACAGAAATATTCACCAAATATTCGTCGACAGTGTCAATTGTCAAAAAGTTTGGTTTACAACTACACACACACATATATATATATATGTGTATATATATATATATATATATATATATATGGGTGGTCCTTAACCAGGACATTTTCGAATGTCTTTACTCCCAAGGGCGCAAATACTTCCAAATGATTCAAAAATGAATCTCTAATAGTATTAGCTCTTAATATAAGCATTTAGATAGAGCGCACACAAATTAAAAGTTTATTATATTTGTTATTAGCATACGTCATTAAATACATTTTTGTGCCATCTGTACGTGAACTCAAATAATATGACACATAACAATATTTATAAACCACTTAACCTCTAATTAAATCCATGTTGGTTGTTCTCTAATATTTATTCATCATGGAATAAAGATAATAATTTGAGTTTCAACAGCACCAATTAAATAAATATTTTGCAGCAAAATTAATCTTGATTCCAGCGCGATACATCAAAGAAAAAAAAATCATTATGTTAGTGTTGCTGTTCTGTTAATTTTTCTCTTATATTTATAGTTTCTATACCAATCCACAAATCTTATAATAACCTGGTTCTAGCTAAATAATAAAAATAATAAGTCTAATCAACTTTCATATTTATTTTATAAATGTAATATTATTCAAAATAAAAATAAATTAAGCTAACTTTCCATTAGATAATTCAAATATTTTCAATATTTGAATACTATATTTTATCTAAAGCCTTTTCGAATAGATTAACTCTAAACTCTATTGCGTTCTCGAGTGATTATAATGTATTGATCGTAGACACGTAGCTCTGAAAACAATGTTGACTGACCCAATAACGTCTACGGCTGGCACTTGTGAAATATTGTGTCAGAAGTTTGTAACCATTTAATAACTTTATTTTCACAATATTTTGTTCAGCAATGGAATCTATTGTTATTCAATTTTGAAGACGTTCATATCCTTATGTCAACACGTTTGACTTCTTATTGTATTATTACTTTATTTACACTGGGTTGGGATATGAAAACTGTTTTTACACATTCATCATGTTCCACTATCATCCAAAATATGTATAAATACCTATAATTACATTTTTGACAATTGATGACATTTTTTATTACGATTCATGACTTTAGCATATTGTTATATAGTTTTTTATTTTAGTTAATGTTGTATATTATTCATTTTTTTTAGTTTTTTTTCCTCATTTAATTTAGCAGATAGTATTATTAAAATTGACACGCGATTTAAAGATCGGTTTTTGCAAAAAAAATTTCAATACTAGGAAAATACGACCAAATATTGAGTGACAATGTGTTCGTAAATCAGCCGAAATTATCCCTTTAATAAAGCATACAAGAATAGTAAAAAAACACAATTACAATTTTGATATTTTATTTTGAATTTTTTGTGAATTTACTTAATTCACATAAAATATTCTCCATTAAATATTTATTTGTGCAATGTAGATAATACTTTAGAATTTTTTCTAAAACTATATTTTTTCCACTAGTTTGTAAGTGAACTTTATAAATCATATATTCAACAGTGACGCGTGCACTTTACAATCGCAAAAATAAAGTTATATAGTTTAGTCTATAAAACTACTATACAATAATAATTTTTATTTTATTCTTCTTTTATTATAAAGATACATTTTATTGTATAAAGCTAAACTGTAGTCTTTTTATGATTGATGTTAACTCGTATAATATAATTGGTTAATACTGCGAATAATAATAAACCCTACAAATGGTAATAAACTATTACATAAAAAGCATTTCAAATGATATTCATAAAAGATTCAAAATAGAATTTTCATATACTGTAAATTATTTATTTTCTTCAAACACAATGGTTAGTGTCTGGGCCTTTTTTTCTTTTCTGCATTAATAAATAAAATATGTTGTGGATGATTCTTATGACATTTTTTATGCAATACGGCGCCTAAGTTTTGGACTTTTGGTTTAGGCGTCAAATTAGAGTAGAAAAATGTACTATTTAAGAATTACACTTCTGCGAACAAATACAATACTGGTTTATTAACCAATTTAGAATTGTTAAGTATAACTATGATTAATAAATAAACTAATAAATTTTCTCTTCTATTTCAGCCAAGATATTATTCTTCTACATATGTTTCTATTCGGTACTGACGGGTTTCTTTGCCGCAATGTTAGCGGTGTTTTATCAAACGTTGGACAATAGGATGCCTAAATGGCAACAAGACAATTCGCTCATCGGCTCTAATCCAGGTAAGAATAATAATAAACAAAAATATCATTTTTTATTTCGTTTTACAAAAAATATCTGTAATGAAATGTAAACTATTTTCTAAAAATTTAAACAATATTTTGTATAAAAAAATTACATCAAACTGTGTAAAACTCAAGTTTTTGTTAACACAATCTACATATTAAGTTTGCTATTAATTTTTGAGTCTGAATATGTAAGTTGAATCATGACATAATCAATTTTCAAATAACCGTTCTATTAAAATAATAAAATATCTTGTAGCATGAATATAAAAGCGTATATGCATACATAAAATTAATATATTCAAGTCGATCAGTATATGTATTCTGAAATACATCTCTCCTCTCTTTATGCATAAAATCTTTTGAACACAATGTTGTATAGCAATACGATTTGTTTCATTTTCTCGAAATATACGTATGCTGAATGATACAAATAACATTTCATATGTGCGAAAATGGCAAAGGAGAAAATAAAATACAAACGCAAGTCATATCCAATATATGCTATTTAAGTGGTCGTGTGAAGTCAGAAAAGGTAGTAAAAGTGTTGAACTTTTCTTGACATCAAGTCCAAGTGATCAATCTTCCAGAAGAGATTGGTTCGGTGGAAAAATCGTTTCTTGGAATAAACGACTCTGAATAAATACATACTAGCGGTGAGTTTGACTTTTTTCCGGGCAGATTTGCTGAAAGCTAAGAATAAAGTTTTTAAATTATATAAAAATGTTATACTTTGTTTTATGGCTTACTACAAAAAATGTACAAGTAAACATTTTATTACATAAGTTCAGTATCTTATTTTATTCTAAAGAATTCTAATGAGATACTAAACAAATATTACTCTATATTTTTTTCTTCTTTTAAACTTACATAATTTCAAAGCTCTGTAAGCTTGATTATTCAAATGGCCAAAATCGTATTTTTAAATCTTCAGATATTTTTAATAACAGTCGACATTTATTTTTTTAGTTTCGTCAATTTTACTTAATTATTGATCTTTAAAAGGTATCGTTTGCCCATGTAATAATTTCTATTGGAATTGTTTCATGTTATGATTTTGTTTAATCTTTAAAGCAAAGATTAAGTAGTGATTATAAGAGAACGGAAACGGAGAAATCACGAATATTCAATTTAGTCAATCTTTATTTCAAAGCAATATTTTTATATATAAACCAATGTAACAAAAATTGAAATTAAATTTAAATTTAAATCTATCATGAAAATGCTTTTAATTTTTATCGTAGGTGTATTTTTATTTATTCAATAAATCGTTTTTAAAAAATCATAGAACGCATTATTTTTACTTCAATATTTTTATTATTGTGTTTTCAATAAATCCTCTCTGATAGCAAATATTAGTGCATATGATTGTTTGTCCAAACTGTATGATTGTCATATGTTTGAAAATTAACACATTACTGAACTTATTTGATAAAATACTTACATTTTAATGAATAATTAATTATTTTGTTTATAGTAATGTGATTTGCAGTTTACTGGAACAGTTTTGAATATACGGTGGAGACGCCATGTACACTTAAGATTGCGAACCTAATATGAAATTATGCATTTATATTTAAGATTGTTATATTACCTCAGATGTATCGTACATTAAATACATAAATTAATATCGATAAGCATATGTATTTACATTACTATGATAATTTATGTAAATATAGTATAAATCTTAAATATTTTCAAATGACGAACCAATTTGAACAACTTACTTTTAAGATACTTTTTAGTTATTTATAATCTAAAAAATATACTTCCATTTGCATAGTTAGTATTCACTAATTTATAGTGTCTTAAATTACCGCGCCTATATTTTCTTGTAACTTTATACTGCATCGTTACATTTTGTAATGCGAAACCTTACCGGCCGTTTCGATTTTTCTCGGTTTCTTGGAATGAGGAGAAAATGAAAGAGATTTTCACAAATCTGTAGCTCTGATGTTTATTAGCATAGCAAGGCCGGCACTTTGCTAATGGAATTTTAAATTCGGTGGCGTTCTAGTGTGAATTGCTTTAATCAGTGCGCAGTTCGTTTTAAACGTTCGTTACCGCTCAAAAGATTACCCCATTAGCAATGAAAAAAATATCTCGCTGTATGCGCGATGTTTAATTATATTCAACAAATTTAACAGAAAATGAAGTCTAAAGTTTTTTCTTAATAAGCGAGCTAATGTGTTGAGAGTTTTATATATTACATATGATCAAATGATAATGAATTCTACATTAACCGCTAATTTAGCTTATCTTGTAATATATAATTTCAGTAACAAACAATAATTTTTCCAAAGCTAAATATAACAAATGTACAGGTAACTAACTATATTATCACTATGACATATAAAAATTTTTAATACGTGCGATATGAATCTGAGTATTTTATTTGAAATAGTGTATAAACAATAGCATAGTTATAAATATATTTAATTATTTTAATAATTCAATGAAATAATATCTCAATATTAAATAAATACTGCATTTGCATTTTGTGCGTGATATGAAAACTCAATTATTATTTAATTTAGTAAATTGTTAAAATAAATAAGGACATGATTTTTATTTCTTCATTCAATTCAAGTAATGTAAGATAAAACTTGACATCATTAAATCCTGCAAATTATTGCTTCTGGTATATTTACCAGATTGGATCGTTTACAAAATGTACTTACCGCTACTAAACATTACTACGAAAATCAAATACACCATAAAATTGCCAATATTATTGGTCAATAGTTAGTCAACTATAAATTACATCTCATATACTACTATCATATTTGCATAATGATCAGTCCGAAATCCGCCATAATTATCACTCAGAAAAATCAATTAAATTTTTAATTGTATAATTCTAATTGGGTTATTAGTAGAGAAGACTGACTAGGGTTGTGCCAGGGTAGGGTTGTGACAGTCGTCATTAAAAAATGTTTAGTTATATATTGTTATATTATGCTTTGATGCTTATACCCATTGTTTTCTAACATATTTTAATGTCCCGTCCTGGGGTCTCCTAATGACACTATTTCAGTATTTCCACATAGACAAATGTTGAAAATACCATTTAATTTACATCTCTCTTAGCTAACTGATACATTAATAAAATTATTGCTGAATAAAATAAGTGGCACAGCCGTACCAAATCTCCCCTACATGCTATAATGATTTATAACAGATTGATTAATATCTGCCGAATGAAGATAACAATGTGATATATAAGATAACAAACAATAGATAGAAAACGTTGCGCTTCAGTAACACCGACTAGAATATAATTTTGCATTAGTTTTTATGAAACCATACGAATTGAAATTGTTATCAAATATTTTTCTCTGTACAAGTCTAAATATTCCGTGTTTCTTTGCATAGATGCCTGAGTTTCGGTTTTCATCGCGCAATAAATCACTGCTCTAGCAAGAGTGACATCCCCGAGGCAAATAAAAGGAAAAGAACGAGAAAATAATGGTGCATTTATCAGAATAAATCGCGTTCGTGTGATATATGATTAGTTACGGCTCTCTCCGGTTCCATATTTGTCATAAATAATGTTTTTTTATGACGCCGAAATGTCTGATGCGCTTGTTATATTGAATTTCGGAAGAAAATACATTATAGAACAGTTTTTGTTGTACAATCCGAAGGTCTCCAGTTCTAGGTTGTTATAAAATATGAAACTCGAATTGATTTATTTCATCTCGATGTTTGAAAAGTCGCAGCACTACTAATATTACATTCACAATGAAATGAAAAAATGTTTTTCAGATGGCTTTTCGATCTATACTTTCACCGCAGTGTTAATTTGACATGTTATTCCCGTTTAAAGCAGCCTGTTGTCAAGCAGTAATGACAACTATTGCCACTTCGAAATATTGATAGCAATATGTTTCCAAGTAAAATTAGACCTGATCGCGCATTTCTGCGTCAATTAATATATTCCCCCTATTAAAGAAATTTTAATAATAATTCATCACACCGAGATAGATCTGTTTGGGTTCTATCTGTAGAACTGATTAGTATTGAGTCAACAGCTCTTAAGTTCTTTATAGAACTTAGCCCTGTTTTTCTGGCTCATGCAAGAATTAGAAATAACCCATAATATAATTAATATGTAACTTTATATTTAAATATACAATAACTATTGAACTCACAAATTTTAATCTAAAAATATTAATTTTAAGTCTAATGTTTTCTTACAATATTTGAGATGTGGTTAACAGACAGTCATAAGTAAAGGATTAGATAATAAAAATTATCCTTTTGTGGTCGGTAAATTGTTTGTTTTTGTGTAATTCAACTTCATTTCTTTTTGTACAACTAAATGCGAAAGTTTTTTTTCTGTGTAGAAAAGAATTCTGAATTTTACCATAAAAGATTTCATCGGTTCGAAAAAAATACTCTAAATTAACTTCATAAATTATACTAATATATTTTTCATGAATATCACTAATATTTGGGCTAAATAAAAGTATTTCAAAGAATTTTGAGTAATTAACTATTACATTTTCGTTTATATTTACCATTTTTTGTATTTAATATTAACACGAAAAATTCTCACTTTTTGTGTTCATTCACTGCAAATTTCACTAGAACGCTTTTCCGAGGCACTAAAATAAAACTGTCTAAAATAAATTACATTGACGGTATCAATAAGTTGATTGATATTTCAGTTTGAAAATAGAAATATTGTTCAATTATATCTTCTGGTAAATTAAAATTCAGTTCTCATTTCTATTTTAAAAATGTGTTGTTGACGCCATTATCATTATAATTAATGTAGTATTGTACAAAAATTATTTAAAAGAAGTCCAAAGAATATAGTTTATTGTGTGAAATAATGCGAAGTTTTCTGAATCAATATTATTAAATCGTATAAACGATATTTTATTTTTTTATAACAATAAGTGAGTCGATTACATCGTTATCAAATGAGTGCATACAGTTTTTGCCGAATCATCGTTGATATACGAAATAATTTCAATATATAGCAACGATAACTTAATTAGAACGAAAAACAAACTGAAGTATTGATTTTGCAGTACAGTTATTTTATTGAAAACTTCCGTTATAGTTCCCATCGTCATGGAAATTGATTGACCTAATTTCAATAAAATTCAATTATTAACAAATTGCAATGATTTAAACGAAAAAGTTTCGACGTAGTGCAAATAGATTGGGTTTTACGAGTAATTAATTTTATTACAAATGTGCTGATGATCGATTACCGAAATTGTTTGAAACTGACTTCAACAGTATTATAGTTCGAGTTGTTTGTTCCACGTAATTAAAAACTGCATTTATTAATTTTCGTAATATTTAAAGATGGGTAAATTGTTCTATCGATATTTCGGTACAGTACACCATTGGTTTTGTACATGCATGTGTTAAGGAGATATTGTAGGGAAAATACGGACAAAATGGTATATATAACAAAATGGCACAGTGGCCTTAATTGAAAATTGGATAGTTTTAGTACCGTTTCTATGACTGTATAACGTTAAGAAAGCAATATCACAGTATTCTAGCAGTAATCAGTTCAAACGTATTTCGCGCCTTCAAAAGTTTATTTTGAGGGCGGTTTTCTCATGTTTTCTTAGATACTTACATATTATTGTTTGTAAGAATTTCTATTAAAATCAATTAACTTATGCCAGTTCTAGTGATTTTGATCAATTTTATCGCAATTGCCAGGTGTTTGATGGAATTTTTATTATTCGTGCATTTTTGTTTACTTTCGGACAAAATGACATACTTATACAATGTATACAACAAAATGATATAGTACAATTTTGCAAAAATTACAGGATAGTTCATTCTATGCCAGGTAAAAAGTAAATTAAAACTTGTCAAAGCTGATTGGTTATCAACTTCTACTCTAGTGCCAAAAATAAACCAAAAGATTTACCGAAAAAAAACTTTTATTTGTTGCAAAAACCTTTTTTATTGTCCTGATTCCAGCTAAGGTTGCTTACGATGTATAACTTGTTTCCTTTGGGGTCAAAATGAAAAGAGGACCAAACGATTGAATTGTCAACTTCTTAAAAATTATAATATCAGTATGTCCTTACCTTATGTCATTTTATCCATGAACAAAATGGTTTATGTAATTGCTTGCATTTTTTCTTAATAAATATTTTTATATTTTCTACTTAATTAGAAGACTATGTTTCTTGCAGTTATTAAAACTGGGTAAAAACGATTGAGACTGATCATAATAATATATAGAATAAATAAATATTATTCAAAAACAAAAAACTATCATTTTGTTCGTACATCTTCGAGTTTAATTATTTCTTGTTCGACCTAAACCGGAACCTAATGTTTAGTTAAACCAAACTAAAATTTTGTAGAATAAATTATTTTTAACCACTAAACAAAAACATCAATATATTTTACAAGAAATGATTGGAATGAAGTTAATTTCATAGTTACCTTTAATAGCACGTCCAAACTTTAACTGAAAATTTATAATTTCAATATTATTTTGAATTAATTCATTTAAAAATGTTGAATTACACAATTTACGAAATTAATAATGAAATTTATATGAAAGAGTATTTCATTTTCATTAAGCTGTCTGATTAGGTAATGACAATTGGTAGATAGTTAATGTTATCTACATATATTGCTAAATTACTAAAAATTTGTACCGTTTCTGTTTGCAAACATTTTTATATAATATGCATTTAAACGGTAAATCTATTACATACATTATTATTGATACCGAAAATAGTTGTTAAAGACATTTTGCTAGAATGATTCAGTGTACAGTGTACAGGTACTTAATTGTTATTAGGAAATGTTATCTATATTACTAAATTACTGTTTCTGTTTGCAAACATTTTTATATAATATGCATTTAAACAGGTTTACATATATTATTTTGATACCGCAAATAGTTGTAAAAACATTTTGTCAGAATGGTTCACTGTACAGTGTACATGTACCTCTACATATGGTATATTAACGTGGAAAAGTTATTATCTAATGCCCGAAAATGAAGTATTCATTTCTATAAAATCTATATAATTGCAAAAGATTATAAACAAAGCAAAGCATCTAAGCGCATGTATCTAAACTATATTTATAACTGAAATCTATATAATTGCAAAAAATTAAAAACAAAATAAAGCTTTTAAGCGCGTGTATATAAACTATATAAAAAATCAATCCTTCTGTATCAGATCATTCTTATATAATACACATTTAAACAGTAGATCAACTGCATATATTATTTTGATACGGTAAATTGTTGTTAAAAACATTTTGCTAGAATGGTTTAGTGTACAGTGAACAGGTACTTCTACATAGAGTATATTAACGTGGAAGAGTTCTTATCTAATGCCCGAAACTGAAGTGTTTATAACTGAAATTTATATAATTGCAAAAGATTGAAAACAAAGCAAATCATTTTAATGTATCTAAACTATATAAAAAATCAATCCTTCTGTATCAGAACATTCTTATATAATATGCATTAAAACAGTACATTAATTCCATACATATATTATGTTGATAACAAGAATAGTTGTTACAAATAGCTTTAGTTCACCAGAATGGATCGTAAAGGACGAATAAAAGTCTTCTAACTTTAGCTAGTTTAAAATGAAATCCAAACGATCGTTTTTGTGCTTAATTTAAAATAGATGAAGTCGATTTGTGTTTTTTCTATATTGCTCCGCTTTAATTTCCAGCAAGTATCGTTTGAATATTCAAATGCATTCTAATTTTATGTCCGATTACAGGTCTCGGGTTCCGGCCGATGCCGCCAGAGTCCAACGTCGAGAGCACGCTCGTCTGGTACCGGGCTAGCGAAAGCAAGAACATGGAATACTGGACGAAAGAAATCGATAACTTCCTGCACGGTCAGTATTTCTTGTTTTCGGAATAAATATTTGATATTGTTAAGCAATGCTGGTGAAGATGTGACTGGTGGGCGCTGATTTATATCATTTACTTCAAGGGGGTATTCTAGTATAGAAGTTTAGAACTAGTTTTCCAACTAGTTTAGTTCTTTATTTTCAAACTTCAATCCTTAAAGGGGCACAACTAGTGTGAAATTTTCAAAAAATCAAATTTTCAATTTTCCCATATTTCGATAGGTTAAATCTTTAAAAATAACATACCAAAATTTTAAATCGATATCTTAAATAGTTTTTGAGTTACAGCCATTTAAAGAGCATATATATAGTATATACATAGTATAACGATCATTTTATCTTTAAACGCGTTTTTCTCGAAACAGCAATTTCCGAATTTGCTGCAGCGATTACTCAAAAACAAATGATCCAATCATTACCATTTTTTTTATGTGTTCTATATATAGTTCTCCGTAAAATAAACTATCGATTATTTGATCGGATCAAAAATCGAATTTTGACAGTCCAAAAACAACCAAAATTTTGGGTGAAATTCGACTTTTTAAAAAAAAAACGCCGTCATTTTGTCAATTTTCGATTTTTTTTTCTTTATCGTAGTTCATTTTACAGAGAATATTATCTAGTTTAACGATAATTTTTTTTTAAATTTCATCCACGTAGAAGGCCGGAATCACTGCAGCAGTGGAGGTCCTTTTTTTTGTTGCGCCGTTGGAGATCGACGATAACTTAAAAAATATTTAATTTCTTTCTTCAAAAATTTTACTAAAACATCTATAAATATATTCCTAAAATTTTGAAATGATTGATAAAGTAGTTTTTTTTAATATAAATTCCCAAAAATCACCTTTTTTAGGCGGTTACACTAGTTGTGTCCCGGGCCATGTCCGTAAGGCGTAATATTTGCTTCTGGCCCGATTATCGTACGCGGGCTATGCCCATAATATTTACTTTTGGCCTAGCTATTGCACGCGGGCTCTGCTCGTCATTGTAAGTTAAGGGGTTAACTATTAGAGAATATGCATACAAGATTTTAAATATTCAAAATCTATGAAAAAAATTTTTCGGAGCAGTTTGGTCACCTTTGTTTCGCCTTCCTTCGCGAGTATTCTTTGCAGACTTCTTTTCAGTACGAACTACGCTCATCACCAAATGCCGATTTTTACTTTTTGTTACAAAATTCGAATTTAACAAAAACGTATTTTTTCAAGCAATTGCTATTTTGTGAAAAAAATTTAACTTGTCCGGAGTCCATACGAATGCGCCATTATTCTAGATTAATAATTTGTTTTCATTTTTTACTGGATTATTGGCAGAGTTAGAGTCAGGGGTATTTTTTTAGACTCATCACCGGCAAGAATTTAGACAACTTTTTGACTGTTTTTAATTTTAAATCCTTTTCTGTATTCTTGAAATATTAATTGGTAATATATAAAAAAAAATTATATTAAAAATATTGTTTGCCCTTTTTACGGTCTTTTAAAAATCACATAATCATGTTTCCCTTGAAATACCCTTGAAACTTTTTTATTGCGTTTATTGATTATTAAGAGTATCGACGTACAAATTTGAAAAATAAGTTATTAACGCAAATAATTATATATAAATATGTATAAAAGGAAATTATTCAAAGTAATATTTAAATTGTTGTCGGTAAACTTATTTATCATTATTCATTTATATATATATATATATATATATATATATATATGTATATTTTATTATTAGTAATGTAATATTTTTCCTTTTTTCTGGTTTTCATATTCATATTATTATTATAATATATACACACACATATATATATATATATATATATATATATATATATATAAAATTTTAATTCTTTGTCGGAAATAATTATATTTAAGCTTGTGCTCAACACATCACATAAATGATGTAAAAATCAAGCCGTATCTGTGTCTATCATCTCTACAAATTATTTACAAGCTTATTTTTGATGTAATAATAATTACCAAATTAATTTTTTGTTATGATCTCCTTAGTTTACTATTGGCTAGTTTCATTAATTCAATGTCTTATGTATAATATGATTTGTCTTATTTTATATTACTAATGAAAATTATTTACATTTGATACCTGATTTCCCGCCTGAATGTATCAACAAAATCTTTTCGAACTAATGAATTTCTATTTCACATACTAAACGAATCCTTTTTTCAAATTGCATTTTACTTTCGATTCAAAACTTGTTCTCTTTGTCTTTGTTGTTCATCGTTTTGACAGTCTATAACATTTATATTAAATTTTTTCATATAGTACTTTTATTAGTTTTTAATATACGCATTCATTTCGACCATATTTTATTAAGAGAAATATGTATTCGTAGAATTTTTCATGCGCTATTTTCAAGTTTTTTGTTTTGTACAATGTTTGAATAATTAGCATCGTTATATGTAGGCGTCTGTCCTTCAGGAGTATAAAATCGCGTTGAATTCATGATGAATTTTATGATAGAAAATATTTTTTGCGGCCCTTGTTCATCTCATATTTAAATAAAAAACGTTTTACTATAGAACTACACAAATAACGTTTTTAATTGATTATTATTTATATTGCGAATAATCTGGTAGGAATAGTAGGCCTATTTGATTTTTTTATTAACAAATTGACTTCAGCATTTATAATTTCGTATCGTATATCATTTGTATAAAGCTACTTTGAAACGCGTCGCACTAGTTGTAAGTTTTGCAGATGGTTTCATTTTCATGAAAAATTTTATTATAAGTTCAGAAGAACTAAATTATTTAGTGATTTTTTTTTATTTTTATTGTTATTTTCCAAAATAGGTTTTTGAATTATAATCGTTAGCCGTTTGTAATGATTTATAGTTATAGTGAAAATTAAGCGATTATTAGATATTCACATTAGTTTCTATTATTCATGGTATTTAAGTTTTTCCCTTAATAATAGTAGTGTTATATTATTTGACGCAGAAAGTTGAGATTTCTAGACAAAATGTCACTGTATACCAACTATATACTATTCAAATAATAAATGTCTTCAATCATGTTGGATTTATATACCGGATTTTTATTGAAAAGCTAATTAATTATTGAGGTTTTTTAAATTATTAATTTATTTGCTCATTTATTTTTCAAGTCATAAATACGTTATAAACTCTGAACGATTACAGATTCAGAATAAAAATTCAATTAATTCTCAATAGTAATGAATAATAGTTGATCAAAATATATGCTATTTAACAAACATTATTTCATCACATTTATAAATATATGTATAATGAATACGTTTAATTATCTCCTATATTCAGGTCAATAAATTAAAATCATATTTACCTACTAATTTTTGATACGCCGCGATAATTTTTCTCCGAAACATTTGTTTCGTTTCCCGTACATCAGTTTGCTTGAAAATGCGGTTGTATCTTGAAAAATATGTTTATACGGAACCCTTATATTTTGATATTCTAAACACGTAGTTCTAAGTCTTTTCTACCTGTAATATCAAAGTTCGTAGCCGTTGCTATGGATTTTACATACAAATTGCATTCAAGTACAACATTAAATTTAAATAGCTTTTTCGTTCGCAATTAAATTATAAATTGCCAGTTACATACTCATTCTTATGACGTGGTTACATAACGCACAAAGTAGTTACTTTCAATATTGTTATATTAAATATTAAATGGAAATTTGAAGCACAAGTGTTATAAAGTGTAAAACCGTTTGAATTGAAGTATTTATAATATAAAACAATTTTAATTAAATGTTGCATAATGAAAAAACTTGAAAGAGTAATTTTAATTAGTGATTTAAAACTGTAGCCGTGTACTGCACTTTTGAGTAATAGTAAACAACTTTTCTTATACACTTTTGTATATCGCGAGCAGCAGCTGCACTTGAGATTCTTTCAGAATTTTTCAGATTCTAAAAGAGTACATCGTTTTAGAGGAACATTAGCTTTAGTTGTTTATATTTTTTCTATTTATTTTGCACAGCAAAATTGGATTTATTAATTCTGTAGTCGTTATTAACAACACGTGCACTGGATACTTTTACTTATTCCTCGCAATTAATTTGGTAAAAAAAAATTATCAAATTAAATACTCGAAAGCTTTTAGTGGTCCTAAAAAGTGGAAACCCACATTTAGTGAAACCAATAACTATAATCGAAGATCTTAACTGTCTTATTTTTCATTTATTACCTACTGCGTAAATTCATTCAATATATTTAATAGCTTTGCATTAATACCTATAATTTTTTATTTTTTCATCTTCGTATGTTTTGTAATTTGTTTGCGCTTTCTTTTATTGAGTTATCTATAAATTGAGCCTTCAAATTGTATAGTACTTTAAATGGTTAAATTTATTTAAATTCATGTGATCGAATATAATATGAACACCTAAGAAATGGCATCTACTGAATCGTTAAATATTGGACGGAAATAAGTGAAAGGATTTTATCCATCATTATGAAGTTACTATTTAACGAATTTTATCTGATTACGTATTTTGTATGATCGAAAAAATAAAGGTTGAGAAACTATGATCTACGGAATAATATTATTTCAGGTTATACATAAGTGTATTACGTGAACAATATTTGCACAGTGAAGTGCTTCATGCGAGCTTTCTGAAAGAACTTCCTAACTGTACAAATATTTTATTTGAAAATAAATTAGCTTTGCCAATAGGTGCTTTAAGTATGTTATTAATAGGGTTTCAGTTTGGTATTATTTCAGTATGTGTAATTGTTTAATAAAGTTTGTGGAAATATTGAACTAGCAAGAGTAAATATATAAGGCTTTAATTCAATTCGAGCCATAGTAACAGGCTTCTTTAGTTATTTTAGTTATTTTGTGATGTTTTTATATAAATAAAGATGCAAAATGATAATGATGAACTTTTAGTATTGTATTAAATTATCATACATGCGAGTCTATATTGTCGAAATATTAAAAACAATGCACTTAATCCAAATTATGAAATTACTTCAAATTCATGTAAATAATTTTAAGAAATTAATAAACAAAAGTAGCTTTATTCTAAATTAATATTAAAACAGTTCAAAAATATTATTTAGTCTTAAAAACTTTGCTTTTATTGGTGCAGATTTAACGACATGCACAGTTTTTAGCTTTAAATAATGAAAAATTTAGGGGATAAAGGTTGACGTAGTAATTGCAGATATTAACATGTCTTTGGGGATTTCTATTGCCAAAGTAGGTTCTTATTTTAGTTCTTAAATAAATTTCGATTAATGATGAAATGATTTACTAATTCATAAAAACGTTTGAATCAAATATAAAAAATAAAATGATAACTTTTGCATTTCACGGCATTATATTTCTCTTATACAATTATTTTTAAACCGTAGTATGACTGTAATTATTTTTATACCAATAACAACGGTATCGGGTATCACCATACATTTTCTTGGGCTATGATATGCGTATTATATTTTTTAATTATACACATAATGGTTGTCTCAGACCTTGAGCAAAGATACTTTCTAGTTCAATTAAGCAACATTTGATGTGGTGGTTTTCCTTCGTTACGAGAATACGACGAACGTATCTTTGTAAATAAAGAAAAGCTGCTGAAACCTACACACTGTAGAGATCAGATATATAGAGATTTGTAACGCTAAATTGAACCGATTACGTACACACAGTATACACACACTGAAGCTTGCACACAAATCTATTTTATGAGAAATCTTGGATTTTTCAATATCGCAGATAGATATTGTTAAAGTAGCGCAATCGAAAATTTTAAGATGCATTGTGAACGCACCCTGGTATATGTTACAAATGACATCCTACATAAAAACCTCAAAATAAAAACTATTAATGAAATGATAAAAGAAAGGAGCAAAAATACTACAAAAAACCAGATCACCCAAACATATATTTAAAACAGTTAAGCGAGGAATGTCCCACACGAAGATTGAAGAAAAAATGGCCTTACGATCTTAAATAAAATGTCAAAAATAAAAAAGAGATCTCATAGGAGATAATCTCTTAAATGCATTAACATTACAGCACATTGTCTTAAAAATGTATATTATTTTGATTGACAATAAAACTATGCAATTAAAAAATTATTTACATTGACCACTATACGATACTGATTGGTAAAACTTCATATATATAACTTTTGAAATTTTTATCTATTCTTTTAAATCTAATTCATTACCCTCAAAATAATCCCTTTCGGATGCAATGTATCTATGCCAACACTTTTTCCAATTTTCAAACATTTTTCATAATCGTCTTCTGGAATAGCAATTAGTTCCTTCTTCGATTTTGCTATTATCTCTTGAATCGAATCAAAACTATGTCCATGTAACGGTCTTCCGAGTTTAGAAAATTTTCAGAAGTCGAATAAGGTGGTTACGGAAGGATATTGGTTGAATTTTTTACAAAATTGTAACAAAGAACGAGTGCAGTAGTGCAAAAACGGCTTTCAAAATGGTGTTCAAATTTTAAACCCTTTGAAAATTCCAGCAACATCAGCAAGCTTTCTAGTCAATCGATAATTTTGCAGCACCAACTCTTGATTTTGTTGACGTGTACGTCATCAATAGATGCTCTTGGTAGTCTTCGATGTGGTTCGTCTTCAACGCGCTCTCGATTTTCTTTGAACAATTTGTGCCAGCAACATCAGCAAGCTTTCTAGTAATCAATCGACTATTTTGCAGCACCAATTTTTTATATTGTTGACGTGAAGCTCATCAGTAGATGTTCTTGGTCGTCTTCGATTTGATTTGTCTTCAACGCGCTCTCGACCTTCTTCGATCAATTTGTGCCTATCAAAAGCACTTGCCTTTGATATTGGTTTCTCAGCAAAGGCCCTCTGCAATTTTGTTCGGCTGCTGATATTTCATTTCGCGCATTAAATTTAATGCTGCTTCTTTGTTGAATAATTTTAGACATTATAAAAAACGAAGAGACAACTTTTCTTTGTTTGCAAAAAGAAGCGTAACTACTATCAGTACCAATAAATAATTTTGCCGTAAAATTGGATACAGATGTCAGTAAAAATACTTCCTACTTGAAAATAAAACAATAATTTTGAAAAATAATGCACACTGTTGATTGTATTTTTTATTTCAACGACTAATTGTGATTTTACTGGTATCAATCAGTTTGCACCCTAAATGTCTCAATTAGCGCTCCCCCAGTTGGCAGTAAGCTATAATTGCCAGATGAACTGACCGGGTTGCCTCTGTCGGCGGCGATTTATCGGTCATAAAGCGTCTGCCAGCTTTTGGTCTATCGATATGGAGGAGTTGAAAACAAATTGCACACGTGAGGCCGCCGTGCATAAATAACATGTGCTATGCAAAATATGATATCCTATCCAATTGCAATTTGCGCAGAGTACCGGTATCATCGCAGCATCCGTGGCGTATATGTAAATGTAACGGGCGTTCACATAGCATATTCATTTGTAAACATGATGAACGAACGAGCACGATGCATGTAAAGAGATATATGTGACACATCAAATGTAATTAATTAAATAAAATTTGTTACTCGCTATATGTGCATCTACTCTAGCTCGCAAACTATGCTGTTACCTGATACAGTAGCTTTTCCGAATGGAAATTCATTTTGCGGATATATGTTTTATGACATAAATAATAAATCATGTATAGATGAATAGATAGATACTGCAAATCACGGTTTTTGGTCTTAACCATCGTAACATTCAATAATCTTCCAAAATGGTAACAGAAGCTTCGTAAAGTCATCCTTTACGTAATTGTTCTTTATTGCCGCTTTGAGTAACGCTTGGTCATTGAGATTTGCGTCAAACAATTTAATCTAGAAACGATTACTTATTTGTTCTAGTCGCTAATCACGGCCTTTGCTTATTTATAGACGTATAGAAAAGCTTTATTTATTTTATTTTATTTTATTCATAAGCAAGCCGTAATCAATAATAATACATATTATTTCAGGCTCTTGTCAAGCTTATTCATAATTACTATTAAAAGGATAGTAATTTTATAATAATCATAGTAGCTGCACGAATTTTGCTTCTGAAAAAGAGCTGAAAAAAAGCATTCGAACATTAAATACAATGTTCATCATCAAGTCCATCATATTAAAATCTATTTGACCACCAGTTAAGCTCAAAGTTCTTGCACAAGGTTGAAAGTTATACTCATTTAAAACCGTAAAAAATTTAATTAATAAAATAGCAATAAAAAACATAGATAAAGGATAAGGATTATGCAAGAAAATAGTTGTTGAAATCAAATTGAGAAAATTCAGTAATATCATAAAAAGCTAATTCTTTAAAAAGTTTAACTGAGAACGCATGAAAATTTTTGCTGTCTAAGTTTTGGATATTGGGTGGAAGTTTATTCATAAGTTGAATACCATTTGCACTTCATCTCAATGTCTCAACAATATTTCATTTACTTGTAATTTAGTACCATAGCACAAAATTCATCCATTGTATTGATTGAATTTAAATTTCTTCTGGTTGTAAAAGTTTGATCAACTTATTCACGAACCAACAGTTACTGGATTAGATTTTATATTGACTTTGCTGGATTTTGCAGTGTAGTAAACATATTAATTCAAATACCTTTAAATGATTCTCTGCATTATAAATATTTGATTTAAATAAATGTAGATTTTTCAAAGTTACAGAATCGTGTTAATTAAGTGTGCAAATTCATTTTTGGTCACACAATCTAGGCGGTTATTCTACTTCATCATATTGAATACAGAACAATATTTTTTGTTTTGTTCGTTATTCTTGAAGCATTTGTTAAAAAATATAGTGTAGTATAATGGTATGACGGTTTTGCAAACTTATGGCTTTTCCATTACTATTTGTTACACTAAATACTTGATTTTCATTTGTCAAAGTCGTATAATTAAATTTTTAATTTTGGTAATAATGACTGTCCTACGTAAAGTACATATAAAAATTATAGAGTAAAAACATATTTTCAACCATGTTATTAATAAAATTATGTTATAATAGTGGTTCAATAGTATCAATTATTTTTCCATTAGATTAATATTACTTGCATGATAAACTGAATCGTGATTTGGGACAGATTCTGCCGTAAAATGGACCAATTTTATGGTAAAGCTATGTTACGTAGCATTTTTCATATAAAATAGTGCTAAAAATTGTCCAAATGCTATGTTTTTGCTTTGCAGTCGAGTTTTACACAAAAAATGTAACTTCGCTCATATGTTATTATGCCACATCATAAAGTTATAACATTCTTTTTTTTTGACGTTTGTGCTTTTTCTGGTTTAGGTTTCCAATTTAAAACACCTGACTGCACAGCAACCACATAGCTATTTGACAGTTTTTAGTACCACTTTATATGAAAAACGCTACGTAACATAGCCTTGCCATTACATTGGTCTACTTTACGGTAGAATCGACCTATATATATATATATCGTATGAACATTACTAGGTCTATGATACCTGAAACGATGTAACGAATGCCTACTACAGATTTCAGCTGCAAATTGTTTGCGAAACTTATGCCTTTGCATGAACAACTGTGGGTTTACGCGAATCATTCGTATCCGATGTTCTGTTTCGAGTTGCTCTTAGACCCGGAGTACGCATAAGTTCAGAGTGTTTGTGCGAAATTAATTTTAACAAATCATAGTTTGAATTGCTTTGCCACTTCTCCTCTCTGACTGCAAGTTTTCGTATAGTTATTCTGTTTCATATGTAATATAGAGAGATGAATTATTCTCTAATGGCGAAGGCTTTGATGGTGAACTAAGAAGGTAGTTGAAATAGATTGTTTTGTATAAACCTAATGAAGCGTTATCAAATTATAAAGTTTAATTCTATCAAGTGGGAGTTTGAGTTTACCTTGTTTCTTTGATTGCATGCCATTCAGATACATATGAAATAATGTTCTTTTATCATATAAGCTCATTATCGATTGAAAATTGTCCTGTAGTCTTTAGAAAATCTCTACCATATAGCTCAAAATTGCATTACTAGCTCATTTTTATAACTGCCATATAATAAGGAATTTCTCAAATACTTACATGAATTATTTTATGGGAATGTGATGGGGCTAATCAAAACGTGATCGTAGGCGATATATGCTATATAAAACCCATATAATTTTATGAGGACTTTCTTATTAGGAAATCTCTGTAATTTGCCGGGCTTCAAGAAAAAGCTCTTCGTAATAAGCTTTTAATAGACACTCTAGAAGTGACTGAATGTCACAGTTTTAAATCTTCAGATATTTCTTTAATGATTGTTAGTTTTACTTAAAATACATATAAAATGTATGCAATAAATGCAATTTAGATAATTATTTATTTAATTACTATTTTATTGACTTATTTTAAAATTGTTGCAAGGTAACGAAAAAGAATAAGTAAACGTACTCTTCACTAGTAAGGTATCTTCGTAACTTCATTACAATCTTATTTTTTGCAATCTCAATAGATTCAAATATCCATTTACAAACCCAATAATAATCTAAAAATTACATCTTTGATAAAGGCGACTACTAGATTTTATGAGTATTGGACTTATATTGGCTTTGGTTAGGTTATAATTATGTTGTCAAAAGTGATCACAAAACAAAGATTTGAATTAACTACATTTTTCATGAAACCTGATTCATGAATTTTTTATGCAATAAACCACTGTCTATCACAAACTTAACTTTTTTTAATATCAATCAGAATACAAAATTCTATGAGCTATTTGGCTTAATTCGTTCGCTCAACACACACTCTCAATTATAAACATATTAGAAATGGGTAACTCACTCCGGAGTTACCACTCCGATATAACTCCTCCCTTGGAGTGAATCCGAGGAATGAATCCGAATTAACATGTGCAGATATTTGCTCGAGATTTTTTACTAATACAAAGATTTAGGTCGAAAGAAGTGGTCTTACATCCAGGTTTAGGACTTTTCAGGTATATATTTTGTATTCTGCATTCTGTATACGATAATGTGTGTCCGTAAATGAGCTGTTTCAATGGTATACAACCAGCTAAAAAATTCAGTATTATATTATAACTTTTACACAATTATGATTTTATAATTGTGTAAAAGTAATAGAATGCTAATCAAACTACCTGATGTATAATTAATTCTCGAAAAGGAAATAATAAAAGAATGTGAGGTATTATTATTTTGTGAAAAATATTATACACAAAGATTTGTTCTTACTTCATATATAAAGTTCACTGCATTATTCATATAAAAAATCTCTTCAAAAATAATTACAAAATTGATTTTGATTCCCAAGTTTTTTGTCAATTTGAGATTTGTATGCATATTGAAATGCAATAAAATCGTAATTGTTATAAAAAATGAACAAAATGTTTGAACTATTTGTAAAGTATTCCAAAGTCTTAATAAATCCTATAGATAACACCACACTAGAGAACACATTTGTGCCAATTATGTTTCAAAGTTGTCGGAGTCATGGAGTTGTTAAGTGGATATAACTCCTCTCTGAAGCGGAGTCAAATCATAACCGATCCGGCTTCGGATATGATAAGCCCATCTCTAATCATATATGATATTATTATTGCTAGATTTTAATATATCAATAGTTCTCACTTGAGTGATCCATTGCCAATTCTGGCAATTTCTTCAAGAGAGTTGCAATGTTTATAATTCTGAATATTGTGTATGGAAAACTGTTTTTCAGTCTCTGAATTGTATTTATACTTATGTCAATTAGATGTCTTAAGTGAAAAAGTGATATTTGGTTATATTGATGTATGAAAACATTTTTGCTAACTGTTTCTTTATTTATTATTTCAGAATACCGAAAGAATGAAAATGTAGAGAACCGTGTAAGCTGTGATTACAATAATTATCCTCAAGAAGGCAAAGTATGCGACGTGCCCGTTGACAACTGGTCGCCATGCACGGCCGACAACCAGTACAACTTCCACAGAAGCGCGCCTTGCATATTTTTGAAACTCAATAAGGTAAGAAAAGGCACCGATTTCGAATAATTTGTTATAAGAACTTAGTATATTTTACACTGCCCGATGCTCATTTTAGCCATTACTCATCAACATGTTTGTTTTTATCGCAATGTCTCTCAAAAATATAAAATCAACACTCGTTAATAACTACTGGAAAAAGGGTATTCATAGCATCTATATGTGTAATAGCAAACATATTTTTTCATGTTTTGATCGGCGCTGATCTGGATAAATTAATTGGACCGGATCTAGCTCGCTGATTGCATTTTTTCCCCTGGCATTTAGTAAAATGAATTTAACATAAATGCTTACTTTAACATGTATATTTGCATGTAGTGCAAAAAATTTTAATAAACTCAAACAAAATTATGTCATTTTTATACAAAGTATCTAATTTACTGTATATAGCCGATTGGCGTCTAATAAATAAATAAATAAATAAATAAATATTTTTCAATACTTTTGAAAAAAACTTCAATTTATATCATGTCGCTCTATTTTTCTCGTAACTTATAACCAATACAAAAAAGTCAACTTAACGAAAATAACTCGATTTCAAAAATAACTGAAATTGTAAACTTGTAATTTGTGATTTTTTCTTATTGTTAGATACGGGTTTATGATAATTATCATCATAAATATCATAAATTATTTGTTAAATATAATCTTTATTATCAATTATTAATCATAATTATTGACCAAGTTAACAAGCAATGAAAAAATACATCTTATTATAATATTTATTGTTCTTAATGCGTATAGGTTCTTTTTCACAAGCTTTATAATTGCAATATATAATAATTAATCTAACGAGTAAACAAATTAAACTTTAGTAACACTTAATAGGTTGAGCTAACAAATCTACTTTTTGCAATTTAACGATTCAAGCTAATATTCATCTTCACTCGAGATAACAATGCATTTTATTTAAATTAATTGAGTTCATTTATTAGTGAAAAAGTAGATATACTTTTGAATACTTATGAGCGAATTTTGAATTGGATATATGATCAAATATTTTCTATCAAATCAAGAAAACCACATTCTCAATAAACTGCAATAGAAATAGTACATTACCAACTGAAAAAAGAACTGTTACTATATCTTACAAAACAATATTTTATTTAAGATTAAGTCAAGATATGAAATATAGAAACTTAGTGTATTTATTAGTAACTCTAACTTTCATGTTATAAATGTGTAAATTTTAAAGTACAATATTTTCTTATTAAATAGATGGATTTAAAAAAAATAGAAATGAATAAATTTAATAAATAAGCAAAAATTAACCTTAAATGATGTGTTATAAAACTATTCGTTGATGCCCCACTTTGGGTTAGAAGTTAGAAATTTTATTCTAGAAGATCAATAATCAGAAATTGTAGGATAAAGTAGCTGGAAAGTCAGGTAACGACCAAGACTCTAACTTTTGCGACGGGAAGATATATTACATTGAAAAAAAACTGTATTTTATCCTAAATCTTCTATATCTATCCTTTATATGTCGCCTGTAGTTGAATAGAGAATACTATCATTGATTTTGCAATTTAGTATGTACCATTAATATTAAAGTTCTATTAGAAAAATATAACTTCAATTGTAAAATATTCCAATAACTAGATATGGGGTATGCTCTATATTCAGCTGGCGTATTTATAATATGAGCTATCCGTTGCGCTTTTTCTTCAATTATTCATGAGAACCATTATCGTGAAGGAAAAGCTCGCTTGTTAGTTTCATTTTATATCTGGAAGCATCACAATAATACCGTAATACTACGTCATTTATATCTAGAAATATGAATATATTTCGTTATAATGGACAGGTATATAATCTGAACACTTTGATGTGATATCTACAACGTACATTATGGAAAAAGGGGTCGTTGTGATAGAAATAGTTGGGATGATTGAAACTTATTAGCAAACTTACTTTTTTTAACTTGTGTAGGTTTGTTACAAAAAATATGATTTTATGAAAACTTTAATAGCTGCTCTTAAAATAATTTTTCTAGAATATCTAAAGTTTTTCTTTTTCAACTACGCTATGAAGAGTGCGCTCTTGTTGTTGCGATTCATTTTCGGATTTCTATTTTTTTAATATGTTAATTGTTATATGGTAAGATGATATTTGTGTTGCATATGTATCTAATCGTATTGCAAGGCTCGTAATTCTATCTAAAAATAAAAATAAATTATATGGTTTGTAGATGACTGATGGCTTATAAGAAGCCCTCGATTTGGAAACATTTTTAAACATGATAAAGTCTGATACCACTTTATTTTTTTTCTGCCTGCTTTTCGCGTATACTTTCATCTACTATTTACTGTAAATTGTACCTTTTTTTACTTGTCCTCTGCCTTAAGGAAATTCATGTTTACTCTGTTTTCACATTTTTTCCACTTGTTTATTTTTTCATGAAACAGTTTTTATTAATTTACTGTTTTTTCATTCTCTTATACAATTATAAACACCTCTTTGTAATAAGTATCAATATTCCTTATATATTTTATCAAGTACTAGGATATTTGAAGTTTTTTGAGATGAGAGCTTTTTTCCTTTAGTTTTCAGGTTTTCTTACTAGAACTTCTAAATAAGCAATGATGTGCGTTGAGTAAAAATTACTCAAAAAATGAGCAGTTTCACGTTAAGGATCTAATTATTAACATCAAATCTGATGTATTTCATACATGTTCAATTGCTTTGATTTGATACAGCAGATTGCTTGAATGATGGAGCTATTTCAAATAATCGTGTGAAATTAACAAGCTGAAAAGTTCTTTATTTTATTAGAAATTTGCATTGCCTGGTGAAATCTCTCTTTAGTTCACTTGATATTAGTCGAGAATAACTTGAGTCCTATAAACTGTTGTGCTAATTTGACTTATGTTATATTTATACTAGTCTATTCTACAGATGGCAACCCAAACAGTTGTCCTATTTCTGTGTGACAAATTGTTATTACAAAAACTGTAATTGGGCGAATATTTCATTAATGCAGAAGTTTTTTAAGATGCTCTACTGATTAGATGTTTTTTAATATTTATATAACAGAAATCAGAACTTTACGTCGCATAAGCTGTTAGGCTAAAACTTTTCCTCACCTCGTATTTCTAGATGGTAACCCACAGTGTGATCCATCTATACTTAATATTTTAGTATTAGAATTTATCTAATAGGGCTGACTTATGATTCAGTATGATGCAGCTTTGCCTACTCCCTTTGTAACATATTGCTACCTATATTTCCAAGTAAAAACCGTAGTCACTACTTACATAGGGCTCGCCCGTAGGTAAGCGAGTAAGCGGTTAGGAGCGACGGGAATTGTTTCAGAGGTCCCGGGTTCGATACCACTTCGAGCGGCCTGTTGTCAGGCAGTTAGACAACGATTTTTACTTGGAAATATAGAAAGCAATATGTTTCCAAGTGATAACAGCCCTAATGCGGCATTGCTGCACCAATTAAATGCATCACTATTACAGTAATTGTAATATAACAGTTCAGCACATAGAGATGAGACAACTGTTTTGGGTTGTCATCTATAATAAAACAAACGTAGTTTTGTAGGATATTAATCACAACAGCTCATAGAACCCATAAGTTCTGATCGCTGTTCAAAAAATTAAAAAAAGCTACTTACATAACATATTGTCGGTTTTGCACCTTATAAAATTTTGTTTTGTTGAACTTCGCCCATGGTTAGGTAATTAAATTCGTTTTGATATCGCCGCTCCATTAATCAGAACAATCCATTTTGCTTATAGATTTCTTTTTTGTATTGTTATCCACAGAAGAATGAATCAATCATAATGCCTTGTTCGGAAATTTTCCACAATAGTACTTTGAAATCGATTGACTCGTTGTTTACTCTTTGTAACCACTAACACACATAGTATGAACCTACCGGAAGATAGAAGAAACCCTCGGTGTGATAGTGGCCTAATCTAATACAAACCTTAATATATAATGCATGCGTGCTACACGACACACCGGCTTTTGACATTTGCAATCCGGTCGTACTCTTTCAAGGCCACACTTCTATTTCCGAACTCTTAATAATGTATCACTAAAGGAGAGACCAGACCCCCGGCAGCTTAACTCCAGTCACGCTGCGCTATGGCTGCGAGCTTCCGTATAAATCAGGCAACGGAAACCTTCATTACAACGGCCATAATAATATTTTATAATCTTTACTTTTCATTTAGCAATTTGAATATAATGTATTCAACCTATTCAAATAGGAAAACTACTTTGCAACTGACTCTACAATTATAGCTACTGGAGTTGCAATGCATTGTTTTGCACTCCTATTTAATTGGTTTACTTTTATACATTTGAAATATACTACTAAAAATAGTACTGAAATGTACACTAAAATGTACGTATTTTTTAACACTCCTAGAGGTCCTAGATTCGATACCCGCTACGGGCAGCCTGATGTCGAGCCATTGTGACAATATAGATCGCAATATGTTTTCAAGTGAAAATAATCCGGCATTGCTGCAACAATAAAAAAATCATCATTGCAGAAATTGTAGTAATGAAACTTATGATATAGAGATGGGACAACTATTTGTGTTTACCGCCTATAAAACGGGCGTAGTTAGTTTAAGTCAAAGCTTATAGAACTCTTAACTTCGATTTCAAATTAGGGGCACACCTAGTGTGAAATTTTCAAAAAATCGAATTTATTTTTTTTCCATATTTCGATGGGTTGTACCTTTAAAAACAACAAACTAAAATTTAAATCGATATCTTAAATAGTTTTTGAGTTACAACCATTTAAAAAAGAAATATATAGTATATAGTATAACGATCATTTTTTCGGCGACGCCAGAGATCGCGTATCATTTCAAAATATTTAAAAATTTTACTGTGTATTCTCAAAACATGTTTTAAATAAACCTTTAAATTTTTAATACATGGATTCACTAGTTTTTTATGTTTTTAATTCCCAAAAATGGCTTTTTTTTAGGTTGTCACACTTGGTGTGCCCCTTAAGAATTAAATTTGCAATCTCAAATATAGATCACAATTTGTTTCCAAGTGAAATAGCCCGTATCTGGTATTGCTGCATGTACAAAAAAATGCATCATTATTGTAGTAATCAAATTCATCACATAGAGATAGGATAACTATTTCGGTTACATCTACAAAATCGACGTGGTTAGTTAGATTAAATCAAATCATCACAACGTATGGGACTCCTAGTTTCTAATCTTACATCTCAACATTAGTGAATAGTGCAAGAGTTTCCAAATTTTATCCGCCTCAGGCAGCCCTATGTCAAACAGAAGTGACACTGGTTTTTTACTTCAAAAATAAGAGCAAATGTTTAGTGAAAATAGCCCTTACCGGGAATTGCTGCATCAAAAAAAAAATTCAGCACTACAAAAATTGTAGTATAAAGTTTATCATATAGAGATTGGATAACTACTCGGGTTACCATCTATAAGATCGACGTAGTTAGTTGAGTCAAATCATCATAATCACCACAAATTATAGGACCCCCAATTTCTGATTTATAACTTAGTATTCTTGATTTCAATCAAAGGGCCTGGTTTGATACCCGCTTCGATTTGAAGCAGTAGTGACATCTGTTTCACTTGAAAATATAGATAACAATATTTCCGAATGAAAATAACCCTTACCCGGCATTGCTACATGTATAAGAAAAATTTATCACTATTACAAAAATTGTAATAAAAATTTATCTTATAGAGATAATACATACGTTTGGCTTTGGGTTTGGGTTTAGTATCCGTAAAACGACCCTTAATTTCTCATTGATATTCCAAATATATATAAAAAGAACTTCTTTTGTATATGTTGAACTTACATGTGGGCAATACATTAATAGAGTAAATTGAGGAAAGTTTTAACATACTTGCTTATACATACCTTTATCATAACTTTCTAAATTATTTTAGAACTTCTAACTAGATATAACTTTTTGCTTTTTATTTTTACCTTGTTACATATAAAGTACAATTGATCAGAATATTGTGCAATAAAATAATTATTAAGAGTAAATATATTCCGATGATTAATTTTACCAATAAAATGTATTGAAAATAAAATATAAATTCATGATAACCAATATAAAGTAACTCTACTTATAGGATACGAACTCGTAATAAAAGAAAGTCGAGATTTATACATGATTCAGTAGGTATATTGCAATAAAAAAATATTCTTACTATAATCACAAATAACAGCAAATAATTAAATGAATAGTATCAAGGAGAAAATTTTTATATTTTGATTTAATAAACAAAAAAATACATATGTTTGGGTTTCGGTTTCGGTTTGAGTATCCGTAAAAATCATCACAGAAGCTCATAGAACCCTTAATTTCTCTTTGATATTCCAATAATATATAAAAAAACTTTTTTTGTTTATTTTGAACTTACATGTTGGCAATACATTAATACAGTAGATTTGGGGCAAGTTGTTAGCAAATTTTAACATACTATCACTTACTCATACTGTATGAGTAATTGATATTATGTTAAAATAATTTTGAACGTTATGTTAAAGGTATGTATGAGTCATACATACCTTTATCATAACGTTCTAAATTATTTTGAAGTTCTAACTATATATAACTTTTTGCTTTGTTCATTTTTCACTTTTTTAAATATAAAATACAATTGACCAGGAAATTGTGCATTAAAATATTAAAAGAGTTTATATAATTTAACTAACTTTATCTTCTCAATAAAATGTATTGAATATAAAAAATAAATACATAATAAACGATATAATGTAACTCAACTGATAGGATACAAAACTCGTAATCTAATAATAATTGTTATAGTTTATTATTATTATATTCACCAAAATGTCATAACTTTAATTCAATATATAAAAAAAATCTTAATTACCTTGCTATCGCATAAATACATTTTTGGTGATTTTACTTTACTTTTTCGTGTTCTAAAGAAGTAAATCACATAGAACTTAGTGTCTTCTTAAGCTTAATTTAAACGTCCTATAAATAGTTTTATATATAAGAAACTATATTCCTTATTAAAGCGCAGGTGATATAGGTAAACCTCGTGTAGATTACAGCAATATAGTATTCTAAATACCTCATTTTGAAAGTTATTCGAATCGTATTTAATTTGAACACGTAATAAATGTTTTTATACCCTAAACGGAAACACATTTATTTCACTTCCCACAGGTGAAGAAAGATATCTGTGAGATTAAACTTTTTTGTGTGGTTTGCAATTCTGCGTATGGACTAGTATATTGCTAGTTATATTCTGAGCTGAGAGAAATTGCCTTCAGCATTGGAAGATATTAAAACATATTGCTTTCTACTTCTTGGAACTTTACACCTTAGATATCAGTAGAAAAGCATTTTCTGATCTGAACCAATTCTTGAAGTTTTCTTCAGTTTTTAATAATAATATTTATTTAATAACACATTTATATTGTAAATTATAACAGAAGGATGCTTTCTGATTTAACGCAAAACACATATCCTAATTTTTTACTATTTTCTATTTTTTAATTCTTTTTCAGTTTTATTTTTCTTACTAGTAGTAGTTTCAGTATGAATTGATACATACAATTACTCAGCTTATTTGTGTACTTATACAAGTAGAAAAATTTGTACCTTGTTAACATATATTGTAATTTCAATGTACATGTCTCTACGTATGACACTAGATATCATCGAAATTATTTTTAAACGTTTTATACGTTAAACACGCAACTATGTCAACGTAATAATTATAGAACTCAAGTACGTCATAGTTTTAACACACGCTATCGTATATATATTCTATTTATATGGACCTAAATCATTTTACGTGATTTTTTCTCATTTTAAGATTTACGGCTGGAAACCGCAATATTATAACAGCACCGACGTTCTTCCCGAGAAAATGCCAAAAGACTTGAAAGACCACATCGCTAGCGAACGAGGACGCAACCCTAAAACGGTAAGTTAAAATTTTAATATATTTATCAATTTTATGTTCAATATAATTGCAAATTCGATTTGTCATAGGGTAGGGAAGGGCACAAACTTCGAACAACTATATTGTGAAAACCAAACCAATTATATCATAACAAATAACACATATCAAATAAAACAATCATCTGACTATGTTCAGTAAAAATCCCAGCTAGTTGCATCATAGTTGAAATGCTTTTTTGTTGTTTCTCAAAAAAATTAAATTATCTATATTTAAAGATTATATTAAGGTCTCGTAAACTAAACAACAGTGCTCACAACTAAAGAAAATACTTTTCTTGTGGATTTTCAAACATTGCCGTTTATCTCTCGATAGCAATGTCGTAAGAATCAAGGTGATGGCTGGTTATAATCTAAATTTATTAAATTAGTTCAAATTCAAAGAAAATCGTAATAAAGTTGTTTTGATAATTCGTAATCTTCAAAATCTCTGTTTGAAACTTCAAACCTTCAAAAAAATATTATATATGAGAATAATGAAGAAAGAAGTATGAATAATAATAGTTTAACTTCTTTATCTCACTCTTTGTCATTTGAGTTGTCATATAAAAATAAGTACAGTAAAACTTCGCTTTTTCATATATATAATCTTAACATTGAATTGGCTAAATACTGATTCTGTTACTCTATCCTTTAATTTAATTTTATTTTGAATATAGTATCATTTCACTCTATTCATCGTGACAAATAATGTCGTCGCATAACGTGCAAACAATTTGAAATCAAGGAAGTTCGGGCAAACTTCTGGTGATCTGTAACTTGCAATATCTAGACGTAATATAAGTTACTGTTGACCCTGCGAAACACTTGTATTAATAATATAATACGTGATATAACCCAACCTATTCGTGTAATAATTCAGGATGAAATGGATTCCGTTTCATGAATACGGATATGAAGCGCAAATTTTGCATCATGTGGAAAATCAGCTTACAGAGGCTTTGGTATAGAAATCAATAAATTCAGATGTAAGATGTTTTTAGGGTTATCAATTTTTCCAACTATTTTTATTTCATATTGATAATAGATAAGTGATAGCAATAACTTTCAACTAAATAATATTTATTAATTGTTGATATGAAATAATATTGGTTAATATTGGTTAAATTCAAAAATGAAACTATTTACAAAACTAGCCATCCGACATTGATTCTAATTGAATATTATTTCTTAATCTAGTTGCTAGCGTAGAAAAGTGGAATTTGTATGTATTTTTTTTTAAATCTGATTTTGATAAAAGATTTATGAATCTGTAATTTAATCATAATTTCACACTTATAATAGCCACGTCATTAAACTGTCTCTAGAGAAAATCATTGGAAAGAAATTATTTTCATTACCGTAATGAAGGAAAATAAAACCATACCTAATTAAATCTTTTTTACTTAATAAAATATTTTACTTAAATTGATGTTTATCTTTGCGAATAATAATTAAATTCTGGTAATAGTTTAATTTAGGTAACAATTTCATTGTTGATAGGTACAAATGTTAGTACTTTTTATTGGCAGATCGTTAGAAACGATATTTACTATAATTAAAATTATTTTTTGTAACTTTACAATAACAGTAAATATAATATTACAATATATTTAAATTGCAGGGTAAGCAATCCTATCCCTAAATACTGAATATTTTATGTACTCTACAAACTGTAGTTTAAGAACTCCTAACTTTATGAAGTGTAATTAATGAATCCTGTTCTCTATGAACTGTAATTTGCGAATCCCATGAAATCTAAATAATGAATCTCTTGAGAATATGGAACACGTTCTAGTATAAGATGATTTTCTCATATTAAGAAACGCATTGATGTAGCATGTAGATGCATGTAACTAAATCAAAACTTTGAATGAGAGTGATCAACTTAGTTCTGAAGTTACATATTCACTAGTAATAAAATTGATTTAACAGTATAATTGAAAATGTATTATCTTAATGGTTATCCTCATCTAATCTATTTTTTATGTTCAGATGGATACAGTGTGGGTATCTTGCGAGGGTGAGAACCCAGCCGATGTTGAAAATATGGGTGCCATTCAATTTATCCCTCGCCGCGGTTTCCCAGGATTTTACTACCCTTTCACCAATGTTGAAGGATATCTCAGCCCATTAGTCGCAGTGTACTTTGAGCGGCCGAAAGGTAAAAGTTGATTACATTATATATAACTTCCACATATTAATATTTACAAATTAGTAGTATCAAATATGCTTAAATGGTATTAAATATTATTTTGTTTAAATGTATTTTTTGAGAATTTTTGTTCCTAATCGCTAATTGTCTTCCTGTCGAAGAACCAGATATAGTTACTGCTGTATCAGACTAACAAGAAAAATGTACTGAATCAATTTCTTAATACTGACAATGAGTTAATATAGAGTAGATAATGTGTCGATTGTAGAGTTTAGATTTTAGTGAAGTTCTTAACGAAGGATTGCAGACTGATTTAGGGTCTTTATATTTTTATATAATTATAATGTATAAACATCAGGAGTAATAACGGTCGACATTCGCCCAGTCAAATTTTCTGAAGTTTTATGTCAAAAATTAAGTTAGGCAGTTATATTGTCGAGCTAGAAAAAGTTTTGTAGTACTTCGAGTTCCTATAGATCGATATCCTGTATAAGGATATCACGATATGTATGTAAAATTACATTTTAGAGGTTCAAGGTCGAGTTTTCAGCTTTAAATATGTTAACTGAAAATAATAGTTTATGCTATTTTATACGGGTTTTTCGCTATATTAAACCCATTTTTATCTCATCTGTTTCACATTCCAATATTTTCGAAGAAATATTTTTGAACATTACGTTTACAGAGCTTTCTAACAAGGATTTAAATAAAAAAAAAAATTTAATTATATAAGTTTCCTTAAAAAATATTTTTAAATCTTGCCACACATTATAACTAGTTTTCATGCTTTTGCAAATATTTTTTCTGGTATCAGTTTTTACGAAGGAATGATCTTTTTCACACCTTATCCAGGATCATCAGCGCATCATATAGTACATTATAATACGCTCATAACACTGCATATAATTCAAATACAAATGTATGCAAATGAAATGATGCATCCATTCACGTAAAAATGTAAAGATGAAAAGAATAGAATTGCATTCATTATGTATAATAATACCTTTGGCCGAATGCCAACATATTCAAGAGCTCTTATTAATGCAAAGAGATTTTCCTTCATAGGTCAGTAGCTTTATTGAATCATTTGTGTCTGAATCCCACCGCTTTTCCGATGGATTCAATCCGTATCAGATAAAGCGCTCAAAACATCGATATTTCATTAAAGTCAAAAGAAGTTCAAAAACCCACGATGGTAAAAAATATCAGTAGATAAAAAATAAAGGAATCGATTGATATGGTATGTGTATAATAATCAAATTTATAGGTACAATATAAAATTTCCAGGTAGTTAGATATGAGAATTGAGTGGAATCACTATCCGACGTTGAAGGATCCTAATAAGAGAATTTAAGACCGATTCTGCTGTAAATAGACTAATTTTATGGCAAGGCTATGTTACGCGCTTCTCATACAAAATGGGACTAAATACTATCTAAATTCTATGTGATTGCTGTGCAGTTGGGCGTTTTAAGTAGAAAATCTAACCTATATCATAACTGCGACTTTGTGAGGTGGCATAATAACATATGAGTGAAGTTACATTTTATTTGCAAAACGCCAAATCGCACAGCAAGAACATTACATTTTGACGGATTTTAGTACCATTTTATATGAGAAGCCCTTCGTAAACATAGCCTTGCAATAACATTGATGTGTTTTACGCAGGATCGGCCCCTTAATATTCAAATATATTTATTTATTCAGATATATTTGAAATCACTAAAATACACTAAATTTGAAACTCATTTGGTGAAGTCCATTAAATATATTTTTAAGACCTCGAATCATCACAAGATATTTCATTTCATGTTTCTTACGTACGTCTAAATTCTAGTTCTTCCAGTCGGTTGACAAGTGTGGAGGAACTACCTCGTTTTACACAAAGTTGTATTATCTTTTCTCTAATTTACGTCCTAAAAGTTTAGTCCAAGAACCTATCGCTAATAGTTCCGTCGCAAACAAACTAGAAACAAGAAGAAACAGACGTATAAACGTTGCCTACCTATTTAAGAGATCCCTTAGGAGACAAACTAACAATAAGAAAACTGTGACGAATAATTTGCCTCTGACATTAGATGCTGCTTACAAGGTAGCAGCATTTAGGAAAGTTTAGGGATACACAACTTTTCAAGACCAGCTCAAAGTTTTGTTCGAAGAGTAGATATTTTTTAAGGCTAACATCTAGAATGATCATTATGCTCGAATCGAATCTATTAGGTTCCTAAAACTTGCTGGGATGAAATGTTAAGGAATGAGACATAGTGTGAATTATAATATAGTTTTATAAAAGAAAATTGCATTATAAATGGTCATATCTATCTAATAGTGTATTATTTACTTTTAAATACATATATTGATTGAATTTTAAATACAGTTCTCGATGGTATATTCTATTTTAAAACTTCAGCGTTGAATAATTTAAATGCCATCAAGCTACTATCTCAGTAATCGAATTGAATTTCGCGAAAAGAAAAATCACTATTTTTACTGCGCTTTTCCCAACAAAATTTTGATGATGTGGGATTTTTTTTTCTTTTATAATTGTTTAATCGGATCATTTCAATTCTTATCGTAAACTGCAATTAAATTTATTTATAATGGAAAATATTGTTGATATTGAATAGTGTATTATTTAACTTTCCAACATTGGGATTGGTTGAATTTCAAACTCAGTGAATGATATAGAATTTTTTTCTGAGGTATATTCTATTTTAAAGACATTTGGCGTTAAATCGATGTATAATTTAATTATCATGAATGTTACATTTATACAGGAAAATTTAATTTCGAGACAAGGAAAATCACTTCCTCACATAACATCATTTTTACTGTACTTTTTCCAATAAAATTTTAACGGTGTGAGAATAATTCATTTTTTTAGCGTATGATCAATTAGTCGGATCATTTCAATTGTTATCATAAACTGCATTGTGATGAATCAAATTATGAAGCTAATGCATTTGGAGATATAATAATAATAGGTATATTTAGCATTTTAGCATTTTCATCCATTTTTCCTTGCTATGGATATTGTATCTATATATCTTGTAGTTTTTAAGAAGTATTATATAATTAAATCATTGATTTTATTTAATTGGGTGCCCTTAAAGTTCCATAAATTTTGAAGTTCGAAATTATAAAAAGATATTTTTTCAGACTATTATTAGAAATGAAGTTTAGTTTCACGTCATTTTGATAGTTTAAAACATGTTATGAATATAGTTATCATCTAATTCTATACATGAGCATCTGAATTTGTTGTAAATATTTAGAACATAATATATTTATAAATGTATAATTTTAGCTGTAACCACTCACATTTCTATTGTAAAGTTTCTTCGACCCATCAGATAATTTATCGATCGACTTATAGAAGATCGGCTTATATAATGTCGGATTTTATTTATATATATATATATATATATATATATATATATATATATATATATATATATATATATATATATATATATATATATATATATTTGTTCGAGGTTCCTTCATTTGTAGTCCAAGATATAGGCCTAATTCAACCGTTAGTTCGCGCCCGCGTGGTAACAGCGCATCGACCGGCCAGAACACGCTTTGTAGGTCGTGACGTGCTATGTGACGTCATGATTTTGCCCGTTTTCCGATTTTCCAGAAGCGAATTTTCGCGAAGTTTTCCGAGCAACGGAGGGTGGGGATGGATCGAAGTCGGGCGATTGTTCCGAATGGCATGGGGATGGGAGGGTGAAAAAAAATGTTTCCAACCCTCAGAATCGGGTCAGCAGATACTGCTAATGCCAACTATATAACTTTTTATGTTAAACAAATTATTTAGGGATATCGTAAATAAAAAGTTATTTACTATTATTAAAGACAAATATTCTACTTTTTTTTACTAAGCCCTTAATATTTTAGAGATGTGATTTATTTGGAAAATAGAAGCATGGAATAATTTATAGACGGTATAAGTTTTTATATTTAACAAGTTATTTAGGGATATCGTAAATAAGAAGTTATTTACCATTATTAATGAGCTTTTACTCTTTAAGCTCTCAATATTTTATAGATGTAATTCATTTGTAAAATAGAAGAATGGAATAACTTAACATAAATTTTGTTGCATATCAAGTAGATTATATTTTGCCTCTTATCCTACTAATGATTGCCAATTGAAATCTAAATAATTTTTATCGCAAAAGTTCAAGATATTTAATGATACTGTTTCCATTTCAACGACGCAGGCTATTCGTAGTTCATAAAGATAATTTTCTGAAAGAATTATTAAAGTATTATACTAAGCTCAATTTTTTTTACCTCCTCAAAATTATTTCAAGTTTTTTTGTGCTTTCTAATACTTGCAAGTCCATATCAATATTAACCCTATATCGGCCAAATTTTTGTCTTACATCCAAAAAAGTTAGGAAAACAAAAATTTAGTAATTCTAAGCCTATATAAGCAAATGGAAAACCAACAATTCTACTTAAACAAATTTTTTGGTATTAATAAATTATGAGACTTTCAAGGAATGCGGTTTATATGAACATGTTGTTTTAGGTGAAAAAGCTTTAACGGTTCTAGAATCAAGATCAAAGCAACGTTATAGAATTAAGAATTAGCCATCATTTTACGAAAAAACTTGTAATTATTTGGTAAAATATTGAAAAAATTGGAATGTGATTCAAAGGTAACGCAGACCCATAGAGGGTCAATATAATATAGCAAGGGTTCATGATTGACCATTTTTATATTTTATTATTAACATGAGTTAGATAATAATTAATAATCAAAAGCATATTTAATGATTTAATAATTATATTTATATTACGACCTCTTCTGATTGTTAGCGTGTAAAGATAACCACAAATGTGAATTTGCCAACCACAATTCACGCGTCAATTAACCCAATAAAATAAATGTACCTTGCAAAATTAAATTATGACGCATGAGTTATGCATATTAATGTACTGGTATTATCTGACAAAGTACTATTTGTATGTGAAAATATTTCAATTCATGCTCGTTCACTAATATGTGCCCACATTCGCTGCGAGTATTGCATATCCTATATAATTACTCTAATGACATTTGAAATCAATAATCACCATCAAAGTCAATATCTGTCTATTTTATATTGCATTCCGCTCGGGTTTTATGATGCATCGTGTTATTTTTAGACTTTTTCAAATTAATCAGTATTTTATAGTGGCATTTATGACGTTTACAAAAATTTCAGTGATGATGGTTATAATCAGTGACGTAATGATGAAACCGATATAACGTACTAAGGTATTTCCGGAAATCTAGGAGGATCTTATGCAATGAATTCCCTTAGGTATTTCTTGTTTGGTGAAGCGTGAAATTATTAATTTCATATTTGATGCGACCCACGGCTGAGTTTCCTGAAATCTTCATAAAGGCGTTTATCATGAATGTACTTTAACTAATTTCTGTAACTATTTGAATTCATTCGATAGTTATTTTCTGTACTTTTTCATAATTTATCGTAATTTCTTATTTTTTACATATTGTATGCAAATTTTGAATTTGATACAAATTTTAATTGACACTATAAAATTTTTCAGAAAATCCTTAATCGAATAAGATATTCGTAGTAATATTTAATTGACCAGTTAGTTATTTTATAAGGATAAATTGGCAGCGCATTTATTCTAAATATGGAACTTCTTTAGTAATGAAACATTTCAGGATTAATTTTTAGTCTATTCTATTCCATATAAAATTATTAACATTTTTGGGTTGAAATATAATAATATTTATTAACAAATCATACGTCTGACTTTATATTCTCAATCTTGAATTTAGAATTGTTTTGGTTCAATATAAAATTACTTTGCATATAATTTTTTTTTCTAATGAAATAGTAATTTTTAGACCTGTCTTGAAATGAGCAAATAAAACTATAGAATACAAAATATGACTTCGAAACTACAAATTCTTCTGAATTTTCTTTGAATAGATTTTGAAAATTGACAGATATTAATGTAACATAAATTTGTTTTTCAATATTGCCTTGGTAGGGCTGTGGCGTAGTTCTATGCCAAGTGAGTTTGGATGATTCTCGAGGCGGATTTTGTAATGGTCTGAATATGTTAGTATTTTATCGTTGATTCTGTCCATGTCGCGGTCTTTATGTTTTAACCAATTCGGTACATACTTTGGGGCATTCAAATTTATTTTGGCATATTAGAGTTTTTATCACCTTTGATATAATGGAAGCTTATCCATTACCTCTGATTGGCATTAATTGTTCAACCAATTACAATTTTGTTTAATGTAGTAGAGATAGATGCGTAAGGCAATACTTTTAAAAAATGCACTCTTGATATTTACTAATTGCTATTAAATCGTTTTCAGTTGGAGTCTTGATCAACATTGAGTGCAAGGCATGGGCGCAGAACATTATCCACGACAGAGCCGACAGGAGGGGCTCCGTGCACTTCGAGCTCATGGTCGACTTCTAAGGAAAGCAGTGACGCGCCGCATCAGACGCTTATCAACAACGATTCATCGGCCGTCTTAACTTTAACACTACCAACGCATAATAAATAAATAGATAAATATAACAAGAAAATACCAAAACATACATCTACATAAATAACATTTACATGATACACGAACATATTACACGACACAAGATCATTCCATCGTCACACAAAACACGCGCTCGCAAAGCGACACTCACTAAACAATCGACATCACATTTACACGACACATTAATAGTTATTATTAAGTACCAAGTGTTTGATTCGAGAGGTGACAAGTAAAACATTTGAAGTTTGGGAAGCACTGGATAGAGAGTCACCTCGTCTAATGTGGATTCACGAGTCGTCGCGTAACCAAAAAATTAACAAAAATTTAAAGTTTTAACTAAATCGTACAAAAGCACAAAACAGTTGTACGATCCTATACATAACATGAAACGTTAGAAGGCAGGGCCGTGCCCAACATAAAAAAATTCCCCCCTCTCCCCTTTAATAAAATAAATAAGATACAATCCCCGCCTCTTAGATATTAATTAAATAAAAACAATTACTTTAAAGAGTTTAAGAATTAATTATGATGATATAATAAATTAAGGTTAAAAAAATACTTAGTCCGTGAGAGAAAGAGAGTTCAACTATAATAAATAAAATAGTTACTTGATTATCTCGTTAACCCCGCGCCATAATAGGTGGCAGTTGATTACCGTAGACATTTTGCGCGGTTTTCGGGTATTATTCTGTTTAAACATTTTAACAAAAAAGTAGAGGCTGAGCAATTTACTTCGAGTGTTGTAGAGTTATGTAATTAAATTATAAATTCAAATGATAAAAGCGCATATTCCACAATAACTAAGAGATAAATCATCGATCACACCATACCGTTGAATAATAAAGGATACACACATCTACATGATACATACATACACAACTACACACACACACACAAGTCGTGTCAAGAACGCGAGGAATGCTCTTTTGGGGTTCACAAAATGAAAAAGATATATTAAATTATAATTGTTATAATCTATAACAAGTTCTTGTTACACGCAGTCATCAAATGACGTATTCAGATTTCACATTTTAAGTGGTACATAGTATTAATGTTCATATTTATAGTGTATAAATTCTGAATGTTTCTATAATCATCTGTATTTCATCTTACATTATTGGCTAAATTGTTTTGAATGATATTCTGAATACCATTTGGTGACTGGCAGTATTTGTGAAACTGCAAATTCTTAGCTGTTAAATGTAATATTCTATTTGTAATTTAAGATCATTATTATTTGCAGAATATCGAAAACTAAATAGATGTTGATATTGCTTTATATGCATATAAATATATATATATATATATATATACATATATATATGCATATGTGCGCGTGTATGTTAAATATACAGTATTGATCATATTTTGCACCATAATATATATTTGATATAAATATATATATTGTTGTATGTAAATATATTTTATGACAATTATATATTGATATTTCACCTCAAATACAATAACGGATGATTCAACAAAATTTCATAATCATATAGATTGTATGTATACATAAAAATAAATAATAAATCTACCATTTATCAGGATCCGTCAACCATCTTGGATTAAACGGGTTGTACGATTAAGTATATATATGTGGCATTTGTATATGTGTATCTAGTGAAATCGTTGCGTAACATCATATATCCGTTTTCGGATTCGCGTTTCCCAAGATGGCGGATTCCGAGCTTTGCGGAAATAAGAAAGCTTTCGAGCCTCTTCCGCTTGGCTATTGGGTGGGGGGAGAAAAGCTCGCATGCCCGTCTGCGGGCGGCCGGTACTTAATTTAATCTTTGAACTCAAAAAGTTGCGCCTGACTTAATATGTAGCAATTGAATGATGAAAACAAATCTGATGACATTAGATTGTAAATTTTTCTCGTACTCTCAAAGGTAATTGAAATTCAATGTGATATTTGAATTAAATCGTAAGGTTAACAAAATACAGTTAATCTTTGAGTTTAGTTCAAGTTCAATTATGTAAATTTAATGTGTAATTTAATCCAACACATGCTCAAATTTGTTTAATATTATTAAAATTTAATGAACTTTTGAGTGTGATGCATAGCACTGCGTTAATTACGTGATAAAAAATTCAATTATGTTTGAGTATGCTGCTGAGAAATGCTGCTGTAAAATGTTAATTGTATAGTACGCATTAACATTTGTTGGTGGCTCGTTTGATAACTGTTGCCATCATTTGCTGCTAACCAGCGTCCCGGTTATACGGCGCGCTGTCGAAGGTTACCGGTTATACGGTGACCTTTTGAGAATCCGTTTGTTTCCGTTGTCGGCTCATAATATTAATCAAAAGGATCCGTTATCGTGTAAACATGGGGCGTTTGTTTTTGATCGCGAAACGGTTATATGGTATACGTGATATGTGCATAACCGCCGGAGCACCTCACAGTCGCGTTATTCATGGTACCTGCTAAGTCGCATATATTTAAAGCCGTATGGAAGAAGCGCGTCCCGATCGCGCCATGTCGGACCTTCGTCGTGCTATTAACCGCTCCTGTGTGTATAAAGCTGTCTCGCTAAATTAGAAAAATATAAACAAGACCGTTTGTAATCGCAGTTAGTCGCCGAATTGACCGAATTTGTAGCCGAATGGCCTATGCTACACGGTAACATACATATTATCTTTAATGTTGTGATAAGAGCGAATGTTACAAGATTAAAAGAAAAAATAAACAAATATTATTTAAAAAAAGAAGTATATATATATAAATAATAAATTGCGTTGTGTAAATAAGATTTCGTTGTTCAATATAAAAAGAATAAATAAAAATAGAGATTTTTGCATTATTAAATGTGGACATGTTCAATATGTTGCGGAAAAATCTGGCCAACGCTCTCGTCACGAGACGCGCGCTCGATTTTTACAGCAAGAGACCTAAAAAACTGCCGATTTTGCGATCTCGAATATGTAACGACATGTACATGTTTTGGATGCTCTGTTATGCTAGTTTTAAATGCAGAAAACGAGTAAAAATACCTTACCCCTTATTATTAAAAGTATATATATACATTGAAAAATTATATATATACAAGAAAATAAATTTAAAATAAAAATTGTTATAAATAGTTAGTATGTACGTACTTAAGTGTTAACTGTACTCTATAGTCTAGTGAATATTATAAACATTTAGAAGTACGGCATTCGACGTTCTGCATTCTTAACGATACCTATTATCTGTTTTCAAATCTTGGTTTCTCCTTGTAATTAGTGATTGAATGATTTTAGCCTTCTTGTCAGTCCGGATGTATGGGTTAGTCGTGTGCTGTTATTAATTTAGTGAAATGTATTCGAACAAATGGCTTAACTTCATAGCGCTATACTCACCTCTCTGTTATCTTTCTGACTCTTTATATATACATGTGTATGTATATATGTCTATATATATATATATATATATATATATATATATATATATATCTGTTTCACTAGTCAACACTTTAAATGTGATGTACCAAATCATAACAATGTTGAACATCATCCTAGCATCTCTCTGCTAATCGACCAATACATCCGGATACCTAATCTTCACCGCACGGGAATACTTAATATTGCGTACAGTACTTATTATATTATAACGATTATTTCTGCATTGTTATATAATATAATAAAAAGTAATATATTTCATTATAGATAATTATAAACAAAAAACTAATAAATTATAAATATATATAAAACAAGAAACTGTCACTGCAATGCGTTCACATTCCCACGTAAACAAACAAAAACAAAATATTATACAACCAACAATAAGCGCGCTATCAAAGAGTAATTGTAAACGTTTTGAAATAACATTAAAATCATTTTGTGATCGATATTGTGAATACATTTGATTTTTAGATTTAAGTTTAAATATATGCACTTCTAAATATATTAATTAAATGAAAAATACATCCCATCGTTAAGTTCAGTGATGGCAAAGCGTCCGCTCTCTCGTTTAGGTCGGTATATTATTGTTTCATTAATTTCGATCTGGATGAATCAAATCTTGACGCTTTGCCACCACCGATGTAAAATAGTGTGCATTGAGAATCTGCATGCAAGATATTATTTAAATACTGATTCATTATGCTTATATGTAAACATTTTTAACAAGAAATCAATAAAAACATCCATAGTGGTTCTAATATTCAGTTTTATTAAATCCTGTCTCCTCAAATAGTAGCTCGATTATTTCAAATACGTAAGATATTTTATTAGAAGAATTTCTATATTGATTGATAATATCAAGTCAGAGTTACAAATATGTACTTTTTATTCTTATAAAAAGTGGTATAAATATGATAATACTGAACTGAACTACATCCGACCTTTTTTATGAGCTTTCGAGAGGTTCAGATGGATTAACAAACAATTAAAACTATTTAAGAATTGTATTGTCTTTAGAAACGGAGATAAAATTATTTATTGATTAGTATATAGACTCACATCTTTTTGTTAATCATTTTAATAGAGCTTTCGAGATTAACCCCTTAACTTAAAATGACGAGCAGAGTCCGCGTGCGATTGCTAGGCGAAAAGTGAATATGGCCCGGTATGGTGAACGCAAGTATTACAAAATATTTATTCATACGACACTATAAAACACAAAATTATTTTTATTTTTGTGATAAACCGTACACTATGAGGGAAAATATGTAGTCACAAACGCCGCGCCAGCTTGAGCAACTTTGGCCCCACATTTTCGAATCTAAATCGTAAGTTAAGGGGTTAATATAAAAATTCAATAATTATTTCAGATGGAGTGTGGCAAAGCTGTCCAGTATATGTGAGTGAGTGTCTGAGTGAGTGTCTGAGTGAGTTTATTATCATTATTTTTTTTAACAGCGATCAAGATGAAGGTGAGCTGTTTCCGATGATTTGATTTAACGATTTACGTCAGTTTTATAGATGCCAACCCAAACAGTTGTGCCAGAGTGTCAGTGAATGTTTTCCCACTTAGTAATCAGAAGTAAACGATATTTTCTTTTCTATCTATATCTTTTATATTTAAAATAGCGATAATTATTGATTAAATTAGCGATGTGTTAATGGATATTATTTTAGAATTTACAACCAGATGGCTTTACGTGTTATTGATATTTCGGATGAGATCAAATATAACTACTTATTTGAAATTGCATTATCAAACTATAATCTTGTGATGAGAAAGAATAAACAATTTGCTTAAATTGTTATTATGCAATTTTATTGATGTTTACACCACTGAAATTCATCTTTTGCTCTGCAACATCGCACTCAGTGATAAGAACATTGGTGATTCAGCGAAATCACAGCCGGCGTTATCCGCATTAAATTATCATTATCGCAATTTGCGAGAATTCATTTATAAAGTCGAGAGCGCTATTAATTCCCTTTATTCAATTTTACGTGTAACAAGAGCAATAAAATTATACTTTTACTCATAAGGTTGTTTATATTGTATATTTTACTTTCATGGATCAACAGTTAATTCTTACAAATTTATTATACTTAATAAAATATAATAATCAATAATTATTGAAATAGGATTGTTAGCATATATACCATCTAAATAATATATAGGTAATAATACGTTTATTACAAGTACCTACTTTATATTATTTTTATAAATTATGTCGTTAGTGATATATGTGTGACCTTCGTAATGTGGCAAATGTAGTAAAGTTGTTTTATAAATTTTATTAGTTTCTCAAATGTATGTGCAATTACGTATAAATCAATCTTCTATTGACGACATGCATAATATTGGCTGCATATAAGCATGTTAGTATGCTTCAATAAATTCTTTTTTTTTATTTTATTTATATTATTTTATATTTTAACATATTTTAAAATTTTTCAATCATTATCAGTCAAAATGTATTTAAAATTTAAAAGTTGCACTTTCCTAAGGACTAAACATAACAAAATAGTGGTGTATGGCATCGTGCTTTAAAGCAAATTGCTGGAACTTTCCGTACCTTAATAAATAATCGAGGAATATTAAATGTTTTCAAATAGGTTATTATAAATAATGTAACTTTCATTATTCATTTATAATGTAACTTTCATTCTTATTTTATAAAAGAATAAATAAACAAAATTTAATCAATCGGATTTAAAATGAAGAACATTGTCTAATATTTCTAAGTATTATATAAACTGAATTGTAAAGTTAAAATTATTTATTTGAAGTATATAAGTGAGGTTCAGAACTTTAGCTAGAGTTAGAATTGAAATCCGAATTATATTTTCGATATTCAAAAATATTTGTTATATGAAAATTTGAAAAAAAAGTTAAAAAAGTATTTCATTAAAAGGAATCGTTTCGTCAATACAAGCAAAAAGTTTTTTAGATCATTCAAATCAGATGCTTAGTTCTCTCAAAAACTGGCATTTTTTGCATATTTAGCTTCAGCAAAACGGCTGGACCTGCCTCTGCCAAAATCTAATCACCACTGCTCCCCATTATTGCGAATCGAATGTTTTTTGAATCAATCAAATCGGTTGATGCGTTCTCTTAAAAACTGACATTTTTAGAACTTTTTGCTTTATATCTCCGAAGCTGCTGGACCTGTCTTCGTCAAAAACTAATCAGCATGTCTCCTTATCAATGGGAATCGAATGTTTTTTTTAACCATTCAAATCAGATAATCTGTACGCCCGAAATCGTCGACGAAAAATTGTCTCCACAAATACACACACACACATAAACACACACAAACATTATTTCTGAGGTATGCCAAAATGTTCAGAAACCTCTGAAACGCAAAGATATGCAAAAATTTTCATTCTCGATTTTTTGCCCGTTACCAGATCTTACCCCGCGTGAAGTTAAAAATTAAAATTCTGAATAGTTTAACTCATAGTGATAAATCTTGAAGCAAAGATTGCATGTCGTCTGAAGACGATACACATATATACAGATGTCGTCTATAGACAGGTAGTAATATTGATAAAAATCCTCATTCTATGAGTATATTTAGATTTCTTCATGGGGGGTAAATCTAGAACAAATGCGATCTATTTATTCTTAAACTATTAAATCTATGAATTTATCGCAAATCCTAGTCCCAGGTTCGATCCCAATATCGGTTGGCTCGGTATCAAAGTAGTTTATACCAGTTTTTCACTTGAAATCATATATGTTCAATATAATTTCAAGTGGTGATGGTCTTTCTAGGGCATTGCTGCAGCATGAGTATATGGAGCGGGGGCATAGCTGTAGTAGCAACATGCCTCTTTGAAGCAAGAGGTACTCAGATTGTTTCCTTGTACTCTGTATCGAAAATACTCTGATTCGACTCTGTGCTCCTCTGACTGAGTTGGAGATTGACTCAATACACGGACATCCGCCTTCAAGAGAAGTATCCAATAAAAAGTAAAAATTAAAATATGTAATTAAAAAGAAAAAATTAAAAGATGTTATATCTTAGGAAAAAGTAAAATGTATGTAATATGTATGTAAAAATGTAAAGTTAAGTATTAAAGTTAAAAAAAATGGTTTGGACCAACAGCGTGAAAATAAAGAGAGTGTTGAGGTAAGAAAGGAAGCAACGATTTTAGATAAATTGTCGTAAACCGGAATCAATTCTCAAAACCTGATAAACAAAATCTCGGAAGACCATATAGAATAGAGATAAATATAGCCAAATCCAAAGTAATCGGAATGTCAAAAGAAGATAAGCTTCTAAGGACATCGGAAGAATATTTGGAATTAAAAAATGGTAGGTGGTGTATGATAACTAAAAATGAGATCACGAGCAAGATATCAAGACTAGTATTGCCAATATTGAAGCTGACTTTGCAAAACAAAAGTACTAATGGCAGAGAATTGAGATGAGTGAGGTGAGGAGGATCCACTGGCAAAAAAATTGATAAAATGCAATCTCAAGGCGTAACTATGTTATAGATTTTGAAAAAGACTGATAAAATTTTTTCGGAAGTTTTATAATATAAAGTAGAATTTATAATTTAAAATAAACTATTAAAGTGCAAATAAGAGAGTACTATGAATAAAAGAAAAGTAACGGGTTATCTAATTATAAGAAAAAATCAGAAGAATGCACAAAGCAAGAGAGAAAAAAGGAATAAAACAATTTAGTGCTTTCTACCATGGACCTACCTTTGAGCTGAAGATTAATAATAATAGAATATAACATTTAAACATACAATAACTGAAATAATTAAATATTAGTGGGAACAATAGTAATCGTAAAACAGTATGTCGTAGGAATATTTCCAATGATAAGTGTAGATAAAGAAACATATGTTTGAGTATTCTATTTATACAATTTCACCTATAGAATATATACGCATAACAATTTCAATTTCTTATATAAAGTAAACTTAAGCCTCGCATATGAATTTTCACATGCATTATATTGTTCTTGTATGTATTGCAATTGCATTTCAGTCATTTACATTTGAAAGATAAATATTGCGGATTTATGTGACATTTGTGAATCATTTTTCTGGCTATGAAGTTTAAACATTGTTGGTCAAGAATGCGAATTGTTGTAGATATACTATCCGCTGCTTATTGTCAATTTCCGCTAATTGTATTGTTCAAAATAATTTATCAAGTTTGTTTGAAATTGCGAGTGAGAAATATTTTTCACTATTCTTTTTAAATTATGCGTTCAATTAATTTCAAAATAATCTTGTTTAACAATCTGCGACTATAATGTTTGCTCACTTGTGAGTGCAGTATGGGCAAGCTGCTCTTGCGATATCTTATCTAACTCACAGCTATATGCACACAGCCTACAAAAACATACGATAAAAAATAATATTTCTTTCTAGATAAACGTCAAAAAACTATCAAATATCAATACATTTTTTCAAAGTAATCTCTCCAAATTTTTATTGATTTGAATTCTATATATTTTACTTAAATATTATTTCAATAGTAGATATGATTTTTTTTAAATACGAATTTCATTATTAAATTAGATAATATTTTAGGCTTTTAATAATGCGATTATAAAATTCTGGATTTATCCAACATATTATAAGTTTGATTGAGTATATATCAGGAAATTGAATGATGCGAGGAATTTATTTATCTAATGCGATAAGATATGGCGAAAAGTTTGTGTTTTTTGTGCATAACTTCATTTTAATTAATAGCACTGTAGTATATTATATAATTTTTCAATATTTCACTTCAATTACACTAAACTATGCTCTTTGAATAATAGTTATAAATGTGGTATTACAAAAATTTATACAGCCTAAAATGCATTTATTGAATTAATATTTTAAAACTATCATGATTATTTGAATAGTTTAACTCCAGCAAAAATTTTTAACATTAATATCTGAATTTTATCATAAATATATAATAAATTTAATAAAGAAACTAATTATCTGATGTATAATGAGACACAATGAGAATATCGTAAAAGAACGCCTAATTCGGTTTTTCAATGCATTTTATTCAAACTGCCCATTATTATTACTATATTTTTATATTGTATAATATTTTGATTTTTCCAGATTTGTTACTAGAAATTTTCTTTAATAACAACTTTTAGAAACACTAGCATATTTTGAAATAAACAGTAGTGCGATAAATGAACGCAATCATTGTCTACATGCTAAACTTGCGGAATGATATAGGATTTTCCAAGAGGTATTATTATCAAATATGAATAATACATATTTTTATTTATTACAATTTATTAATGCTTGAGTTACCGATATTCATTAGAAAAATAATGAAGAAGGTATATTTTGATCTTCGAAAATTTAATAGAAACCATGAATGAAGTGAAACCAATTGTTTCCTTCAAGTCCTTATTTTAAAGCTTACAATTAGTAACGAAAATTAATTGCTAGATTATAATATTAAATTTTTCTATTATTATTTGACTTATTAAACGACTTGGCTTCATAAACGGCAACTCAAACGGTTGCCATTTTGATTTTTTCTTTTTTTATTTGAACAGCGATCAGAACTTATGATCCTACGTTTGTTATTTGTTTTACTATAAATGGCATTTCCAAGTGAAAATCGTTGTCACTGCTGCCTGAAAAAAGGCTGGTCGAAGTGGGTATCGAGCCCGGGACCCTTGATTCAGGTCCAGTTGTTCTAGCCACTTTCCTTCGAGCCAATGCATTCTTTTGAACATTAAAACTTATGATTGAAACTAACTCTATGTAGCATTATATTATTACATTTTTGGTTACAGTTTGATTTGCTAACAATATGAATAAGATTTTGATTCTGTTTGTGATTGTTATTGAAACGTTCATTAAGATATAAATATATGATTTTAGTCTGTTTGTTAACACTAAATTTTATTTAATTCTGTGGATAATTAATCTAACCATATCAACATCAAACCCTCAGTGTAAAAGTTGAACTAAGGCATGACTTTCATGAGTCATAAAGAGTAATGTGTTTTTAAATAAAAGTTAGTGAATTTGATCAACTGTACATTTATTCAACTCTGAACGAGACAACACCACGTCCCAGACATGATAACGGACAAAACCATTTAAAACAGTAATGTACTCGGTACACTAATTATGTTAAATAGCCTAAATTTATAAACATTTTTGAAGATATTTAGAAATTAAAATATGTTTTTTGCAACGATTTGTTATTTTATATAATCCCATAATTTTAATCGTATATACAAATGGAGTAGCAACGGGAGCAGATATAAGCTTCTCCTCGTTGCCTCTTTCAATACTAGATTTAAAACTTTTTACAATAATTAGAATTGTTTGTTATTTATTGATTTGATGTTTGATGAATCACATAATTGTTTATATTAGTGAATTGTTACTTGGGTCTGACACCCTCAACTAAATTACTGGCTATGTGCAATGATATATAGTTAAAAATGATATTTGATGATCTTATTACAAAATAACTCAGAAAGGAATAATTTTAAATGCATTTCTGTTTGACGTTCACCTAGAAAAATATTTATTATTTCAAGTTAATAAAGGCTTATTTATTTAGAAAAATCTGCGTTTAGTCAATAAACTTAAAACAAGTAAATTTCCTAAAGAAAATATTTTTTTAAATAAAACATTTAGAGCGACCAGTTTTTATTTTATTTCCTCTTAATAATAATAATAAAACCGAGATATGCGGAATATTTTTGTAAATATTTATGTAAAGTATATAACCAATCTCCATATATTTACAATAATGGCTAATGCTAAAGTTTATGAATATATACAATTTAAAACAAATATTTGAACATTTACATAAAAAGCATCAATATCGACCAAAGTAATAATATAACGAAAAATTTACTACATTATTACTTTTATTATACTTATAATATTAAGTATATTAATATTTATTTATAAATAAATATTTATTTACTCCAACTCTAACTCCAGTTATAAAGTTTATTAAAAATGAGGAATAACATCATACTTTTCGACAGATCGGGTGACCTAATCAAACATTTAAGAGATTAATGCGTTAAATTTTTAAATCTATATATATCTCAAATCGTTCTTGTCGAGAAATTAAGGTATAACTAATTGTGTAATTAAACTTATTTATAATCTAATCAAATAAGCTGTTGATTGTGGCATTCCCCTGACATTTGATGATAACCTCCTAACACCTAAAACTCAATATGAAAACAATGTTTTTTGTATAGATGTAATTCTGTGTACAATTTGTATTTAGTCCTGAAAAATAACTCATTACCTTCTAATTGAGAAGTAATGATTTATATGTTTTGAAAATTTTGTGATAATAATATTCATTAACATCACAAGCCGTGAAAATATCTTGGTAACGTGTTTTTCTTTTCTGGGAGGTAAACAAAAATCTTTGATTAGACAGACATAAATAGAACGATATCGATTTATTCTTATAAGATTAAATACATTTGATGCTTCGTATAAATATTATTAGTTTATTTTGACATAAGTTTCTGCTCTATACACCAGAAGTAACAAGATTATTTTTCAAAAAAAAAAATTCTTTTTTTTTGGTATATCGATAATAATTCAGATTTTAATTTTAATTCTCGCAAAAGTTTTAAAGCTCACTTATATACTTTAAATAAATAATTTTGCAATTCTTATATACTTTGCAATTCAGTTTATAGAATTCTTATAAATATTAGATAATGTTACAGTATTTACAATCATATATTTCAAAACATTTAATATTCCTCGAACATTCCGTTATGCTACGGGAAGTTCCAGCAATTTGTCTTAAGGTACGATGCCATACACAACTAGTAAAAATTAAAATTAACTAGTGGGGTGTATGGCATCGTGCCTTAAGGCAAACTGCTGGAACTTTCCGTACCAAAAATTATTTTGTTTTCAAAAAAGATTAAGATTTTTGATAAAAATTTACTCTGAAAAATTAGATTTCTGAGAAACTATAAATTTTTACCAAAAATTTACTTTTTTTGAAAAAAAGACTTTTTGAAGAAAAGTGTATTTTGAAATATTTTGGAAATTCTAAACTTTTTTTCAAAGCGATCGTACTGCTTTAACTGCATAGAGACGAAATATAGAAGCGCGTTAGCGCCGCGCGCCGTCTAACGGATAAGCATTGGTACGGAACCCATAGGAATGTAAACAAAATTTATACTTATTGTTAAAATCTCTATAAAATATCTGATAATTTGATGTGCATATGTTTAATGATCATTTTTGACCGCCAGATGGCTTTTTTTTTTACTTTTTTTTACTAGATCTCCAAAACCGCTAGACCAGCCCTTATGAAAATTTGATCAGTTCTTCATCTTGTTAAAGCAATGTAAAATGAATTATTCAAATCGGACGCTCCGTTTTCTTAAAAACTGAGTTACCGTTTTTGGCACTTTTTGTCCCATATCTTCGGAACGGCTAGACCTGCCTTCACCAAAACTAATCAGCACGTCTTCTTATCAATACAAATCGAATGTTTTTTAAATTATTCAAATCGCTTAATTCGTGTTCCCGAAATCGTCGACACACACATACATCCATTTTTTCTAGGGTAACCCAAAATATTCAGAAACCTCTGAAACGTAAAGATATATAAAAATTTTCATTTTCGATTTTTTTGTAATTACTATAACTTACCCTACGGGAAGTTAAAAAACTGTATTGCATACAGCTTAAATGAAATTTGAAACAAATAAACGTCTATACTTTCGTCGTTGATTAGCAATCCTCAAATTTCACTGGATAATACATTCCAGGATTATATATTCAAACGCTTTGCCATTATCGCAACGTTCACGCTCGTACGTGCGAGTAAGTATATTTGTTATCCCGCTCGCACACAGAGGGAGTGCGACATAGCCGACGTACGAGTCTGTTTGAATATGATCACAAGCGTAGTCGACTTGTCATCTCTCATATGCTAGTCATCGGCTGAAGTTTATGTTACACATCGAAGGATAAACATTAAAGTGACTAATATATTACAAAAATGAAGTGCCTTGTGTGGTTCATCGCAATTATTGGAGTTTCTTTGGCAGCAGGTATGATTTTCGTATTATTAAAACCGAATATTGATAAATTACGCAGCGGTTGCAGAATGACATCGTCGTATTCAGCATATAGTTTCATATGTTTTTGATGCGATGTATTTGTCCGAGTCGCTTCAATTTCGTCGTAATTATGCTAGGAATTGATATGTGAGAATGATTTAAATCATTGAGTTTGATAATCATTAAGCATTCGAAGCAAACCTAGTAGAGGCGACCATTTTATTTCACAATAACAATTTTTTCTTCCATGACTAAAATGACACAAATCCGTATGCGTTTTGTGCATATACAGCATGTATTTCATTTAAACTTATCATATGAATGCACTGTTTGAAAATAGGGGCGTGTATGCAATATGTATTGTTGTAAAGTTAATAATACACGTTCTTTGTAAACCCGCATTGGGTAAAACATGAAAAATTATTTCGGGTATTTGGAAATGTTTTGCCTTCGGCATGGTTAATAATTATACATACATTGAATATTATATGTTTAGGCGATTACATACTTTTGTGTAAGCTTAAATTGAATATTGAATTTTTTGTATTTCTTTCTAGAATCAAATTCATATCTTGATTTTGACCAATTGGCAAGAAATTATGGTCTTTTACTTCAGAATGATACATCATTAGTTTGATGAGTCATTCATATCAAAGGTTTTGTATTATTGTTTTCACTAACAATATTCACTAATAAATGCAGGACATATTACATATTTCATATGTAAACATGGGAAAATTATAAAACAGAATTTCTACTTGCTGGCTCATTCTTTGTAAGCAAGTGACATGGCTTGAAATTGCTTTCGAGAACTTGAATTTTGAGTCCGTGGCTTATACTATTTTAATCGTAAACTTTACTTTGTTTTGTTAGATAAATAAAAGAAACATTTTAGTTATGATCTGGTTTTGGTTATGTTTACATATGATATGGTTGGGAATGATTAGGTATATTTTTTTATAAATATATGTATGAAAACGAAATTTGTATGCATTTGTATACATTATGTATATATGTATTATATATATATATATATATATAATATTAGAGATGGGAACTCACTCCGGAATTGTCACTCCGATACAACTCCTCCCTCGGAGTGAATCTGAGTGGAGTTGTCTCACCGGATTTGTCATATCCGACTTCCCTAAGCTGGTACTAAATCTGTTACTGCGTTTTTGCTTTAGGAAGCAAGCTGTCGCTTTCTCGTCATACAGGCAGTTTTATGACCTTTTAGGTATACGTTCTTTTCCAAAAAATACACAAATATTACTTCAAAGATACAGAACAATGAAATTGTGTTCAAGTGTGAATAGCTCCAATGTATAATTTATTGAATAGTAAGGGGTCATATTTCTAATTACGTCAATCTTAGGCCATGAATGACGGCAATCAGGAATATACATACCGAAAAATACACGAAACAAAATACATTTAATCTGGTTTTTCCATAGCCTGAAGTAACAATACTTTAGAGTGCAATATTATATATATATATATATATATATATATATATGTATATATATAATGAATGTATGTATATGTTTTTTATGTGCTATGTTTCAAATGAAAAATCCAAATAAAAACAATCTTTTTTTGAAAAAGATACTTACAAAATAACATAAAAAATGTTATTTTTTGACAACCATAAGATTAAAAGAATGGTGGTGCGTTTTCAGTGGTTGTTTTGTCCAGAATATTTTCCTGTTCAATGTTATTTCATATATACAAATTTCTTTACCCTTACAGATTCCTTGTTGCCAAAAGATGTTGCCAAAAAGTCCACAACATTAAAGCCGGATACTACTACAAAGCCAACTGAACAACCAACAACTTCCTCAACTACCACTACGTCAACTACCACCACTCCACCTCCAACTACAACTGCCGCACCTGACACCACTACCACTGTTAAGCCAAATCCAGGGCCTGAGGTTGGAAATTGGACGTGGACCGATAATAATACAAATAATACCTGTGTTATCATTCAGATGGCTGCTCGATTGAATGTTACCTATTTGGATAAAAGTAATATTTATTTCAGATAAGATAATCGTTGTTTATATTTTATGCTTTAATCATGAAATGCCATACTTATTGGTAATTTAGTAGAAAGTTATAATAGCAGAAAACATTTCATTTATTTAATTTAGTGAATTTAGGTATTTGTTGTAAATAATTTTGATAACACAAGTTTTGAAAGTGCATTTGACTAACCTTAGCTCATCTAAATGCGTAATTTCAGAATAATTTCAACCAAATACGATTCTGAAATTATTATTTTGATTACTTATAAGAGTTGTCATTGAAAACTAAGACAATTTTGTGATTAAAAGAGTAGTTTCACTTGAATTCTATAGCTCTGAAATATAGAAGATATATTGTCTTGTTTATAAATTTATTTTGAATTCAAATCGCTTGAGCATCTTGCAAAAATCGTGATTTTTATATAATTTAGCTTTTTTTCATTTTTTTAATACACCAAATTTGTATTTGTTATGGCAATTAGTGGAAATAGCAAGGTAGCTTAATTTGAATATTATTTTCTTAATATTCTTTAATATAAAATTTGGTAGATTGCTGCATAAATGAATTTAAGGTATATTAAGATTTTAAATATAACAATTTATATATTTTGTACCATTTTCATGTATTTTTCAATATGATAATAAGTGCACAATATGTGCATTGAACTATATATAATATATAGTGAACCATATTTCATACGTAAACAATATACTCATGTAATTATTATGAAAAAATTTCTTGTTTACTAGATTTAATTTCATTTAACTTGTGTTTAGTTTAGTATTAAGATTATTAATTTATTAAATATAAAATGTTTTAATTATTTCAGACAACAAAACAGCTTATGCCTTGATTAATGTTCCAACTGATGCAAATACAATTGCTGGTAGCTGTGTGGATATGAAGCAGTATATTGGATTACAATGGCCTAGCAAGAGCTTGAATAAGTCTAACAGTCTGACTATGACATTCTTGCAAAACAATGCTACCAAATTTTATACTCTATCAAATATTTCCGCTGACTTAGCAGCTGATGAACTTCCAGGCTATGTTATGGGTATGTATTCTTACTTACGAATTGCTGGTTTATAACATTACTGTTATTGAAGTTTGAATAAAGTTTCGTAGATTACTTCAGTATATTGCAATGTGTGGCTTCTGTTACAAATATTACAATTATAGACTATGGAGCCTGGTAAATAAAAAAGTATAAAAAAATTATAAGTATGTGTGGCCAATGGCTACTAGTCATCAAAAGATTAATGTATTTAAAGGGTATTCAACTCTAGTTTCACATTTTTTATATTTTCAAAGTTCAATTACTTCTATAATAATGATTATTCATAAATAATTTTTAACAATGTTTTTAATTGTTCTTGGTTTTGTATCCCCGTCTATCAAGTAGATTGTTGCAGATCTTAGCTCTTAATGAAGTTCTTAGTGAAGATTTAAGTTTTATTTTTGGACATGTCACAACATTTATGTTTTGCGTTATTATGGCCATGGATATCACTTAATTAATAAATGAATAGTTTTATCAGTCGCTTCATGCCAAATATAAATGTTTGTGACAGTTAAAATTATATTGTTTATTATTTTATTATTTATAGTGAAAATATTGTTTGATTTTTTGTTTTGGTCTTTTAAAAATAACATAAAACTTTGCTTCTTGATAAAAATACCTCCTTAAGTTGGATTATTAAAAGCTATAAAGATAAAGCATATGTTATTCTGTACAAATATTTTTATCTACAAAAAAAGATTTTCTTTGTAATCATGAAAGTAAGCATGTTATTGAGACTGTACTTTGTTGCCTCCTATATAGCAACTGCTGTTATAACAATTGTTATGTATTACTGTACTTTGATTTGCCTTCTAAAATTGTTTTGTGTTTTCTAGATTCTCTAGATTTAAAATATAATGGATCTGACATCTATGCTCCTTTGTCCATGTCATACCACTGCACACGTCAACAGAAGTTGAATATGACTGAACCACAAAACAACAAATATTTGAGCACAATTGAACTTTCTCATTTACAATTTGAGGCATTCCACAAAGATAGTAGCAAGACGTTTAGTGAAGGTATGTTATGAACATTTTGTATAACTTTTAGTCTCATAATTAAGGGAAAAAATATTGTAGTTTTATATGCTTATTGTTGTCATTTTTTTTTCTGAAAAAATTGAAAGTTATGTTTCACATTAGATTTTTAATTCATTGTAAAAAAAATGTTTTGAATTAGAATCAGGTTTGAAGCATTATTAGCGATGTTGTTCAATGTTGAGTACTATTTGAATTATTCTTTTAGTGAATTACAAAAAAAAATTCATATAACTGTAAACTCATACTTCTAGAAGCATGGCTCAAAGTTACTATTCATAAATTATAACTGATAGTTTATTACCCTCATCTTTTGGATTTGCTGCGTTATCAATAAAAAGTTAATAAAAGATAACACAATAATACAAATATCAGCTGAAATATAGTGGTACCCTAACATACGAGTTTAATTTGTTCTGTAACTATCGCAGTGTAGAGCTCTTCTGTAGAGCTCAGAAAACAGCTTATAAATTTCTACAAGACCCTAAGCTGGAGTTATTTACCTTTTATATCAACTCTTTACACACTACATATCTAAAAGTGTTTTATGCTTTAATTCATAATGCATAAGCTGTTTAGGTTTAGACCCATTGTTATAAAAACACAAAATTTTTTAATTGTTCTTTTGGCGGCTCGTACTTCCAAACATTGTATGTCAAGTTACCCCTAAGTCGGGCTAGCACTTGCAAATATTTAAAGTTTTTTTGTTAAATTGTAGTGCCAATTTTGTTCAATTCATTAATATTTGATATATAACTTATCATAACTTCTATTATGATATTTGGTTATCTGGTGCATTTATTAATCCTTAAAGTGATTTACACATTTTCTCATTGTGTTAAACCAAATTTTTAAAATAAGTTTTAATCCCAATGTTTCATACAAGCTTTTTTAATTGGTTCTTTTTTTTAACACTGTTTGTTTTGCAGCCCGTGATTGTGACTCAATTGACACACCCGATGTTGTGCCGATTGCAGTCGGCTGTGCCTTGGCTGCTCTTGTTATTATTGTACTTGTCGCATACTTGGTGGGCCGAAGAAGAAGTCAATTCAGAGGCTATCTCAGCATGTGAAATGTTATTGGGGCGCCAGTTCGACTGTGAATATGAAATATATGGGATTGTTTAAATACCTAACCCTTTTATTCAAGATAGATTTTTTATATTCAAGTGTTATGATTTTGGTATTGTTAAGGTATTTTGTAGGAGAATATTCTTTTAAAATTCATAAGTATAAGGCAAATTATTCTGAAATATTTCTTTTATTTTTCCTATTTCCGAATTTTTGTTTTTACTTTTGTAAAGGTAATATTTCCACAATTTGTCATACTGATATCATTCTAAATTGTATTAACTTACATATTTTAATTTTACATAATATTGTATATGAATTATTTTGATGAAATTTTCTGTAGAGCAAAATCATTAGAAACAAATTTTATGTTTATCACATTTATCCAAGTTTTTTTTATATATTGTGAACTTCCTTGATTGATTATGAAAAAGCATTTCAACTATTGCTACGTTATAGTTTCTTATTCATCAGTTTTGGCTTCATTATATTATACCTGTACACAAGTAATAATTGTTTATACAATATGATACATAGTTGAAAATAGCATGAAATATCATTATAATTTTGAAAGGATAAATTCTGTTGACATTTTTCTTTTTTTTTTAATATTTTTCATATATATTTGATTTTTGCTGAACATTATAAAATTCATGAATTATAGGGAAATAGAATTTGTAAATTTAACCAAACTTACCAATAAGTCAACATTATATGATAAGGAAATAGTAAATATGACTTCTTAAAATATCAGTTATTAAAATTTGGAGCAATATGCATTATCAATAAATTTACTGGAATTTTTATGCCTGAAATCAAAATGCCAGAATAGGCTGTGAATGTTTTAAATACTTTTTGATAGTTGGATATGGAATAGCTGATTTGTGAATGATTCTACTGATGTATATTTACTAATACTAATATAAAACACGAAAGTGCGTTTTTTTTTTTTTTTATATAAGTTTATGTATTAATTGTAATGCTCATCATAGAAAATGTGTTGGTGAAAATATTGAATAACACATGTGTAATAATTAGAAGATGGCACTTACATAGAACTCGGATATCATATATCAATGCCTAAGAAAAATTAGTAAATGTTGAAAAGACAAAGTTAATCAATCCACTTTATAATGCACAATTCCTACAGGTGGTATATAGAAAAAATTGAGGATATAGTGCTGAAGACAAACACAAGCTGTGTGAATAAATTTTGTTTGAGAACACACAAAATTACATTAAAATGGAAATTAGAACAGAATTACATTAAAGACTAAAACAAGGTTCTAGCATGCTATAAAATATTCTACAGTTTTTTTTTTCTTTTAAATAATTGAAGCAACTTCTTACTTTTTAATTAAAGTTTGTTATTTTAACATTGTCCTATGCGAAATTTTTTGCAAAATAATGTGATTATGAACAACCTAATACATACATTGTAAAAGTATTGTTTATTAACCTGCCAATTTATCAAAGTTGTGCAATATTGTAGTAGGCATCATCCAAGCTCTGTTAGTTATTGGACATATAATTCGTAGTTACGGAATCTAAATTTGGAATGATGTTACTTAATTCTTCTGCTTATTTTCACCATTTTTTATCGGTGTAACTAGTGCTTTGTCTTTTCATTACAAATTATTGTTTAGAAGGTTTCTTCGATATTTTGTTCAAATGATAAAGGTAAGAATAGAAAATATGTATGTTTTATATATATATATATATATATATATATATATATGATTTAGTAGTTAATTTTGATGTTGAAATATATGAGTGAGTTCTTGAGGGCGATACATCAAACAAAGAAAAGCCAAAGATTTATAAAATAATCTTTAATTCCAAACGTTTTGACATTCAATTTAATGTCATCATCAGTGGATATTACGTTGGTTGGTTACATCTAGAGAAGTGTACACAACACTAGAGATTGGCACTAACATTTATACAACTAACTTGTCAACACTATGCATTTTTTATGATTTTTTGTATGATGTAAACAGAAAAATGATAGTTTTATTTGAACAAAAATGTAAGTGAAATTATGTAATTTCTGCCACGACTTCTGTACTTTGCGAGTACCGAGGCATGTATCTGCCTCGCATGGTGTTGACAAGTTAGTTGTATAAATGTTAGTGGCAATCTCTAGTGTTGTGTGCACTTCTCTAGATGTAACCAACCAATGTAATATCCACTGATGATGGCATTAAATTGAATGTCGAAACGTTTGGAATTAAAGATTATTTTATAAATCTTTGGCTTTTCTTTGTTTGATGTATCGCCCTCAAGAACTCACTTATATATATATATATATATATATATATATATATATATATATATATTATTAACATGTAATACTGATGTCGGAATTAAGCAGAATATTGCGTGAAAAAAACTTATTTCTGAATAATATCAAAATTATTGGAGACTGAAGATTTCAAAAACAGGACATGTATAACTGATTTGATTTTGATGAGACACACATAGCTAGGCACTCATCACTGAGCGGATCTTTAATCTTTATGATATAAAAAATGTTAATTTCTTTGTCGATTGTGATGGAGAATGGTATAGTGACGACAACCTATGGAAATAATATAATGTGATAATAATAAACATCTAAATAATATAATGTGATAATAATAAACATCTATTATTGATTTTTGTATACGATAATATACATTTATGCCTATATTTGTATTCGTAAATCAAATCACCAAAAAAAAACGAAAGAAATTAGTCTATATGTTTTAAAAAAATTAATTTTTCTGTTCCTTAAATAGAAGGATGGTACAATGGCAAAATATTCGGTTTAATGCGTATTATATAATTAGTATTTTATTAAGATAATTATAACAATAAGTTCGCACAACCATCTGCATGAATTTTAATATAACTGCACAGCCATCTGCATGAATTTCAATAAAACTGGTTCTTTTGCATACATCCAGGTTAACAACTGAAAATAAATTTATACTCCACTTACTAACATTAACACGTTGAGCGCCAATTGAACCACGGAGGCTTCTGTGGTTCAATTCGCGCTCAACGCGTAAGTGGAGTATAAATTTATTTTCAGTTTTGAAAGTCGGCATTTTCATAGTTTTCGACTACTTGTTTAGCCTTAGATTTTGATTATATTATTTATCGAGTACAATAGAATATTCCACTAAGCAAATGTCTAATATTATGTAATTTACTTTTATAATGTTGGTGTACGGTTTAGACAAGTTCTTAAGCGGCCATCATTGTTTAGTTATTTTGGTCCAAATTTCCGTCGAGTTTTAGAAATATCGAATTTATGTAATAAATCGTAGTACACGTACAGTGTGGTGAAACATATATAAACGACATTTATTTCTTGGTGTATATATTAGCTAATTAGGTAAGTTATTGCGATTTTTCTAGGTTCTTTGCATGTATTTAACTTTAAATTATAGTTTATAATTAAATAAACAAAAATGACTCATTTGCAGTGGCGTAACTGTGCCATCAGGGGCCCGTGGCCAATCTTTTTCATGGGGTCTCATCAGCAAAAATCGTCACATCGCATTCGGTTTAATTTAAACAAACTTCGAGATTTGAATGAGAAAAGTAGTCGATCAACATACAAATTGTCGACTAGTCGTCAGTATAAAATTTATGGTATCGCAGCCTTTTGGACCGGGACCCCCCTTGGTCGGAGGCCCGTGGTGATTTGCCACCCTATAATTACGCCACTGCTTATTTGATACCTTGTTCGATTACAGTGTAAAAATGAACCTCGATAAACATTTTTGAGTTTACAGGCGAAATATAAATAAAAAATAACGAAATTAAAATAATGATAATCATTTAGCATATGGCTAGGTTACTGTTGGAAGTCATTTAGATTGTGCTTCCTCTTGTAAAGTTGCAACAATGAAAACCAAACGGTCAGGCAGATTTATATACATTCCCAAAGTTGTTGTTATTCTGTGTTTACTATTGTAGCATTGTTATTCTTGCCCTGTAACAGAGTACACCAAGTTATGGATTTGTTACAGTCGACCCATCTGATTAAAGGGCAATTTAAATTAAAAAGTCGCTAACAGAAGTCATGTTTATATACTTTGAAGAGGGACTCTTATAGTTTGATACACATATATGCCAGTTGGAAGATTGAAATCGTTCGTCGCTATATTATCATTTTCTTATTTCGTAACAATGTGCCCCATGGCTTATTTTTTTGTTTTTTATAGACCTCAACAATTTTGTATTATAAAACTTTAATAAAGTTTTGATTGACAAAAAAAAATGCGTCCCATGTTATTCTACTCTGAAAAATTCAGCACACATAGTTCTACTTTCAAATCTTAAATATAAATAACAAATATTCTTATTAGACCTGGAAATGAATTAATGTGTAGAAATATATTTATATATGTTATCTTTCAAAGATGTTTAATCGATTTATCTCAATTTTCTTTTTTCTTATTCAAATCCTCATTATGTTTATGATTAATTTTCAGCGACTGTTTCTAGTAAGATTCCAGTATGATATTATTATGAACGGATTTTGATTATGAAGTTCACAATTAAATGGTTCAGTCACAATACGGGCAAAAATAAATTTATGAGTCACTATAAATTCCAATGTTTGTAATGCTTTCATGAGTTTTTATAAATGCAGAGTTGCATATGAAAATATTACTCAATTAGTTTATAATATACAACAAGGCCTTTTATTTCTTTGTATAATCTCTTGCATTGAAAATTTTATCTTAAATATTAAATGTTAATTAATTAAAAACTATACATTGAAAATTTTATCTTATGTTATAATTTTGCAAATAATTACTTAAAAAAAAAATTTTTTTTTCGCAAACTAAGTAAAATGAAAATAGAAAATTTTCATGTTATATTCACATTTATAGAATGTTCGAACGCATATTTATAACCGACGTGCAACGTATAAAACTGATAACTAATGACTGCTATGTTCAAATTAGAAATACAATTAGCTCAATATAAAAGTCTAAATTTTAGATTTGATTGTTGACCACTAACAATTAGTTCAAATGTTAAATGAAAGTAAGAATGACGTAAAAAATTAATATTTGTTGCATATTTTTTAATCTCTTGATATCGATTTAGACGTTTTGTAAACAATGCGAACTGAAGTAAACCTGAAATATAAATTATTACCTAACATTACTGTAATAAAATGATTTTTTAAATTTTTTTTATAAATTACAATCTGTCTATATATAAAAACATGGAGTAATTTATAAAAATATTTAATTAATTTGATAAATAACATAGTACTAAATTATGTCTAAATTTAGTTTTGGTATTATGTATACAGAAAAAAATGAATGAATAGTACTAACATATGTATCGGTGCAATTATGTTTTTATTGGAATCGATTCTTAAAGTGTTGATTGTAATTATTTTTATTTGTTTATTCTGTAAATCACTGTCTTTGTTACATTTTGAAACTTTTTACTAACGTTCTTTTCTTTTTTACAATATTGCTTTCACATAATATAACACATTTGTGAAATTAATCACATCATTATGTAATTTGAAGTTATTTTGGGGACTTTATGAAATCACGACAATTAAATAACATCTTATAATAACTTCTAAATAATAATTTTTATGATGCTGCTTTCATATTTTGAGCATTTGAAGGAAGGCTACAAGATTTTTTTTATTTTCATATAATTACAAACTGCCTTGAAAATCATACACAAATATTAGTCAATGTGTGAGATAATATTTTAAAATGCTACCCAGTGATAGTCATTTTTGCAAAATAAACGGGAAGTAGATACAGATAAAGTAATAATAAATCTAAATTACATCTTGACTATACTAAATCTAACAATTTTATTTTTTTAAGTCTTCTGGGGATGTTTGAAGAAAGAGCAAGTCTTTCGCAAGTCAATTCGGATGGTTTTTCAGTCTTGTCTTGTACTTGGACTGAACTGGAATTGAAAGCTAAATAAAATTGTTGCGTAATTGTTTACATTCACTTTTGGAAATTTATAGACAAAAACACTGCTTTACATTATTTATGATCAACATATGAAATTTTTTAATTTCTAGGAATTTATATAATGCTGTCGTGTTTCGAGATTTTCCAATATTAACTTATAATTCCACTCTACTAATGTAGCACCTTTTTTCTGTTTCTGTTAAACATTTTTTTCCTTTGTTGAGTTTTAAGTGATTTTCCAAATTTCTTTTTACTAATAAAAATATAAGTTACAATTTAATAATTGTTTAGTTTCTGTTTCTGATTATTTCTGGTGTAGTTACATTCTCGGATGTAAATGTCTATTGGGTTTCAGGAAAGATTATATTATATATATATTTAAATGGGGCACTGTGGCTCATTTCTAAGAGTTTTTTTTCTTTCAATCAAAAGGTTGCTGGTTCGAAATCCACCGCTGACAATTTGACTTGAAATTATAGATGGAAATGTATTTCCAAGTAAAAATAGCCTTTCCTCGGCGTTTCATCACATTCAGAAGAACTATTTCTTAAAATTACAAAAATTAAGAAAAATTTCGAAAAAAAGAATAATTACTAAATATTAATTTTTAGATTAATGATGCTGCAAGTTGTTAAATTAAAAATGATCAATATTAAAGTAATTATAATAATATAATATATCACCGTTGAGTTTTTTCTTTTAAACCGACGTTGTAAAAAAGAATATTCAAAACAACATATATTAGAACTGTTGTTGTTAAATAACTGTAATTATTGATTTTTGAGACATATGTAACTTCCCGTATGACAAGTTATAGTAATTATATATTAAAATGAACATAAAATTTTATGCATATCTGCACGTTTTAAAGGTTTCTGAACATTTACGCATACGTTAAAAAAAGGATGTATGTCAGTATGTGTGCGTATGCAGTATGTTTGTATGTTTAGATACAATTATTTGTATGCAGTATGTATGATTTCGAGAGCACGGATCAACCGATTTGTATGATTAAAAAAACATTCGATTTCTATTGATCGATACGCGTTGATTAATTTTTGAAAAAGGCTGATCCAACCGTTTCAAAGATTTCAAATGGCAAAAAATGGAGATTCAGTTTTTGAGAGAACGGAGCGTCCGATTTGAATGATTCAAAAAACATTTCACTTGTATTGACGAAATGGAGAAATGGTTTGGGGAGGCAGGTCTAGCGGTTTCGGAAATCCAGAACAAAGTTTAAAAAAATAATTATTAGACAAATAGACATCAAATTATCAGATATTTTATAGACATTTTAATAATAAGTATAAAGTTGTTTTTATTTTTAGGGTTCGTACCATGATTTATAATGGTCAAAGTTCACTTATACCTATAGTTGAAACAATTTTTTTTTAGTCATATTTAAATTACAATCTGTCTTATAATTAAAAGACATTTAGTAATTAATCTGATTTTGAGACTTAACCTAGGTATAATGTTTTCAGAGAACCACCCATTGGTACGTTAGTTGAAACAAAATGTCTTCGACTTTTTTGACAGTGTCGATCAACCGACTTGCGTAGGTTTCAAAAAGTTTTAAAATTTTTAAGAAATGTCAAAATTTCCAATAAAAAAAAGTTAATGTTCAAAGAAATTAACAATTTTAAAAAATTCAAGAATTCACAAAAAAAATCAAATTTGATTCAAAATTTTGAAAAACAAAAATTTGCTTCAAGGGTTCGCCCGTAGGTAAGCGGTTAAAAGCGACGGGATCTGAATCAGAGGTCCCGGGTTTGATACCCACTTCGAGCAGCCTGTTGTCAGACAGCAGTGACAACGATTTTCACTTGGAAATATAGTTAGCAATATGTTTCCAAGTGAAAATAGCCCTTGCCCGGCAGTGCTGCACCAATAAAAAGTCAGCCCTATTAGATTAATTCTAATAACAAAAATCATCAAATATGGATGGATTAACCATTGGGTTACCATCTAAAAAATACGAAGAAAGGAGAAGTTTCAGCCCAACAGCTCATAGGACGTAAGGTTCTGATTGCTGTTAAAAAATATAATAAAAAAAAATGATTCAAAGTAAGTTGTGCAGCACAACTCGTTAATCTATATTTTGTTGTGTACATAATAAATGCACTGTTTATACAATTAAATGCAAGCATTAAATATTTAAAAAAATGAGTATAAATATTCATGAAAGTAGTTCATTCCTAAATATTCATTAAAGTAGATAGAAATCCTTGATTATCCTTAAAAATGGTAAAATTGTAAATCTGCGTAAATTCGAGTGCGATGCATTCGGTCGCTGGATATTGGTACATATGCACATCGTGCAGTGCGTATCCGTCTATAAGCCGTTGTCGCCTCGTTCGTTTTACCTTAAGAGAAGTGGGGGGGTCGTTGTTTCCGATGCTTTTATTTTGTCGGTGCATGGCGGGGTTCTACACAAATCCCAAACCTTCCGAGTTTCAGTAAGACGCGGTCGTGCAACGTGCGCTCGTTGCATTCGGATGCATATTGAAAATCGGTAGTGCTTTTGACAGGTAACGTCGACTGCCCCAATCGACGTAATAACATCAAATTGTAAAAAAAAATATTTTATGAATGGAAAAACTTAGATTCATATATGGTGATTGATAGTATTTATAATCTGTAAGAGCTACATTTTTAATAAATTAATTAAATTATTCAACTTGGTACTTGCTATTTCTCCATTAACTTTAACATACAATACTAATAAATTTAAAAAATATTTTTTTTTATTTTTTTCTGCTTTGTTTTTATAATATATATATATATATATATATATATATATATATATATATATATATATATATATATATATATATATATATATATATATATATATATATATATATATATATATATATATATATATATCAGGTATATGTCCATTTTAATTAAACTATTTTATTAAATTTGTTTTTGGGCAAAAAGTGATTGTCATTCAAAGCACGTGGATTAATACGAATTATTGAATCATCGAACAATTCAAAATAAAACAATACTTGTGACAAATTGTGGTGGCAGTGTTCTAAATATATTTTTTAATAATTTTTAAAGGTGTTTTTAATTGATACATTTTGCACTTAACTGCAATTTTTTACACACGTGAAATGGTAGTGATGTGAACTAATTGTATTTAAAACTTTAATTGAATTGATTTGAATTTTTAACTTTGTACAAGTGCACGTTATTTGAGTTAAGTGCCATACCTGAAACTGTGCGTTCAATTTTAAAATAAAGGGGTAAGTAAACTACCCCTAGTTTTTTGTTTTTATGTTGTAATTATTATCATTACTACGTTATCAGTCGTTCAATTAAATTTTGAAAATTCTATTAAATTTATTAAAAATGATCATTAAGTAACACAGAGTGAATGAATCACAACGTTTGTTTACAACGTTATGAAGTGATAGTGTACGATATGGATCTTTGCAAACTGTAATTATGAGTGCGTTATAAATTAGTGTGTGATTGAAGTTGTTTTAGATGTGTTAGAAATAATAAAAAAATCAAAATGCGTCCTAAATTAAAGTTGGTGTGTGCAGCATTTGCTATTATTGTGATTTTGAACTTGTGCAGTTGTTCGTGCCAAACACAGAAGAGGAATAAAAAAGGTAAGAATTTAAATCTATATTTATAGATCATATATATATATATATATATATATATATATATATATATATATATATATATACATATATATATATATATATATATATATATATATATATATATATATATATATATATATATATATATATATATATATATATATATATATATATATATATGTATATATTGTTCCATGGTGTAATGGTTAAGCTCACAAACTCGAGTGGACAGGGGTCGTGAATTCGAACCCCGCTCAGGGTAACCTGACATCGTGCAGTAGCGATGTCTATTTTCACTTGAAAATATAGATCAAATTTTTTTTCCAATTGAAAATTGCTCAATTTGGGCACTGCAGTGCGAAATGTCAATGGAAAATTTCTCACACAATTCTTCCCTGTTTCGAGTTGGAGTTTAACTTAGCTTGCGGACCTGCTCTAGGCCAGTACTACCCATTTTATATTATATATATATATATATATATATATATATATATATATATATAATTACACGTATAAAACAGTCTTGTTTATATATTACATACAAATAATAATTTTATTATAGTATCTATTATAAATATGTGTACGTGCAATGTATATTCACTACAAAACAGTATTATCATTTTATATAACACTAGTTGAACAAAATTTTACAGTTATGTATAAAAATCTACCTTTTAAATTGTTGCCATTGCTGCTCGTTGTATCACGCTTTTTCAATCGAGCAAAAATTGTAATTTGTTTAATTTTATTTTTTAGCTAGCTATATTTTTTATTTTTTTTTTTATTTTCTTATAAATTACAATCTGTCTAAATAGAAAGACATTGAGTAATTAGTTTGACAAATAACATAGAATTTTAAAAGGAAAACCCTTCTATTAATGCACTAAATTATATCTTACTTAAATGTTGGTAAGCTAGCTATATTTGATAGATTTTTCATATCGTTAATAAATATCAAGTTTTTTTTACTAATTGATATCAAGCTGTACCTAATGTAGAATTTTCATTTACTTAAAAATATATGTAACTGCGAGCATGTAAAGTCAAAAATTTTAATTTGACGTAGGTATATAAAAATTAGTAAGGTTTGGGTTGCGTTTTGTAGCAATGTATTCATGAATGTTGTAGGCAGATTGTTATTTAATTGGAAATAAATAAACAAATTAATTTGTGTTAATTATTGAATTGAATTCAACAATATCGAAGTTAAATTTAATTTTACATTTTCACGTTTATAAAGTTTTGAAACATGTAGGCAAAATATCTGACACTAAAACACATCAAAAATACCTTGCTTAATTAAATGTTAGTTTCTGTAAATAAATCTATAAACACATAGACATAAAATAGAAGTATTTTCAGAGAAATAAATAAATTAAATTTTAATAGTTATATAAAATCATCTTTATTGCAACGTTTCGATTTGCATCTGAATATCATCTTTAGGTATACAAATCCGAGATTATTAAAGAATGCAGAAAATATTAATAAATTAAAAAAATGATGATTATGTAATAAATTTATTTTATTTACGCATTGCTACTTTTGAATAACTTTTTTCGTACGGTTCTTTACGAATATTTTTTTTTAAAACAATTGCATATTATTGTCTAAGATCCAAATATCGTATTCAATCATTTTTAGAACGCTATTTGGAGAAGGCGCGTAATATTGCTATCAAACTAGTTGGGATAATTTGTCAAGTTTGCAAACAACAGTTTTGGTCATTTTGTTCATTTACTGATATAAATTAGGCAAAAAAAAAATAAAACATGCGGTGTATTTTAGTTTGGTCAATGCAAGTTGTTAAACTTTACTATTCCTGAATAAACTTTATATAAAATCAATAAATAGAATTCTAAATTTGTATTGGAAATCAAAACATTGAAAATTTTGGCCAAATAAAAAAATATTATTATTTAAAAGTTTTAGAAACTATTATTTTCTAATTTCTATTATAAATAAATGATAATTTTATTTGAACTTCAAGTTTTTAGTCATTCGAGTATCATTTGACAAAATTGAAAATCCTATGTATGTATATTAAAAAATTTAATGCTGAAATTTGATCTTACGTACAAGTTTTCTCAAAAACGTCTGCACCGATTTTAAAAACTTTTAAATAAATCCTGATAAGGAATCGGATTTTTACCTTGTGTCTTGGGTTCTTCTAAAAGCAATATTTGTCCCGGATTTTGATGTTTTATTCCGGATTGTTCCAGGTTTTCAAAAAGTATAGCATTAAATTAAATTTTTGCAATTACTTGATAATAAAATTACAACTACCCATCAAATGTCACATAAACGAATAATAAAGTTCTTACTAAGTTAGTCATTTTAATCGAAATAAAAATGATTTAAAAAACTAAACTTAGCAGTGCTCCCTTCTCTCTCCTGGATTAGGACTAAAATTCACAATCCAGGTTTTGGCTTAAAAAATATGGTCACCTTATCTTATGGAATATTGAAAAACATTACAGGCCTACAAAAAACGGTTTAATTTTCTAAAAAATATCGAAGTTTAGAATAACCGGCCTGGACATTCATGAATTTAGAATAATAGAATAACTGTTAATAAAGCTGATAAAGTAATCTAAACAAAAAAACATGGCAATTAAAAATTGTGCTTTCATTAACATTATGCAGAATATGTGTCTGCAGCTCGAAATTATTTTTTTACAAAAATACTATATTAAGCCGAAGAAATGAATCGTTTCGAGTTCATCACGAATGCACCAGCGATATCCAATTACACAAATCACGATGCTTATCAGATGCATATTGCATTTTCTGGTTCTAATTTTGACGTGAGTGCGATATCAAAGTAATTTTGAAGGGAAGCATTAATCTTATAATATCCTGTTGTGCCTCGGCAAGTTATTTATGATGGATGCATCGCAAGGATGTATCGCCCGACTCAAAATAACATCATCACTTCAGGAGGAGTACCTCGAAATAAAATTGTAACGCTCACCTGAGGCGCTCGCCTAATTGTTGTAACATAAGTACAGAGCTCGATTTTAAGAAGATAAATTAGTGCAACGGTTATGTTCTTGCACGCATTTAAAAAAATATTTTTTGTGAGTCTCTGTTGCAAAATAAATTGAAGCTAATACTTATCAGCTTTCATCAAATGCCTATTAAATTTTTCGGCCCAATCGATGCAGACGTTTTTGAGAAAACTTCGACGAAAGATCAAATTTTGATTAATGAACATACACATACTATTTCCAATTTAAGTTTCAAACGGTATAGAATTACTTTAAAAAATACTTAAAATTTGAAGTTCCAAAAATAAAAAAATATGTTTTGAAAAATGTATAAACTATAGTCTATAGTCTAATTATTGGTAGAATTGAAGTCATTCGTAGCACATGTCGTAAGTGATTAGAGCTTTGGTCTTAAAACCACGAGATTACGTAATTAAATCCCGCAATACGTGCACGCAGATATCAAGCAGTATTTGTTTTCACATAAAAATATAGTTCCGAATGTTTCCAAGTAAAAATAGTCCTTCAGGCATTTGCGACGACCATCGACTTCTAATATTGTTCAAAAGTAAAAATAAATATTACATATTAGTAAGAACAATAACTAAATTGCCGTTTAATAGCAATCGTAAATGTAATAAATCTAGAAGTACGTATCGTTTACGAGAGTTATAGAATCCCTAGTTTTGATTGCTGCAAACAAAATTTTCGTTAATTTTTTAAATACTATTATAACCTAGTATGGAACCTAAGGTGTAGTAAAAATATGCATTTTGCTTAAAATATGCTAATATTAAAAATAGTTATATCTTGGTCGTTGTAAATTTAAAATTTATTATTGACATAGAATATGTTTCTATTACATAGAAATTAGGTAAAAGACTAATTTTAGAATAAAAATTGACTTCCAAAGTTTCCAATAAAATTGGAACTTTCCAATTAATAACGAATAATTGAAGTTTTCATAGTCAGTATATCATCTGTATCAAATATCAGCAGAATTTTCATAAATTTTTAACAAGAATTTTCAAGTTTTTGTGTTCATTTATTGATATAAATCTTAAATATTGTGAAAGAAATAGAACATGTATGAAAAATCTTATAATTTTATGTTCAAGGGTTACTTCTATATGGCACTATAATAGGGAAGCTTTGCAAGGAGATTGTTGTTAGTTTATTTTTTAAATAATATATCTTGAAATCCACTGATTATATTTCTACAAAATGAAGATGAATAGTTGCTGTAATTATTCCTCTACCGTATCAAGTAAAAATAATTCTACAATTGTTAATGCCAAAAAACGACAATAATATCACTGACAATTCTTTACGTGTGCTCATATTTTATATCACAAACTATATATTCTCTTTAATCTTTTTTACTTGAATATGTATATAATTTTTGTTAGCTATAACTGGCTTAAACAGTTCTACATTGTCAAAGATGATTAAATTTGGAACGAAACAAAATACATTAATTTTAAAGTTAATCGATAATAACAATGCAAACTACAATTATATGATAGATCAATTTTATATTACATGTCAAAAATGACGGACTTACACAGTTCTGTTTATTGCTTCGGCCTGTAGTACTATGATAATATTATGCAGGACAGTTTACATGTCCAATCGAGACAAAAGAATATTTTAATATGGTTTAAGATCCTATTGAATATCGCCTGTTTTACTAGTAACTCTCGTTACAGATAGCCCCTAGCTGCCCTATGCTTATCTCAGATGTTAATAATTGATGAGTTCAGTGCTGGGCATGTGACAATTGTGATAGGGTTTAGGGTTTTAGTTAATAATTTTAGTTACATCTTAAGTTTTCTAACAATTAAACTTGAATGTTTAATTCGAGAATAAAAAAAAATCGTTGAACCATTTTTCAATCAGATATCCCTATAATAATTGATCAATCCGCTCCAGTTACTAGTTGGTGCTGCGTCGTCTATGAGTTATTGTTCGAAATATTCCTGCTCGGCGATAATCATCTATACGTGCGTGACACATATTCGTAAAACAAGTTATCAATAGATATATCGTTATTAATGATCCTCGTAAATCTTTACCATTACCCATCGTAAAATATAATTTAATCCGTGATCGCCGATTGATCTTGGTTGTCCGCTGTGTGTTCACGTTTGTACCACTGACAGTTACAAACGCCACCAGATATTATAATAGACGAGGAATAAGTAGATACTTGATCGATATCTCGATATCGAAATCTTTCTATTAAATGATGTTTCGATTTTAATATATTAGACTTGAATTGCAACTTACATTAGTGACCATGGATGAAATTGTGATTTTATTGCGGACTTTTTGATAATGTAATTTATCTAATTGTCCTAACATAATCTATGCCTTGTTTTCTGTTTGCATTCTGATCTATCTTACAATTGGCCGTATCAAAATCATTATAAAACATATACTTAATCATGCCCCAAATTTTATATTTTTTATATCTATTAGTAAATTCATCAGGGGATACTGGGTACGGTAGTGTCAGTTGTCATAACAGCTAAACTATACTGATTTTGAGATAGGGTCCAAATGGAAAAATTAACATGATCCGCATTGCTTTTAAATATTTTCATTTTCGTCTTTTTTTAAAATAATAACTGTTAATTGTATACAGATAGATCACTTTGTTTGTTATTTTTCTCTAAATTGAACATTAGTAGTTTCGTACCTGTAATTAGTTTTTGCTTATCGTTAGATAATTTAGCTCAGATATAACAATTATTTTCAAAAGTGTGCGTTGGGTACGGTTGCACAAATTTTGGGGTACGGTTGTGACACGTATTTTTTGTCTTTTTCTGGTAAATATTTTTATTTTTTATTATATTTTAACAGCAATTTGAACATCACGTCATATAAGTTTTTGGGCTAAAATTTGTCCTCACGTCGTATTTTTTATGGGTAATCCAACGGTTGATTCATCCATATTTGATTACTTTATAATTAGATTTTATGTAATTATGGCTGAATCATTATTCAATTTTGTGCAATAATGCCCGGGAAGGACTATTTTCTCTTGATTTTTTTAAACAAACATATTTAAGATCTATATTCCTAAGTGAAAATTGATATCGCTACTACTCGATATCAAGATTCACCCACTCCGCCACGAAGGCCCATTTAAAAGATGGTCAGATATGCGATTTATTCTGATCTGATTTGCATGTAATTACAGTTTGAATCATAAAATTGCTATATTTCAAATAAAAAACATTTGCGTTAGGAAATATTAAAAACTATCAATTTAAAACCTACAAAAATATATCCAAAGTCTATTCGCACTTTGATTGACTTTGATTTGAGCCACAGTCAAAATGTTTGTCGATTACTAACGCAAAGTTCAAATAAACAGTATAGATTTATATAAGGGCGAAAAATAATTTGAATTTGGCTTTAATGGCTTTAATTAACGCCATTCTATTTGCAGTACAATGTTTGGTACACACTGCAATAAACATTACAACACATATATGGCGGCACTGCACGTTAATTAAATCGTTTCGAAAGTGCTACATAAATCAAATTAATAATATCCACTTCGGGCATTTTTAAATCCATGCCAACAAAAAATGAACAAATAATATAAGAATGATATATTTATATGTAACAAAACATTTTGAGTCGAGCGACTAATCATATAAAAATAAGTGCGTTTGTATGTAAGCACGTACATGAATCATATTACTGCCAGACTGCCGGGTCGCGCCGTTCCGCATATTTTAACATTTATGATTTTTTCTTAAGCGATTTTTTTTTACTTTTTTATTTGCATACATACCTACCGACACATAACAAAATGCAAAATGAAGTTTTACGATTAAAAAGGCTACATACAATACCTTGTTATCGTACCAACATCATCGTCTCATACACAATTCGGTTTTCAAGTAGAATATTTATATATTTCATACATTCAATATGGGTCATTATTTTACAATTCGCACAGATTTTGGAAAAAATAAAATGTCACATTTTAGAATTCTTAGTCTGAAATAAAAATACTGGGCAAAAAGTGCCAAAAATGGTAAACCAGTTTTGAGAGAACGGAGCGTCCGATTTGAATAAATAAAAAAACATTTTACTTGTATTAAACGAATAAACAAGGAGTTTCGGAGATCTAATGAAGCTAGTTGGTATTGGTATTTTGCCTTGAGGCAAGTTACAGGAACTTCCCGAAATGTGTAAATAATCGACTTAATCAATAAAAAATAAATTAATTTATGAGTGATTATAAGTATTCCGAGTGGATTTATTGTACATCACTGCAAACGAACGAACGAATACGTTAACTCGGAGTATTTTCTAAAAGCAAATTTTCAAAAATCAATAATTTTTATAATTGAGCCTGTTTTTGTAGGACTTTAATTGTTTAGTATGTTTATTAAGACCAAGTACTCTATCGTTATACCAAGCAAATCGTCTAATTTTAATTTTAACAAATGCCAAAAGAACTACTCATTTTCTCAAACTTTGATGAATTTTTAAAATTAAACTACTACTTGTCGTAAGGCCATAATATTTCAGTAAGTTCTATAAGACCATGATATATATCGCCAAAAAAAGTTTCATGAAAATCGGCTTAAATTTTTTTTTCAACAGTTAATTACAAAAAAACGGCTCGATAGATTTTCACCTGAAACTGATTAGTATCATTCCCAACTAATATTTTTCGAACAGTTTTTGATTTTTTAAAATCGGTTCGGTAGTATGAGCTTAAATGTGGACGAAAAGTTTAACACTTTTTTCCAAATTACAAAGAAACGGTACGGCCGATCGTCGCACAAAACTGAGAAACGATAATCCTCATCGACATACATAAAATGCTTTTTAAATATATGAAATCGGTTCAGGCGTTTTTGAGCAAACGTCGATGAAAGTTCTAATTTTTTTAGTATGGCCAAAAAAGACCATACTAATTTTTGCAAACTTTGACAAATTTTTAAAGCTAAACGAGTTGTCGTAGGGCCGTAGTATTTTAGTATGATTCTAGAAGACTATGGCATCTACCGTCAAAAAAATAATCATAAAAATCGTCGAATTTTTTTTAAAAAAACTTTATTACAAGAAAACGGCCCGGCCGATCTCTACCAAAAACTAATCAGCACGATTCTCAGCCAATATCTTACGTACGGATTTTGAATTTTCAAAATCGATTCAGAATTGCGGGCTAAAACGTAGACAAAAAATTTTTTACTTTTCTGCGATTTATAAAGAAACGGCTTGGCCTATCGTCGCACAAAACTGACAAACAATGGTTCTCATCGAGATACTTCGAATGGCTTTTAAATTTTTGAAATCGGTCCAGCCATTTTCGAGAAAACGTCGACTTACGGCAAAAAATCTGTTCACACACGCACACACACACACATACTTTTTCCAAATTTGGTCTCATTCGATTCAGAATGGCTTGAAACGTCGAGAAAACATAAAATTATTTGAGGATTTTTTGATGAAAACATAAACTTCTCCTTCGGGAAGTTAAAAAAGAAAAAAAAACATGTGGCTGTTAAAAATGATCATTAGACATTATACACATCAAATTATCAGTTATTTCATAGAGATTTTAATAAGTACAAATTTTGTTCACATTTATATAGGTTTCGTACCAATGTTTAAACGTTAGGGCTTTGCAAAAAAGTTTTAGATTCTCAAAAAATTTCAAATGTTAAAAATTAAATTTTTCAAATAAGTCAAATTCTCAAAAATTTCGAAATTTTTGGAAATCTAATTTTTTCAAAGTTTTAAAAAAAATTCAAATCTTTTTTAAAAAAATTAAATTACGCTACAGGAAGGTTCCAGCAATTAGCATCACGACCTTAAGTAAGGTGGATGCCATACACCACTAGTTAAGATTCATTTATATATTTTGCTGTGAGAAACAACTAGTATGATTGAAATAATAATAATAAGAATCTTGACATCAGCGCATTCAAAAGGCGCTTGACTGCTTTTTGTTTTTCTCATAATCGATCGCGCATGTACACATAACGAATGTGTCTTTTCCTGCTGTTCGTTTCATCTCCTTTCGCCTTGAACGATAATAAATTCGCTTACTAATTGATCTTTCATTTGCCGCACGGCTTTCATCTTCGAAAATGAAAATTTGCCCTTAGGGATGCAACAACGGATTTTGCGATAAATGTGAGCTTTTATGAGATTTTATGAGCTTTAGTTAACTTGTTATACTATTATTACACTAGGCGTATTCCATAAATTGCAGTTTGTATGTAGATAAATTCTGATAATTTTCTGCTACTTTTAAATCTGTTGTTGTATTTATTACTGCTCATTTGAGGTGTACCTGTTACAAGTGATTAAAATTAATAATGTAAATGTAAAATAATTGCAGCATTTTATGTCATCCCGACGTCTGTGTGCAGTATATGTGCCTGCATGAGCTTTAATATTTTACTTTTCTACTTAATTCAAATAAAAGGTTTATATTTAATTAATTAGATTTTTTCATACAGCATAAAAAATTTAATTTATAATGAACAATTAGTTGATAGCCTTTATTTATTTTCATACAAAAAAAATCGAAGTGCAAATAATGTAATTTAAAATAAATAAATCAATTTCAAGTTATTAATTATGTATATAACGTTGCTCTTATTTTCTTTATTTTCATTACATGTTTAACTTTCCTAGGGTAAGTTATAGTAGTCGTAAAAAATCGAAAATGAAAGTTTCTGCATGTCTTTACTGTTCAGCGGTTTCTGAGCATTCTGTAAAATGGATATATGTGTGGCGTTTATATATTGTATGTGAGTATGTAAGTGTGTCTGTTTGGATACAGTTATTTGTCCGCGATTTCGGGCGCACAGATCAACCGCTTTGAATGATTCAAAATACATTCGATTCGTATTGACGGGGAGACGTGCTGATTAATTTTTGGGAAAGGCGGGTTCAGCTGTTTGGAAGATACAAGGCAAAACGTGCAAAAAATGGCAAATTTGAGAGAACGGACCGTTCGATTCGAATAATTAAAAATACAAATATCACTTGCATTGACAGAACAAAGAATTGTATAAATTTTGGAAAAGCAGGCCTAACGGTTTGGAGAAACAGAGAAAAAAGTTTTTTTGAATAAAGCTGGGTCCAGTAGTTTTAAAATCTAAGGAAAAAAATATTTTATTGATTGTCTATATTTAAGTTGTGCATTCAAATTACATTTTTACTCTATCAAATACTGGAAAAACAGGTCCAAAAAATCCTAAAAAAGCTCTATTAATTGAGCTTCTGGACTTATAACATTTATTTACTTAACATTAACTCTCAGTTATAACAACAAAGCCAAAATTACCGTCATGTTATGAGAATCTAATGTATCTCTACTTACATACTAATTCTTACTAACAATTAAATGAGCAAATTATATGTAAACTTTCTCTGAATCGATGTTAGAGTAATTATATCTTGAAGTATTTAATTCCATCAATCCAATTTATATTATTCAATAAATAATTAAGAGAGTTTTTTTTTTGATATTTTTTGGTTTCATACAAATATAAATTGAATAAATAAATAAATAATTAATAGATCCAACAGTATACAAATAATGCTCAAATGCACTCTATAACTTTTTATAGAATTGAAGCAATTACTGTGTATGTATTTACTATTTACGTTTCCCTTATCAGTACATGTGACATTACCTGTGCCAATAGAGATTTATGTATTTAAAAATTTCTCAGTAATATTTTGGTCCGTGCGATCCACTCGAACGTCGCCCTGTCATCGACCGTCAACATTTCCAAGAGAACTTTCAAATATTTATTTTGGACATTCTTTTACCACTTGCTTTTATTTTATATTTGGTTTTTATTGGTGACCGTAATGCGCAAGTGTCGAAGCATGCACCTTGCAAGGCAACGCAATCAGGCTCATTACGACCCCCGAAGTGTGTAAAAGGGCACACAGGTAGATGAGTTTTGGTTCTGGTCTCTGGACCACCTGCGGTACGGGGTCATAAATCTGTGGACCCTAGGAAAAGAAAACGCCGCAGTCATCGGTTCGTTATTTAGTGCCGTTTTTGAAATCCTTGTGTTTTTTTAATGGACTTTACCTGTCTCTCACTTTATCGCAATGGATGGACAACGGACGCGTCTTTTTATGAACGCGCTTTCGGTGTTATTCCTGGAACCAATATCCTGTCGGATCATCATTGTCTTTCACTGCGACAGAGATTTCCAAGTCAGGAAAAATTATTATATTAAATATGTCACATTTTAAATATTAAGAAAATATTAGAAATAAATAACATTTTAAATCTAAATGTATTTTCTGAGAATTTTTACAATCACAAAACCTATTTTCAAAAATACTTTGATCTGTAAATTTTAATATTATACTTTAAATTTATTAACCACTCATATTTTTCATTATTATTATTGTAATATTTTGAACGGCAATCAGAACTACTTTTATCCTCTATGAGCTCTTGTGACGAATTCTTCAAGTCAATCCAGTGGTTGTTCATTCTCTAATATAAATATGTATATATATATATATATATATATATATATATATATATATAACGTTTTTATATAAAGTTCTTAACAAAAAATTTTAGTGATATGGATATATAAATTATTACAGGTAAATAATTTTTGCTTCTCAATTTTATATAAAACCTTTTTTATTTTATTTTTATTTTTATTACTCTTTACACTGGTACATAATCCATTCCTTTATAATTTTTCTAAATAATCGGTAATAACCATCATTAATTAATGTTAATCAATAGTTTTAAAAAACATAGTCTTTGACAGAATAAACCTGATGATGGAACGTATCTAGCTCCGAAACGTCTTCAAAAAACAAATTGTTTTTTATTATTGGATTTACTGTTCGGAAAACAAACAATCAATATATTGAAAAAATCCAGGACTTATCTATTGAATATATGTGTATATATATATATATATATATAAATATTAAATGGTAGAATCTTGGATTTGTGTATATTTTGTAGAGAGTTTCGAACAAGAATCCAAAAGTAATAAAAAACAAGAAAAGTTTTTAATAAACAATTTCTTTATTTATTTATTTATTTACTGTCGACGTTTCGGAACTAGGTACGTTCCATCTTCAGGACATCTGTCAAGAAACATGATCTTGATGAGATTTCAGCAAACAATATGTTTAAGAATCGAAAATGGATTTTTCTTAAACAATAAATTAATTGAAAAACTAATAATATACAGAAATGTGATAATATGATCAAAATGAAAATGATAAAAAATAAATGAGTGGATTATCTAACAGGATATTAAAAATGATAACATTTTTAAAAGTTATAGAATTTTTTTTAACTATTTCGGCTGAAAAAACAACTCATAAATTGATTTTTTGTTAAAATTTTGTTTTAGTGAAAAAGTGCTAAGATATATTCATATATACAGGTAATTAATTCAATTTTGTCATTAACCTTTTCTAAAATTTTCTATAACTTTTTAAAAATGTTATCATTTTTAATATCCTGTTAGATAATCCACTCATTATTATTGTTAATTTTTGAATTGAGATTCATGTTTTTGCTTGTAGCACTTCTTTTAACTCTCGTAGTCCTAATACTAGATGATACTGGTCTCATAATCACATTTTTAATTTAAATGTAAAAATTGATTTCACCAAACTCGTGTTGTACTATACCTCATCATAACAATTTTATCTATACCTGATTTTAAAACCTTTGACACCCCTGATCCACGAAAGTCTTATGTGAATTGTATTAGAGCTGCGCCGTGAAAATTAAATTAACTTGTGTTTTTTTCTCATATCTTTCACGCGCTGGATTTATATTGTATTTGGTTTTGTCTATAATGGTTGTGAGCTATGTGAAAGATTTGAAAAGGGTATAAATTAAATTAATTTTTATGAGACGTTATTGTATACTGATAAAATTTATTGTCTGTTGTTGTTACTTAAGAAACAAATTGATTTTAACGCTTAAAAACTACATTCTCTGTAACCTTATGTCAAGGAATCTAATGTACCCTTTTAGTTTAGGTTCTTAAATCACAGACTCTACACTTAATTAATAAAAATTATATATATATATATATATATATATATATACATGTATATTGTTTGCTTTTGTGATTGATTCTACTTGAAGTTCGGCGTAAACAGCGTCTATAAATCCACTTTTAAACATGTGGTTTCAAAAGTATTAGAAATAGATGATTATTAGAAACGTTATGATTTTGTTTGTTTTTTACAATTACAAGCACGAAAGTAGCTAATATTCAAATAAAGTAGTGATGTATAGCAATGTGGTTTGAGGTAAATCGCTGGAACTTATCGAACCAAATCATCTTCAATATTTTAAAAAAAAATTAAAGAAAAGGAATTAAAATAATTTTTTTGAATATTTTTGAAAGTTTTGAAACCGCTGTACATGCCTTTCCCAGAAACCAATCATGCTTTTGAATCAATATAATCGGTTTCTCCTTTCTCCAAAAAACTATTACTTTTTGCTCGGTATCTCAGAAACGGCTGACCAGTCTTTGCCAAAAACTAATCAGCACGCCTCGCCATCCCCGCCAATCGAATATCTTTTGATTCAATCTAATCGGATGACCTGCTTTCGCAAAAACTGTATTCCCATTTTCTGCAATTTTTGCCCCGTATCTCAGAAATGGCTGAACCTGTCTTTGTCAAATACTAATCAGCACCCCTATGAATGAGAATCGAATGTTTTTTGAATAATTTAAATCGGTTAATTGATGCTTCCGGAAAAGTCGACGAAAAATTGTATCCATACATACATAAATACACGTGTCATTTTTTCCAAGGTATGCCAAAATCTTTAGAAATCTTTGAAACGTAAAGATATGCGAAAATTTTCTATTTTGATTATGGGGCGATTACTATAACTTACCCTACGAGAAGTTAATTATGGAAATAAAATGTTTGCAATATATTTCATATTAGATCTGCAAGGCTTTTTTACAATACATAGAAGAATATTTTTTCTTATTTTTTCACTAAATCGTACTAAGGCTTTGAAAATATTTGCATTTACTGAATTATAAAATATAAACTTGGCTGAAGTACTTTGGGATTCAAAGTATTCAAATTCACTAACCAAAAATTATTAACAAAACTCAAAATATTAAATTTGTAACACATATTGTTATGGAATGTCAATGTTTTGGTTCTTTTCATTTCAATGGTGCTTCCTCGTTAAGTACTTGCTTGTTGAGCTTTCAGAATCGAGTCTGTGTATCCAGGAAACTATTTCAGTAATTCTTGAATTGTCTCAAACAAAAAGCTCACCGGTACAAATTGTGTTCAGTGTCGGAGCCTGGCTCTCGCATTCTTTCTCAAGTGGTAGTTATTGAAATGCCATTTGTTGTGTCCATTATTTGCCTACACGCAGAACAAAAAACAGACTCTTGAGTACACGGCATCTGAGAACCCCAGCCTAGACACAATACAATAGCAAACATTACGTGACCGCTCCTATGTGGGCGTTTTCAATAATTTTTTATACGAACTCCCGACAAACGTGCAGGCCGCCAACAAATGAGTTCCACTCATTTCTTTTTTATTATTATTTAATTTATGGCCTGCTTAGCGCCGGCGACAAAACAGTGGCGTTCGATGTGGGAATCATCTTACTTTTACTAATTGGTCTAGGAGATCTTTAATCAATTTCACACCTACGACATGATGGTTTTAATTGTCTACTATATCGGCGGTATCGATTTAAAAAATTAAGAATTTAATATAATTTAAGGATATTAATCTGTTTACCTGACAAGGCGTTGGGACATATAACGTTCTCGAAAATTAATTTGCGCTCTGGAAGGGGCGGTCCTATACATTCGATCGACTATTAAACTTTCACTCGTAGAAATATTAATAATGATACATATTTCATAGGTTTTTCACAGAAGTCACCAGAACGAGTTCTTTGTTCGTAATTCATATTTTTTAACCCTTTCCACTCGCTAAATCCGAGATTTATATGAATTTTGGCATCCGAGTGGAAAGGGTTAAATTTTTTTGAAAAAACAGATTTTAATCATTATTATGAACATCTTTAAGACTAACACTGCCAGCGTTACTTAAATCATGTATTCTCAGAAACTTCTAATTCTCTTAAAAAGTATAATTGAAAGATATTAGCTGTAAATTAAACTAATTAATTTTTGGTATAAGTCATTTATTTGCAATTAACAATATTTTTGTTTTCTGAGTATATTAAATAAACAAATAGATACGTATTCTTTTTGACCAATTCTTTTCAGCTATGGATACTTCGTACAAGTTGCCTTATAACCAACTGCCTCTTACATCTAGATTTTGGTAGATGATTAAATTGGCTAAAGAGCATGCGACATACATTATAAGATTATGTTAAACAAATTCAAAAAAATTATGCTCAGTTAATGTCTAAAATTAGGTTCTCTAACTAATTCGAAACATTCTGATTAAAGTCCACTTTTTCATTTTCGAATAGTTTTATGTAAAGTGGATCCCGTTTGATTTTTGTTCTTTTATTTATTATATATTTTTTATTTAGAATTGCTGGGCTTATAGCAGCATAATTTATTGATACAAAATAAAGTAAATGATAGTACGAAATTTAAGAAAATAAAACTGCATCATTGTACTTTGTTAGCTTGAGGTCATATGCCAAACTAAATAATTATTTGCAAATAAGAAAATAACTTAATATAAAAAAGTTGAAGTTGTCGACTCAAAAGTATTAGTTTATACATTGTTCATTAAAAAGTATTAATTAGAAAATTTTTGGTAAAATTTATAATATTCCTTCGTATGTTTCTGCATCAGTTTTCGATCACTATCAAAAAGTCATACTTAACATCATATCGATTACTTATAATTACTCATTTTATAATATCTATGTGACCTACTTGATCTATTATATAAGGATGTATCTCTAGGTTTTTATTTTTTGAAACTAACAAATATTTTACCATTTTACAGTCCTAATTAAATTCATTTAAATGTTTTTTCTATTATATTTCAAGGAGAATTCCTCGAAGTCGAATTAAAAAAAAATTAAATTCATAGTGCAACAAGTCTTAATTTTTTAAAAATGGGGAAAAAATCATTATACTTGACTGTGTTTCTTAATATTATATACAATTACAGATCTAAAGTGTATATAAAAAAATAAAAAAAATAATCATAATAACCGAAAAATGGTCACAATTTTATCAAAGCTCTATATTTCACTTAAAGCTCTTGGGTTGCACTTAAAAGCTCATAATTTATAAACTGCGTGAGGTATTTTTTTTTTCTTATTGTTTTCAAGCAATACTATGTTTCGGCTTGACGTTGAATTCTGAAAAATCCTATATAATATCCAGTCTAACATTATGTACTAGCTAGGCTCCTTCTAACTCCAGGAAAACATAATATAGAATTTAAAAAAAACTAATGCTTCTATAAGTACTTGTTGTTTATGCTTTTTGGTGATGTGTGTTTGATGCACATGCTTATGATGTTTTATTTTATCGTATGTTACATGGGAATTATTTAGAACACTGTTGCCCATAATAGTTTAGTTGATAATTAATATTCATTGAAAATTACAAATATCAATGAATATTCACAAGTATAAAAGATGAAAATATCAAAAATGTATATACATATATATATATATATATATATATATATATATATTATAGAGTTGGGAGAATAATTATTATTATTTCCTCAACTCTCCACATCCTACTCTTCACGAATATCCTGTCTAATTCAGATTGCGATCCGATTTAACTTTCGCATCATTTTTTTTTCTTAAAATTTAATCCATCGGCTTCCAGACACTGCTCTCAAGACATTAGTTTCGTCCAGACTTGTAAGATTTATTAGGTTTGTACGAACGAGGTGACTTTGCCAGTACGCGCATTGCGGTGATATAAATACGTAAAGGATACGCATGATGTGCAACCTGTGTGATGACCAGGCTGGCATCACTTTAACGCCAACGTATCTGGGGTAACGACATTCAAATAATAAAACACTAAAACTTAGTTGAACACCTCCTTACGAGGTACGTCTTATGTTTAAATTTTAGGATTCTGTAATTGTCGTCGTTTTGCAGTAGGTACCCCTTTTTGTTTGGTTCAACTATTTTCTTGAATTTGAACTTATGGGGTTTGGAAATTGTCATATTTTATAAAAAATTATTGCTTGAAGAGTTTATAATCTATATCTAGAATAAAGTATTTTTTGGGATGTAGGGCTCGCTTCTAGGTAAGTGGCTAGAACGACTCGTCCTGAATCAAATGTCCCCGCTTCGAGCAGCCTATTGTCAAGTACTAGTGACAACAATTTTGACTTGGTAATATAGATAGTGATATGTTTCCAAGTGAAATCAACCCTGATCCAGCATTTCTGCATTAATAAATACTCGTTCTACTACAGAAATGGCAATAATAACTCATCACACACAGAGATGAAACAACTGTTTGGGTTGCCATCTGTAAAATCGACTAGTGTTAAGTCAAAAAAGCATAACAGCTTATAGGACTTGAGTTCTGATTGCTGCTAAAATAATAAAAAAAAAATCTTATGGAATGCAAAAAAGTATTTTGAAATACGACTTAAATTGTTTGAGTAGAACCCTTCACAAAAATGTATTTTTCAAAACATTTAAAATTAAATTACTATTAGTTCAAAAATTCAAACTGCTTTAACAAGTTTAACAAAGTTGTGTCATTGATTATCCTAGTTATTGTATTGTCTATTAAAATCCTGACCAACTTCAAACACTTCAATTGTTTATGAATATATTGATCTAGAAAGCATGGTTTATATGTTTTCTTTGGAATTTTTTGTTCTTCTAAAGATAATGTCTAATTTGGGGTCTAATTGATAACCAAGTGTGCTTGCTCTTTTTAATAAAATTAAATGAATTAATAAATATTCTAGATGACGATTTATATGATCTAACATTTCTATTATGGTTTTATTCATAATACTGGAAAGTCGGGAACACAACATAATTTTTGATTTTTTAATTTTCAATGCTTTCAGCAATAAAACACTTAAAAGTCGCTAATTAGTCTATAAATTTAGTATTTTCTGTCATTTTTTCATATGAATCGTTTTATAATTAGCTTATATGTGTGACGTTTCCTGGCCTTAGTCTTAGATTAGGTCTAATATAATATTATCATATTAATTGTTAAACTGAGAAGATATCATTGGAGTTCTTCTTAGGCATCGCTCTTAAATATTGTCAATTTAGCTCATAGGAATTATTATGTATTTCTGATTGCTGAATAAGAGTCAAAAAAAAAAAGTGTGACGTTTCAATAAAAATACATACAATGAAATAAAAATATGTAGAGCAAAGGGAAAAATAAAAATTATAAGTAAATAAGAATAAAAATAATTTTAAATAAATTAAAGTATATTAGGATCTCTCAAATGAGTGATTTTTCTAAGTGGAAAAGGAAACGAATAAGAAAAATGAAAGCCTTTCAAAGTTTTACTTTTTGTATAAAATGTGTTGTTTCGCAAAACATGACAACTCCGTAAAAAATCGGATTTACTAAGAAACATACCAAAACTAATTTATAAATACCACTAAAATAAATTAATTTTTTTTTTAAAAATGCAATAAAAAATATATAATACCAACATTGTTCACTTATTACTTTTTTCATTCAAAGTGATACCAGCATTATGTATCATAATCAAAATAATCGGATAAAGCTATAAAGAAGCGATTTACTAATTTTATCATTTTTTCCAAACGATGATTTAAGTATAATAATATTTGTGAGTATCCCGTACACTAATAATACCCGTTGTGCGATGAACGATCAGTAATTTCTTCTTCATTCTAGCCTTTCGGCATTCATTTTCGAAACCAGTTAGTGAACACCAAAATAACCATTCATGTTACCGCGCTTTCGGTTTTGTTTGAGCATTTCAAATTAACATTTATTCCTTAATCGATGCTGAAGCAGACTGGGTTTAACTCTAACTCTATCTTCGCTATTCAGTGTTCAGTTGGGAACATCAGAACATCATTCCTGATTTAGATCTCTAGACCCGCCTTGACAAAGATCCAAAACAACGGAAGTCTGGATATCCTGGAGGCAGTTTCTTTCGCTATTTGCACTGGGTGGCCTAGAGCACGTGCTCGAGTGCTTTCGATACACTACTTAGGATAGGAGACGTCTCTTAACATTCTAATTAATTAACGAAACATGCACGGACATTCTGACAGCGTAATTATAATTATTGATCTAAAACGATGAATTTTTAATTATAGATCAGAACATGATATAGATCAAAACGATGCTATGAGACGAGAAAATATTAAGATTATGAAAGAAACGTTTAGTTCGACACAGGTAAAATTATGTGTGGTATAATTATGAGAGATTCTATAAATAACATAACATTTGAGCCCTTGGGAGCAAGGAAACTCGATAATGTCCATATTAAGGACCACCCTAATGGACAGCGTGCATATAATATCTTTGTTAAATATTAAAATTTATCAGGGCTCGCCCGTGGGTAAGCCGTTAAGAGCGACGGGACTTGTTTCAGAGGTTCCGGGTTCGATACCCACTTCGAGCAGCCTGTTGTCAGGCAACAGTGACAACGATTTTCACTTGGAAATATAAATAGCAATATGTTTCCAAGTGAAAATAGCCCTCACCCCGCATTGTTGCACCATACTTGCCTTATAACAGAGATTGTAATAAAAATTTATCATACAGAGATGTGACAACTGTTTAGGTTGCCATCTGTAATGAAACAAACGTAGTTTGTAAGATAATACTCACAACAGCTCATAGAACCCATAAGTTCTGATCGCTGTTCAAATAAAATTAAAAAAAAAAAATATCAACTATGGTATTTGTTGTCATTGTCTTCAAATTTTTTGTCAAAAATATACAATTTATTGTCTCACAATATTTGTGGTTGTGCTAAATTATTAAATTACCTATATTGTGGATCGAATTATTATTAGTTTTTTATTGTTAAGATACTATTTTTATAAGATAGTAATATTCAATAAAAATTTCAAGATTTTTTCTTAAAAAACACAGTATTTTTAGCTTTGCAATAAAATTATTTTTCTGTTTTTCTAAACTTAGAAATTCGCAAAATTTATCATACATTGATAAATGCAAATAAACTGATTCAGTACGTTTTCTTTGAGTCAGTATGCTGCAAATATATTTTAGCATTAGTTTTAATTACACTAATTTTCCGAAGAGTAACTTATAACAATGGAAAATGATTTTTTTCATATCTTTACGGTTTCTAAACATTTTCGCGAACATTAGAAAAAATGGATGTCTGTGTGTGTATATGTGCGTATACAATTTTTTGTCGCCGATTTTGAAAACAGGGTCAACTGATTTGAATGATTCAAAAAAGATTTTATTTGTATTGACATAATGAAGAACTGATTGAATTTTTGGAAAGGCAGGCTAGCGGTTTCGGAGGTCGAATGAAAAAAATAAAAATAAAATGCCAATTAGCGGTCAAGAATGATCATTAGACATATGCACAACAAATTATCAGGTATTTTATAGAGATTTTAATAAAATCAAAATTTTGTTTACATTTCTATGGGTTCCGTACCAGTGTTTATTCGCTTTTATATGTTACCTCTATAACAGCCAAGCAGCGCGATTGTTTTTGTAAAAATTCAAAATTTTCAAAAAAATTATAAAAATTTTTTTCAAAAAAGTCAATTTTTGACAAAAGCTTCTAATTTCTCAAAAATCTAATTTTTTCAAAGTTTTCAAAAAATTTTAATTTTTGGTACGTACAATTCTAGCAATTTGCCACGATGCCATGCACTTGTTTTAATAAAAAAAAATTATACGTAGGTATATACGCTATTTCTCTATTTGTATTGTTAATATTTATTTTATTTTAAATAAAACGATATACAATCAGTACAAAGTTACTACTTTCTTTAACCTGCAAAGATATTGTTTTAAAGGTTTCTATTTGTTGTGCATAAATCACCTTTAGTTAAAAACAATGTACAAACTAACAAAAAGTATGTACAAACTAACTACAATTGTTTGTTAGCGAAAGTTGTTAATTACATTGTTATTTTATGTTTAACAAGACTCAACTTCGACGCGTTTTATATTTTTTTATTTTCTATATTTTAAGATGATAGAGAAACAAAAATATAAAATCCGAATTCACTATGTGTAAATATAACATTTGTTCAGTTATTTCTTGTTAACTATTAATCTTAATACATTTCCCAGACGGTTTCTAAAATATTTACAATTTAATAAGTCAAAATCTGTCATCGTATCATTTAGCTTCCCGTTGCAAAGACATCATTTTCTATCATTTTTGATTTCTCATAACCATCCGATATATTTTTATAGAAAATAATTCGGCACTTTGCTCACGAAAGATTAGAAATAAAATAGAGTAATAAAGATGTTAGCTTTATAGAAGTCAAATACATTATAAAAAATGAAGTAGTATGTACATAAATGTAGCTTTTTTTATAATTACCTTATTTATAATGTAAATAAGAATACACTGCACTCTATTTTTGCACTAACTTCATTTAATTTCTTAAGACAATTAAGACCGTCGTATGTATCATCATTAAAAAATATATTAACAAGTTTTATAAATTATGCAATGATTTAATTTAACAACTTTCTATTATAAAGCTATGTAATCCAGACTTGAATATATAGATTAAAATATGCTTCCAAGTAAAAATTGCTCTCCCCGGAATTTCTGCAATGAATTAATTAGAATATATCACTGCTAGAATAAAGAAAACCACTGGGTTGGTTGTCTTTTAATACATACATATTTCAAACTTTTCAGTGTTAAATATATGTATCAAATAGATAGGACAACCATTGGTTGCCTTTTAAAAAGCTCTACATAATTAATGAGAAGTATCATTACAATACTTAAAAAATTTTTAGTTGCAATTTCTGTTCAAAAACAAGAAGTTAATTATACACAAAAATGTATTTATTTCATATTTATCGAACATCGTTCATTAATATCCTCTATGCACATTTATGCTTGCATTTTAAGTTATATTGGCAGACCATCATTAATAAAAAGAATCGATTATTTTAATAGATATTTGTATGATGTATTGTTAGGCGTGTTGGGTATTAGAGTCAAATGCAATGTATATACGTACAATATTTCAAATCTAATCGAATTCTTTTCTGTTTCATATATCATTAAATATTAAGTGGAGCGTTTACCGCTACTCGTGTTTAGTTAATTTCATCGTACATATATACATTGCAGTATAAGTCAATATAGTCACATCGCGGTTTAGAAACAGTTTTCATATATTATATACATATATACATAGAAACAGTTTGTGTTTTAATATACCAGTTAAATATCACAAATATTTAAGTTGTAGAAGAACATTTATTTAAAAAATCAAGATACTTTCATTCAAAAATATATATATTTCAACATATAAATTTGTAACAGTATTTGCTGTTTATTGATCTAACCACGTGTTAAGAGCAAGAGTAAAAAAGTAGTTACAACGTACTCATTTTGGCAATATAATCAAAGACATTGCTTCGAAAGTACATACACTTATTTAACAATACAACATTAAAATTTTATGAAAGCAATAAGGTAATAAAAATAAGAGTTTATTCATGAACTTCAGAATTATCAATTTTTAATCTTTATTTTTTATTTTTATTGTTTATTCTTTTGACTTCAGATATATCTTAATATTCAAATCATTATTCAGTTTTATCGTAGGTCCGTAGTAAAAGATTTGGTATTGCAACAACACGTTCCAGGTTCAATTCTTATCTTGAACTTCTTGATATCAAGCAGTAGTGATAACAGTATAAAAATAAGATTTCAATTAAAAATAGTCCTTTGGGGATTATAATATTTAATAAAAAAAAACTCAACACTATGGAAATTGACAACCATTGGTTACCTTTTAATACCATCAAATTGAGGATATCAGAACAGCTCATTGGATATGTAGTTATAATTGCTAACTATTATACTTATTGGATACTTTCTTTTTTAGTTGTTGATAAAATTCCTTATTTATTCTTGCTCTTTCAGAACTTTTTAGTATTTTTCAATATTTATTACAGCTTTATTGTTAGTTTTCTCATTCATATGTTAAATAGGGCTCACTCATTGGTAAATCAGGAACCTGATGTCAAACAGTAGTGACATTCGTTTCACTTGAAAATATAGACAGAAATATGTTTTCAAGTGAAAATAGCCTTTATCCAGCATTTCTGCATCAAAAAAATATTTGCTCTATTACAGAAATTGTAATAATAAAATGTATCATTCAGAGATGAGACAACTATTTGGGTTGCCTTGCCATTTGTAAAACCGACGTAGAATTAAGTCAAATTAGCCCACCGGCTTATAAGACTCTAAATTTTTTATTGCTGTTCAAAACAATGAAAAACAATATGTTTAAATCAAAATAAAAATCAATATTTTTTTCTGATATTTTACTTCAATAAAAATTTGGCTCAACTTGATTGCTACTCCGATTTTTGTCATTCGTGTGCAGGGCGCTTTAGAATTTCTATAATGAACAGTTGCTTATTTTCTGGTAACATAAATGACATGTAAATAACGAGATGACTTTTACCGGGCACCTCAATAACGTAAACATAGTTTAACTCACGCATTCACGATTCTCAGACATTCTGGGTTCAATCTCTCAACATTTTCTAACATTAGACGCCACAGATTCCCTCACGTCGGAGGGAAAGAAAATTTTTGAACTGAGAAAAGGAATAACCACCTTTGCTTAGGATGATATCACGAACAAATTAATAATTTTCAAGTTAACTAGATCATAATTTAAAATTATTATACATTGTATCGTTGTTTAATTAGTAACATACAAATAATACTTTGAAATATATCAAGACAAAATAATTAAAGTTTACAATATAATCGCTAAGGTTAAAAATATTTGACTATTTTTCTTATATTCAAGACGATGAGTTTATTGTGAATATTACGGGTCAAAAAAGCTCATTGACGGAGTAACTATTTATACAAAACTTAAACTCAAAACTGTATAGTAAATATTTTTTGTTTTAAATTGCTTTTTTATAATCAACAAATTAATAAACTTAATCTTTCGTTTTAATTATTTTGCCACCGCAAAGCTTTAGAATAAAACAAACTGAATTACATTATTTGCACTAAATAATAATAGTTTGTAATAATTATCTGTTTTTGATTTTAATTAAACTTTATTATTGATATTTAGTTTATGGCAAAACATCATAATGATTTTGTTAAGTTTGAGTAGAGGGTGTTGTGATAAAAATTACACTATTTAATGTTAAAAGCGTTATTTCAAGCTTATGATCTATGATTCTATTTTTCTGAACTATAAACCTCGAAAATGTATAATTTGATTTTTAATGAGTGTTTAATTTTTTTGAATTTCATCCCCTTTAAAGATTCTGAAAGAAAAAAAAGTAGAAATAATAGGCTAATATAAAATATATAGGTTTGAAGTATCAACAATAATTTTTATATAAATATGATAAATTTCTCGTGCAAAAAGTATTATTAATAAACCAAACATTTCGAAATGTGAGTGAGAATGAGAATTATTATTTTATTTATATAAAAAAAAATTATAAACTAGTGCTTAAGGCAAAATGCTTGTACTCCCCATACCGTGATTTAAAAATTTTAATAGCTTTAAAGTTGTTCGAAAATTGAGATTTTTCTTTGTAAATTTTGAAATTTTTTGAAAATTTTGATTTTTTCTAAAATATTTTTTGAAGAATAGCTGTTTTAGACATGAAATATAAGCGCGTAAGCGCCGCGTTGCAGTCTAAATATCTATAAAATTGTTATAAAATATCTGAAAATTTGATGTCCATATGTCTAATGATCATTGGTCTAATAATGGATCTACGAAATAGCTGGACTTTCACAAAATTCAATTCAATTGACACTTTTTGCCCCGTATCTACAAAGCGGCTGGACCTTTTCTAAAAACTAATTAGCACGAATCCTCGTCAATACGAATTGAATGTTTGTTTAATCATTTGAATTGCTTGATTTGTACTCCTGAGATCGTTGACGAAAAATTGTATCTAAAAATATACACATACATACATCAATTTTTATAAGGTATGCCAAAAAGTTCAGAAGACTTTGAAACTTAAAAATATGCAATTTTTTGTTTTTTTGCAATTACTATAACATACCATACGGGTTAAAGTTAGAAATATACCCTGAAAATCACTCTTATAACTTACAATTTTATATTTGAATCAATGATTTTTTTAAAATGGTTTTTTTAATGATTCCATTTTCAGAATTTAATTTTTGTGACTTCAATTATTTATTAAAATGTGTTAATTATAATCATAAGTTATATATATTATAATTTGTTATTTATAATCATATTGTATAAATATATACAAAATTATAAATATAGAAAAAGTTTGAAAAGCGTACAAAAAGTGTGTTGTGATGAGATGGAATTCTTTTGACGCGACGGCGACATGCTACTGTACGTTCCCGAATTAGAAAGTTCACCCCTCGCTTTTAATTTTCTCTACGAAAGAAAACGCTTTAACATTAACGAATCATAAGTAACTAGAATAATAGTAAATAGATAAAAGACACGTTTTTATTAAAGTGTACTTTAAGAACATTACTTACTTCTATCGAGTTTTGTTTATTTTACTTAAGATAATTGACAAATGGATACGAAATATCATACGTATTTTTAACAATTTGAAATATAATTTATGATCCAGTTTTATGAATATGAATAACTAGAAGTACATTCTTCTAAATATGTTTCATGCAATTATTGATTTACTCATAAATTTGCAAGATTTTAATCCTTACCAAATTAATTACCCGAAAGTATTTAACCGTTTACAATATTTATAATCACTTTGCAACAATTTTTTTTGTGTACCTAAAGCTTTTATTTAAATTTGAACTGATTAGTAACAGTAATAGAGAATATTATTGATTGTATTATCAAAATTATATAAAATGGTATTAAGAAAAATTAAATCCACTTTAAAATATCATTTTGTTTACTTTATTTATTGCTTCTACTGGTTGGAAAAATATAGCAAAATATATAGGGAAATAAGTTTTATAGATTATATTATAATTGAAGATCAGATTTAAAAGAAAAAAGAAGAACGAAGAAATCAGTTGCAAAAATTTAAAGATTAGATAGAATAGGATATAAATAAAAAAGAGAGAATATATTTGCAAGATAGTGTAGAATATATGAAGATGATATAGAATATAAAAAATGAAGTGTTGTAGGTGGCTAAATGCTCTAAGTAAGCCAATAAAAATTTATAAAAAAAACTACAGTAAAGGCACTTGAAAAAAAAATCAATAAAAAACATACAGAAGTCAATTTAGTTTAAAATAGAATGTTTAAAATTTTATTTAAACTAACAATAATTTGCTAATTTTTTGCAATTCATTAATGATAGAAAATGTCTAATTTTTTTAAAATATATGAGAGTGTTCCGAATGTTTAGTTTCAACATTTTTCAAATTTTGTTTCTAATTTTAAATGTAAAATTTTGCATTTTTTTCTTTTTAAATTATTTTAATTTTAAATTTTCTAATTTAAATATTTTTTAAAATACTTTTCGTAATTATTGCCTTTTGTTTAGGTATTTAAAAATATTTGTTAGTTATTGGAAAATTTTAAAAGATGTATTTGCAAGGCAAGATATTTTGAATTTTAATGAATATTTATTTTGAATTTTAATGAGAATTTACGAAATAATGGTTACAATTTTCAACCACTGCAAAATATAAATTTCATGGAAATGTGAAATTACATCAAATTGACAAAAATTAGAATGTATATTCTAATGGCATTTTTTCAGAAATTTTCATCAGCAGAGTTTGGAATATCTATTAATTTAATGAAAGGTTCAGTTGGCCCTTTTTATCCCAAAACATATGTTGAATCTAACTTAAAACTAAAAATACATCTTATAAAGCAATTAAATAACGTATACTTAAAAAAAATTAAGGTAAACTAAACAATATGATCACTACCAAAAAGATTAACAACGAAAAAAAAATACTTTTGTTATATATTTTCAAACATAGACGTTTTTCTCCTGATAGGGACGTTTTAAGATGATGGCTGATTACACTACCATCTACTTTCAAATATTGTTATTAAAAATTAAACTTTACTGGTTTTTGAGATATTGGTGGTGGATCTTTTTACTCGTTCTACTCTACTTATTTTTATTTAGGCTGTTTTTTTCTATTTTCAATCGATCTATCCATAATTTACCAAATATACAGTAGTTATTAAACATTTTATCGATTTTCATTTGTTACCGTCCCTCGTTGCATTAATAACAATATTGATAAAGACTGTTCGTAATTAATCTCGCTCTTAAGCATCCTACCTAATTATGAGATGCTCAAAACCTATCTTTTGTCACTTGGGTGCATAATAAATGTATTTTTAACGCTCTGCATATCACTTTAGTTATATGCAGAGTACACTTAGTTCTCGAGAGTTTGTTGCGAGCCCGATGGAGATGTTACATATGGATGAAGTCGCGGCACGAAAGAACATTTTAATGCGTTCTGAGGTGAACTCATGTACTTTTTAGGCGAATAGCCAATGGAATTTTTTTTTACTAAAACTAATATTTTAAATAATACAAATAATGCAATATGTCAAAAATGCTGCCTACCTCTAATGCAAATGAACTGGACAAGAGCTTGAAATAATATTTATTTTATAGTTATTGTTAATAAATAAATTAGTGGTGCATGGCATCGAGCGTTAAGGCAAATTGCTTCGAACTTCCTGTATCAAAAATTAAAATTTATATTTCAAAACGCAGAAAATTAGATTTTTGAGAATATTGAAAGTTAAAAAAAATGAAATTTTTTATATTTAGAACTTTTTTTGGATATTATGATTTTTTTTTCAAAGCAATCGAGCTGCTTTAGCTGCATAGAGATGCAATGTCTAAGCGCCTAAGCGAACCCATAGAAATGTAATCAAAAATACTTATTATTAAAATATCTATAAAATATCTGATAATTTGATGTGCATATGACTAATGATCATTTTTACCCCCAAATGGCTTTTTTTACTCAATATTCGATTCCACCGCATCTGCTTTACCAACAATTTAAGCGTTTTTTGATATATATATATATATATATATATATATATATATATATATATACAAATACATTTTTTTTTGAGTTATTGAAATCGGATGCTCCATTCTCTCAAAATCTCAATTACTATTATTGGCACCTTGTGCCCCGTATCTTTGAAACGGCTAAACCTGCCTTCCCAAAAATTTGATCAGTTAGTTTCGTCATAATACAAATGAAATATTTTGAATCATTCAAACTGAATTAACATTTTGAAAACTTTTTGCCCCGTCGAATCTTCGAAGCGGCTGGACCTGCCTGTGCTAAAATCTAATAATCAGTACGTCTACTTATCAATAGGAATCGAATGTTTTCAATGAATTATTTCACATACATCCAAAATTTTTAAGGTATGCCAAAATGTTCAGAAACCTTTGAAACATAAAGATATTTAAAAATTTTGATTTTTTTGCGATTACTATAACTTACCCTACGGGAATTTAATAAAACCCAAGAAGGTATCAGAAATGAGAAAAAGGTATAGTTATTAAATTAAAATGTAGAAACAAGGTACAACTGGGATAATCACATTTTTAAGTACATTTTAATTCCACCTTTACGGCTTGAAAGATTAGATTAGGCTAGTTTGGAACGTACCAGGGTGCGTTTAGTTCGTATAATCTGGTAATTTGTTAATTGGCTACGACTAATTTTTTTTTTTTTTAATACAGTAACAAAACGACAAAAAATAAAATTTATTACAAATTCTTCAATTTCTAGAACTTTATCATGAAGCAATGAAGTTAGCGGTTTATTTTTAGAATAACTAGTAGCTTTATAAAGAAAAAAATCGCTACTAAAAATTGTTTTGTATGTATAAAAAGACAATATCAGCTTAGTGTGAAATATCGACAAACTCTATGTCTATATTGATACTTTTTGTGTTTTTATCCTGACATTTCTTGAACTTCACTCCTCGCCGGAAGGCAAATCCGGCAATTTTATTTTTCGCAAATGCGTTTTTGTTCTCACCCGTGGCTGCCTACATTGTTCTTGTTTTTTGGCGCAGACGGCTTTGTGCGTTATTATGTGTCATAAGACGTCAAATTACCCTTCACATCACGGTCGGATTCGAACATTAATATGATTATACCAAGAACATAATTAGATGATCCGACAACAACTTTGCAGCCGGTGGTTACGAATTTTGCTTTTGTTTCAAACTGGAAATTGAATTCACTTCGGAGGTGATAGAAAAAGGTCTTTGAGAGAATTATTAAATTAATTGTTTCAATAATGGTGGTCTAAATTGATAACTGTATGGCGCTCTTTTGTCTCTAATGTACTCTATCTTTTTTAAAGCAACTTTTATAATTAACCTGCCATAATTCAATTTAACAGCATGCATGAGTAAATAACTTTGTTTTTATGTACTACCGTACATGCTTTATTTACAAAGTCTAAATTTAATGAAGATAGTTAACAGGTGCATATGTTAATCCGCAGTGCTTTAAGAAAATCCAAAATTCTTAACGAATTTTTTGGACTCTTTTGGAAAAATTGATAGTTTTCTTAAAAGTAAATGTGACTAATAATTTTTTTATCAATATTTGAAAGCAGAAGGAAAAAGTCACTATTGGGAGAAAAACGGCAACGTTTAAAAATCCATAACAAGAGTATTTTATTTCGTTGTTAGTTTTTTTATTTTTTTATATAACAGCTTATACATGGGTGGAGTAAAAAAGATCAACTAAATTTTTACTATGACAAAGGTGTAAAAAATAAAAACTGGTAAATAAAAAAGAAAATTAAGTTACGAAGAGCAATTATATAAAGATAAGTTAAATAAATAGTTATTCAAACTCTGCTTCTGAATATTTTTGATGAAATACCAGATCCAAGGTTTTCTCTAACATTTTTTATGTACCCATGAAATTTATGTTTTGCGTTCGTAAAATCGCTTTAAAATTAAAAATAAGACATTAAACATAAAATAATATGCCTTCTGATCGTCTTCTTTCACCCCGCCGTATAAAAAGGATCAGGTGACAATTTTTTGAAAAAAAACAGCAAAAAAAAAACATCAATTGGTTTGGTTCTCGAAATATAATTTCTCAAGGTCAAATTAGACCTTTGTGCCCAGCTCTACCCTATATACATTATGGTGGTCCTTAATATGGATGTTTTCGAATTTTCTTGCTCCCAGGGGCTTAAATGCTTCTAAATTCATAAAAAATAATTCTGAAAGTTTTGATTATAAATAAAAAAAAATTACAACAAAAATTTGATGTTTTATGACATAAGTATTTACTGAGGAAGAAGAACCAAGAAACTTTTGTTCGAGTGCGGGCTATCTTAAAGTTGATATTATAAGCTAAAACTTTCAGAGAATTTTTTTTATCAATTTGAAAGCATTTGAGCCCATTCAAAAACATCCATATTACGGACCACCCTAATATATTATACATATTTATTTAAAATAATAATAATAATATTAATAAAACTATTTAACTTATGAAGCTGTTACCTTTTTATAGAAATATGCACTTGATCAATAAGTTACGAATGAATTGGGCAGATCTGAGGTGCATATGTTTATAAAAGTTTCCAATTATTTCAGAGCAATTAACTTGAAAGAAGTAATAGTAGAATATCGTTTACGATAGACTCAATCACACATATCGTTATTCATATGAAATAATAAAAATCTATTTTGTCACAGCTATATAATCGTTATTTTTTACTACTTCCTATATAGTATAACCTTTCATGAAAGCAACCAACTTTCTTACATAATCGATCAGTACCTCTTGCCGTATTGAAGCAATTAACACAGTCTAGTTAGTTAGACTTCCAACTCTTACAAACTGTAAATCACTTTCGCTATTATCTTCATTTTAGGTTCACTAAATCAAGTTTATTTTTAGACGTGGTACCTATGTCGCTTCTATTCTCGACATTTATTTTTATACTTCATGTCATAATAATGATACAATTCAAGGAAGGAAAATAAAACTGAACAATAGTTTCACAAGAATAATGTGATACGTGATTTGATTAATGGTATTATTAATTATTCTATTTATGTACGCTAATATTGTTGACAACAATTAATGAAATTAAATAATTAAATTATAATTTAGCATTTAATAAATTATTACAATTTTATGATTATTGAAATCATTTGATAAAAAATTGGTCTCAAATAAAATCAAGTACTTTATCATTTAATAATCATGATTAAATGCGCCAACTTTTGATAAAACTTGCCAACACAATTTAATTCTTTTTTTTAATTAAAGGATAAAGAAAAATTTTAAATTCATAGTTCAACAGAAATTGTTAATTCCTAAAAACTTAGGCCAATTATTTGTTTTTTACGGCTAAATGAACAAAATTGATGAATTAACGACTATAACCGAATAATGATCATAATTTCACCAAAGCTTTAGGTTGCACTTAAAAATTGCCAAACAACGTGAGATATTTTTTTTCTTCTAATTTTTTTCCAAGACAGTTAAGGTCAATACTATTACGTCGTTTTGGCTTGATGTTAAGGTCTGGAACATCCTGTTTATCGTTCATAAGCCTTTTATAATCTAATTAATAAAGATAAGATATTGGTGAACTGGTACAAAAATACATAATTCAAACCTTTTGTGTCTGTATTAAACCCTAAATCAACTTTGGGCTACCCTAAAATTGAATTAAATTGAATCCTGGAACCTTGTATTTTAGTTGAAATGTATCACTGACATGGATATCGTTTATATTTTTTAAACCAATTGCTTAATGTAAATAAAATATTCAGGAAATTTGTACAAAATTACATATTGCATCATGCAACTTGTCTAAAAGTTTTTATAATTTCCCACCTATGACTTACTTGTTGGATGATGATAAGATATTGAGTAAACTGGTATATAAATACATAATTCAAACCGTTTGTGCCTGTATTAAAATCTAAATCAACTTGGGTCTATCTTAAAATCGAATTAAATTGAGTCATATCCTGAAACCTTGTGTTTTAGTTGAAATGGATATCGTTTATAATTTTTAAATCAATTATTCTATATAAATAAAATATTTAAGAAAGTTGTGCAAAATATTGCATCATGCAACTTGCTTAAAAGTTTATTAATTTCCGACCTATGACTTACTTGTTGGATGACGTGTAAAATGTCTAAGAATTCAAACAATGCCATCTGATCTCCTATTGCATTATTCTTCCAACGATTTATCAAAATCGCTAAAAACAGAAAAAACTAATTATCAATGTCCTTATTATAAATGATATATTTATATATTTTCTTTGCAAATGATACTTTTTATAATATCAACTCAAAACAATATTCTTAAGGGGGTATTCTGGTCTAGACATGAATTTTTTGTGATTTTTTAAAGGCCGCGAAAAAGGAAAACAATATTTTTGCTATGTTTTTCATAAATTATTAATTAAATTAAAAAAATAAAAATAGGCAAACTTTTTAATTCTAGAAGGTGATGGAGTTGAGGGGTCATAAAATTTGGATCCTAACCATACCCATGATTTTGGGTCTCCAAATAATCTGCAGAAAAATGTATGCATATTATTAATTTGGAATAAAGTCGCAATCTTATGAACTACGTCCAAGTTTTTTTTTCACAAAATAACTACTGTCTGAAAAAAAAATTCACAAATCTTTTGTGACGTTCTCGAATTAAAAAAAAAATAATAAAAATCGGCATTTGATGATGGTGTAATTTATACTGTAGTCTATAAAGAAGAGCTTATAAAAATTTCAAGTAAATTGGTTCTGTAAAAATTGAGAAGTCGTGGATATTGTATCGAAAAAGACAGTTTTGAGAGTATAAAGTTTCGCAGAGAAAAGAAGTAGAGAAAATGATTCAAACTTTGTAAAAAAAATTACAGATATTCTTGAATAGTAAAACTTTCAAAATATGCAAATAAAACATAATAGATTTTCTAAAAAAATCATATTTTGAAGTATAGAGTTATCAAAACATATTTAAACTTTCCATTTAAATTATTTACTTAGAACCCTTAAGTTCTTAACATAACTACTCAAAATTGCTTGCACGATTAGATTCATTTATTATAGTAAGAAAGTTATGTTCAGAAAATAATTTAATCTTTATGAACTAACTTCTTTTTTAATATGAACATTTTTGGCGTTATGTTTGAATTTGTTGAAATAATCTTTTATATGTCAAAAATGAACTTTGTTGATCGGGACTAAAGGATAAGCTGGGTCTATTTGAAATAGAGTTTTGAAAATAGTGGAATTCATGTAGAACCTTTAAGAACAAAGCGAAGTAAGGAATTATTGAGAGCCTTTGAGTTGCGTTGCATAACGCGCGTACTTATTACTTTACAGTGCGTATGCGATCGGGCCGAAGGTGTTTATTATATGAACGCGCTCTATGCGAAGGCCTTTGACCTTGCATGTTCACTTATTTCTAAGATATACATTGAATTCATGAAATAGAATATTGTGTAAGAAATGCAGCTGGACGGTTGAAAACAACACGAAATGGATATAAATTTTTCGGGTGTAATAAGAATTATAAACAAAACGTTACACGCACAGAAATGACTTATATATTGTACAATGAGACGGAAAGATGTGGAACACGTGATTAAGGTCTGATGCTAGAAATTTGAACTTAAATACTCACATAAATTGTGTTAAGTCCTGACCGTTAATTTTCTATTCTTTTAGTTCAAGCATGCTTAATGTGTATTTAATTTTTAATCCAAAAATTATCATACTAATCAGGGTGCAGAATATGGTGATAATAACCTCAAACGCAAAACGCAAAAAACTATTAAATCTATGAGCAGTTCCTAAACGAGCAGATTTTTAGTGGATTCATAGATGGCATTCTATGATTCAGCATTAAAATGATGAATTTATTTTTAGAATAACTCTAATACTGATGAAGTGCTATTTGCATTTAGAAACATGTTGCTATCTATATTTTTAATTGATAACAGGCCAACAAAGAAAATGGTGCAAACGATTTTAATGCTGTTTTTAAGTATATTTGAGTCGCTGATTTCAAAAATGACATTGTTTTTTTTATGAGCTTTAGTTTTCAAGATATGATATATGATATATAAGGAATGAAATTACATAATAATAATACAATTCAGAATGTTATTTTAATGATATATACCTACTCTTAGATACAAACTTACAAGACCCATTCGGCCTTAGTTGGGATATTGACACTGTGAAAAGTTCTTTACCGTGACAACCTAGAATGGACCTGGTTGCGGCAACTTCTTTCTAAGTTACATACTAGAGCTGATACAAAAAAAATGGTTTGCAGATTTGAAATCAGCGCAAAAAATACTATATGAATCAGCTCTAACATTTGATGCACCAAACAAAAAAGAATTTTTTTGTAGGCTGTGTAATCGATATCAATACTGATTCACATCAGTCTGAACCTGAAACTTGTGATTGAAAGCTCACAGCTGTATCCACTAATACACATTTTGGAAAGTCCAAATAGAAAATTAGCGTAAAATTTTTGCCAAAATTCATCAGTAGGGTGTTTGACACACTTTAGAAAATTTCGAGAACACGGATCAACCGATCAACCGAAAAAATATTTGATTCCTATATGGACAAAAAGTGCCAAAAATGGTAAATCAGTTTTTGAGTAAACGGAAGTGTTCGATTTGAATGACTAGCATTTTGTGCGAACCAATGAAATAAGTATAAAAATGACATTTGGCGATGAAAAATTGTTCTTTCAAAAACAATGTTGCAAATGTTCCATTTCAACTGGGAAAATAATTTGTTGTTTTCCAGAAGTCAATTTGCGCAGTAGTGAAACTATACATAAAACATCTTAATTACAAGTCAGCTAAACATAAGGAAATGAGTAGATTTCTAATGTGTAAACAATACATTATGAAAAGGATGTTACGAACTGACTGCAGCGTTTACTACACAATGATGAACATCAAACGCTTCAAAAGAACCGTCGTAATTCATGTTCGGTAATGTTTTGTTTTGATGCGAAAATCGAGTCTTATTTCGTATGCTTCATCAGTTAGCTGATAAAACGGTAGTGAAACCGTTATTTCATATGGTACAGGCAAAATACTGATCACATAAGTAGGATCTAGAAAAGCCCCCAGCTACTCACGTGGAGGCGCAAAAATATGCCAAACAACATGAAACAGGCATGGCCAAGAGCTCGGCACTGATTCGAAAACATTTTGCCAGCAATTCGGTGCCGCATTCTGACGAAAACGTTATCTGCTGTGAACTTGATGCTATTGTATATTTTATGCAATTTGTTTTTTGTAGCTTGTTAAAATATATGAAACCAATTTCCAAAAAGCAGCTGGTTGATCCCACTCTCGTTCTAATTACTTACAATTAGCGCCGTGACATTTTTTTTATTATTACACAGAAAAGTGCATATATATATATATATATATATATATATATATAATATTTAAAAAAAAAACAGATTGTATAATAAAGAAGAGTTAAAAATACTGTGAAAATAACTAATAGTAAATTTTGACAAAAAAAAACACTGTCCAATCACTGCATAAAATTATTCTGAGAATGAGCATGATCATGATCTTTCTAATTCTAACTTTGGCCTTTCAGTAACTTTAGCCAGGAAAAAGTACGTGGCGTTTTTTTTAGTAAAAACTGAAGTGGTAGAGTAAAAGTAAATTTATTTAAAATAAATATTCTCTATTATTATCGACAATGTTTGAAATAATAATAAGCAATATATCGACAATAAATTTGAATTATTTAATAATAGAACTAAACTCATAATATCATACTATGTAAATTGAGTGTGAAGTAAAGATATCGAGCAACATACTCGTATTATTGGCAACTTGCATTTGACCTTTGAATATGAAAATTCGAAACGACTATCCATGATCTATAAGTTGTACGCATAATGATAGTAAATCTTCCTTATGTATCTTGAACAAAATAATATACTCTTGGCACTTACAATAATATGGTTCGACTCGGATATGCACCAAATCCGCCGCGCCTATTCGACAATGGCAGCACAAATTTCGACGTAGAGAAAAACTGGCAAAACTATAGTCAGAATTGGTTGCTAAATATGTTAAAAACTTACCCGTCGCTTAATAATTAGAGTTTTGGTCTTCTAACCTAAAACTTCTAAGTTTTAGGCTGAAACCCACTTAAGCTAGCCTGATGTCTAGCAGTAGTGACATCGGTTTTTACTTGAAAATATAGTGGAAAGTGAAGCAAAAGTGGTTATCTACAATACTGCATCAAGGTCAAAACATTAGTATCAGAGAAATTCTAATAATAAAATATATCAAATAGAGATAGGTCAACCTTTGAGTGGACTTCCAAAAAGCCTTCTAAAGATAGTTGAAAAGTATCCATAAATATTAAATAAAAAAATAGAATAGATAATTGATGCCTTAGTTATTGTCTCGTTTACTTAGTGTATTTATTTAACAAATAATAAAAAGTTTTGTTTAAACAAATAGATACTAGTTTTTGTGACTAGTTAACTTCTAGTAGGGTACCTTATAGTAATCGTACAAAAATCGAAGATATTTTTTTTTATATGTTTTCACGTTTCAAAGGCTTCTGAACATTCTGGATCAACATACATAAATAAGTATCAAAAACTTCTAAGAAACTTCAGAATTAAAAAAAAACGTAAAAAATTTTGAAAATTATAAATTTCAATCATAATTCAATCACAAATTTCAAAAAGGTATTTTTTCAATATTTAAATATATCAAAATTTTCGAAAAAATTTAAAATTCTCGAAAAAATAACTTTTCTGAGCTTTTGAAATTTTAAATTTAAGTACGGAAAGTTCTAGCAATTTTCCTCAAAGCACAATGCCATGCACCACTAGTTACTAATTAATTAGCAAACGTTCTCATGTATAATTTCTTTTATTTTCTTTTATTTGTAAATCATATCTAAAAATAAAATGGCAATGTAATTTTTTTTGTCAACTAATAAAAAAAAATACTAATAATTATATTATTTCATTATATGCTTTATCTATTTATCATGCTTTTGCAAATAAATATAAAATAATTTATATAATTGTAGTTTTATAATTTATAAGGATAGGAAAAAGAAAACTACACTTAATTTTTTAGCCTTTAATCATAATAAAATTAAATGTATATTCTAATGCATTACTTTAACATTTAATATGAGAAGCTGAGTATATTCATAAAACTTACGTTAATGACTTTTGCTTGTGTATCTAACGCCCATGGTACATATGACTCGTTAATGCCAAACAAACATTTTATATCACAGTAGTAAAACTTTATTTCAAAAATATCACTGTTGATTGGTACATGATAATTATAGGATTTGAACTTTTGTTTAACATTTGTGGTTTGAAAAAGGCCGGTTGCATCTTACCCTATCCTAAAATACGACAAAATCTAAACAAAACTCGAGTTTGTACATACAACAGTTCCGGGATAAACACATGGACATACTACAAACTATAACATGAATAAATTCTCTTTTTGAAATGCTCTCTAAATTTCCCTAAACGAGAATGGAAATAAATATAGCATATAAGGCTCTTGGGCATTATATATATATATATATATATATATATATATATATATATAATGTATCTGTGTTCGTATATTACAACTTTTTCATTCAAAATTTAGTTACTAACTTATTTTTCAAATCCTTTTCAACACCTCTTAATTTGTGTCCTTGTCACATATCACAAATATAGAGAAATATCATGTACATATGATTAAATTAACATTGTAATATGTTATTTCTTATATATTACAAAATGATATGTTATTAAATTTATCAGAACAAAGAAGTAAAATAACATTATCTATAAGTTCTCACAGGACAGGTTTTAATACCAATATGCAGTCGTTTTATCTTGTAATTTAGAAAGGGTTGTTCCATTAATTACTATCACTAGAATTAAAATAATAATAAAGTTTCAAGATATAATCGAAAGAGTTTTTTTTTATATTAAGTGGTTTTTTATTTCATATGCGTCTAAGCACGAATTGTACAATGATACCGCTTAAAGCTTACACAGAAACTTTCGTTATCAAAGTTCACATTTCACTATAGAACACTATCGTAAAATGTATAAGGCCATTCAGTCAAAAAGTAATTAATAATAATCATAATTACAATTAATGTTTAGACAAATTTATGTTTATTAACTTACCGTAGAATAAGTTGAAGTAATTGCCGAACCGAAAATAACAATTTTTTTATTCCCTAGGTTTCTGAACACTTTGTCATACCTCATTGTTACCAAAAATTGTTGTATGTCTGTGTGTGTATGTATGTGCGGATACAAATGTTCGTTGACGATTTTGAGAGCATGGATCAACCGATCAAATCAATATATAAGATTTTATAGAGATTTTAATAATAAGTACAACATTCGATTTCATTTTTATAGGTCCGTACCAATTTTTGTCCAAGCAAATGTCTTCGACCTTTCAAGTCGATTTTTTTTTAATTTCAAAATTTTTCAAAAATCTCATCTATTTTGAAACTTTTAAAAATTTTAAATTACGGTACGGAAAGTTTTATCAATTTGCCTTAAGACAATTGTCATATACAGTTTAAAAAGTACATACATGGCTCTAATAAATTTTAGTATGATTATCTCTTTAAACTTTTGTAGTGGTTTGATATTTATAACTTCGTAATTTTCATCTTTTTCAGGGCAAATCTTGAAAGATAGCATTATTTGTGTCATTCGTATGATTTTTTAATGAAAATAAAGTCTACATTTCATTTTATTTTATACAAATATAAGTTTTCTATCTTCGCTTTTCTCATAGAAATATAGTTGGTACAACGTTCTCTTCTTTATTTTTTTGGAATTCAAGAACAACTTATAAATGCCCTATTAATATATACTTTTCATATAAAATTTAATTGAATAAAAAAGAATAGTGTTGCTTAATATTATACTTTTAGAACTTTTGTAATTCTTTTATTCGTCTGTTTTTCTAATTTACAAATAGAAAGATAAACATACAGAACAAATACTATTTTTTTTCTAAATACTATGTTCTTCAAAGCAAGTTATGATTTTAATTAATTGATTAACCAATCAATTTAAAATAAATGTATTATTTTTTATTTATTCATATGTCAGTGGCATTAGGTGCTAAGGAAAACTGTTATTTTCGTATTGATTTTCAAGTTGTATAAATATAAATTAGTGTAATGAGCGTATGATACCAGAAACCAACAGTGATTATGTTGGGACTAATAATCCTTCCTCCTCATTTCCCGGGTTTTATTCTCGGTTAGAAACCATTTCAAGCATAATTTGATCTGTTCTTCCAATAATTACTAATAGCCTATATTAGTCTTCATGAGAATTTAAATCTCTACTTGTAACATGACTGACAGGAATCTTAGCCAATGCTGTATCGTAGAGTCTCAATTACCCATGTGAATATTAACTACATTTTCACTTTAAAAGATAATTATAGTAAATATAAATATAAAATAAATTTCATAAAACTAAAATTAGTTATTTACAACATTTCAATCAAATATGTTTTACGTGGAATATGTAATAAAAAACGGTTTGTACAAAAACAAATTAATTATAAATTTAATCAAATACCGTAATTATGAAAATGCCGTTATAATTTATATCCGAAGTTGCCTATATGATTTAGTACTTAAGGAGAGTTTCCGCAAACACGTTCTTGAAGTCAATCGTGATAGCACAAAGTAGAAATTAAGATTAACATGTTTTAATTAACCTGATGCAAGATTTAATCTTGTTTTTGTTTCGAATAAAAATACCAGAATTATTTCAAGTAGATACTTAGCTCACTTTACGCTATAATTAGTTGTCATATATGCTCTGCTATCGTTATGACACGATTTGCATAATACTAATTACAGGCTCGATAGCTCTCTCCATAAGAGTATTACAAATAATTTATATTATGAATGTATGATCTAATCACATTTTAAATACTTCAATTTTTTTAATTTAACTTTATTCTGCGATGTGTTTATACAAAAACAATCTCAAATCATACAAAAGTAATAAGCAGAGACTGGTAAAATACCGAATGGTTCATCTACTAGGAATAAATAATTAAATATAAATTTGATATACAAACTGAAAACATAACAATATTGTTCAAGTAAAATGATAATCATAGAAATAGACGAACTATTTATTGATATAATTATTTTATGGGACAATTGATGTCGTCTTACACGATCTTCGAAATACTTCTGCTGATATATATTGTTCATATCCTAGTATTACTTTTGTGCTTTTAATTTTTATTTTTTTTTGTTTTCATCTGTTCTATAAAATTATGCAAATTATTATATATCATTTGATAGATAATTCATTATATTTGGATTCACAATTAAAATATAAGTAACTTTTGAATATTTTTTTTTGAATTAAAAATTATAATCAAAAAATTGTACTCGTTTTTGAGATGCTGGTGAATCACATCCTAGTGTGTAAATCTTGAAACTAAATTTTAAAACAGTCTTCAATAATTATTTTTATTTTATTGTTAAGAAACGTATCATTCGGAACAAAAAAAAATAAGTTAAATTTGTAGATTATTTGAATATATTACTATAATATTTAGGTCGCGTATTTACATTTTTCATATTCATTATATTACACTCTTTAGAACTTTTAATAGACTTGCGACTTTGGAAAGAAGAGCGGATGGCACTAATTAGGATGAAAGGATAATTAAGAGAAAGAGAGAGAGAGAATTAAAGCATTATAGATCCTCCCCCGATTTGCCTATCGGCGGTTTCCGTGGGTCAAAGGGCAAGAGATAAGCGAAGACTTTGGTCGGTATACTAACCAGGAGGTATTGAGCCCGACATAATCGGACAAAAAACCTAGTTTGGGATGCCTAAATGCATTTTTTAGATTGACTGATTCAGTAGAGATAACGCAAAAAGTGAGGTTTTATCTAAAATATTCAAATCCAAATATTTGCAATTTAATTATAATTATGTTAAACTGTATTCACAAGTAGGAATGGAAATTAATACAAATCATATTTCATTTACTACTATATGTAGTTTTATATGAGTTTTGCCAATGAACATTGCTACAAAAGGTATTACTAAATTTTGACTTTGATTGATATTCATATGCATGAAAATTTTCATTTAAATTTTTGTTCTTTTTTTAATTAAAATACCACCGTCACAGTAAAGTAATTTGGCACCACAAAACAACATTGCGGATATGCATTGTACTTGAATCAAATGTTATTTGTTTACATAAATTGCTTAAATATTCACATGCCATGTGTATGTTTTGTTGGTGAAAATAAATTAAGTATTAGTCTTATGGACAGCTACTTCCGTAAAATAGATTTATGTTATGGCGAGACAATGTTACGCTACGAAGCGTTTTTCATATAAAGTAGTAGTAAAAACTGCCAAAATGCTATGTGGTTGCCGTGCAGTCTGGCGTTTTAGATAAAAAATCTAACCTGGAAAATGCACAAAATAAGAATCTTATAAGTGCATCTTTGTGATGGCATAATAACATATTAGTAAAGAAGCATTGTACACGTAGCCGTTTGACAGTTTTTAGTACCATTTTATATGTAGTGTTCTACATAACATATCCTGCTATAACATTGGCCTTTTATATTTTTTTTAAATTTTATTGGCCTCCGCTTTACAGCATTTTGAGCCACCTACATTATTCATATTATTTTTAATCATATTCTATACAATTCTTACATATATATTTCTTATACATTCATCATATATATACTATCTCTTTTTATATCCTGATCTTCTGTTCAATTTTCATTCTTCTTCTTGTTTCTCAATATGTTCTTCTCATCTTCTAAACTAAACTTCTTCTTTCCTTCTTACTTCTAATACAAATTTTTCTTGTATTCTACAAATTAATAATTCTTAATCTACTTTAATATTTTATATTTTTAATTCTGGTATTGCTGGAGATTCGAATCGAATTCCTCCAGCGTGAGAGTCGAGAACGCTACTGAGTGAGCTAGTCCCGCATTTACATTATTTTAGATCAATATATAACTGTCTATAACTACAGGCCTATAACTTAATCTACAGGTATATATCTGTCGCAATATACAGTGAAAAAAAAAATTAAAATTCTAAATCATCTAAAATTAACATAGTTAAACAGTGCAGTAAATTCATAATCTAAGTAATCAAAAATTATCTGAAGAATTTTTTTTACAGAGTACTATGCATCCTTGTACTATGAATCCATGCGCCTCAAATAAATCACTCTGTCTGGTACTATTCGAAATATTTACGTCCAGTACCGATCTTTATCTGTTCTCTTTTTAAAAATAACAAAAAGTACAACCTTATTACCGACTATTACATCAAATAATTCAACAGGCATTAGTGTACCTTTGCCTTAACCGGTAATATGGAATATAATTTGTATGTCTTGCATCTCTCGGCGCATTACAGGTGTCCGTTGAGCTCGGCGGGTGTTCCATTGTGCAAAAGTCTTGCGACCTATTGTAAACCAAGGACCCATGCGGTTCATTGTTAAGAAGGAGGATTATCCAATACCGCGTGCCTTCAAGGAGATCCTACGACCTGATAAAGAAGTCCCTTGTCTGTGACGTAATTCGGAACGATCAAGGAAAATTTTGATAGATATATAAACACACGTGAATTATACAAAATAGAGACATTGCTCTATTGCAGAGAGAGTTGTTTTTTTCAACTAGGTTTCTGTGGTACTTCTTTACCTTAAAGCAAGTTGCATGAACTTCCCGATATCTGTAATGAATATCGATTTCATCAATAAGAATTTATCAACTTTGATGTTTTTGAATTTTTATGATCATCCCACTACGATTTGAATGGTTTAAAAAACATTCGATTCCTATTAATAAGGAGAAGAGCTGATTAGTTTTTGGCAAAGACAGGTCCAGCAGTTACGGAGATAAGGAGCAAAGAGTGCAGAAAATAGAAATCGAGTTTTTGAGAGAACGGAGCATCCGATTTGAATGATCTAAAAAACATTCCATTAGTAATGATTGGGAGAAAGGGTTATTAGTTTTGCGCAAAGGCAGGCCCAGCCATTTCGGAGATACAGAGCTAAATGTACAAAAAATGGCAGTTTTTGAGAGAACTAAGCGTCCGATTCAATTGATTCAAAGAACTTTCTGCTTGTCTTAACAAAATAATTGATTTTGGAAAAAAAAAATTTTGTACCACTTTTTTTTTTTTTTTTTTTTTTTTTTTTTTTTTTTTAAATTTTTTGTATATCGAAAATAATTCAGATTTTATTTTTAATTCTGACTATAGTTCTAATATACTTTAAACAAATAATTTCAACTCTGCAATTCAGTTTATATAATTATTATAAATATTAGACAATAATACAATATTTATAATAATCTATTTGAAAACATTCAATATTCCTCGAACGTTTCGTTACGGTACGGGAAGTTCCAGCAATTTGCCTTAAGGCACGATGCCACCCACCCCACTAGTTTCATTTGGTTTTACATTATTCTTACTACATTTTGTTTTTGTTAAATTTTTAAACAGTTTCTGTACATTCAGAAATATGTTAATTATGCAGACATTCTGAATGAGCATCCGTTATCATGAAGATGTTGAACAAATTTCTTCGATTACTTTTTTAGTGTTCTTCATAAAAATGCATTTAAATATGTCTTTTCTTGAATTAAAACTTTTAATAAATAAAGGTCCGGAGCTGTTCAAGTGGCAAAGAATCCAATTTTTTATTTAATATATTTATGTAATTGTTTGAAAATTAATTTATAAAATATTATAAATTAATCAAACTCTATATTTTTCACATTAGTTTTTTTTTCACGTAAAATTTAAAATTCAATTTATATTTCAAGTCGTATCCAAAAAGCCCTTTGCTTACACGGATCCATGGATATTTTCAGAATTATATAATTTCATTACCATTTTGTGTGAAAATGATATAAGAATTATTATAGTAGTATGCTGTATATATTGCTAATCATATGCAAAAGATTTGTTATATGACATGTCGTAATATAATTATATTTCATTTCACATTCACTAACGGATACGTTGCATCCAGTTTGAGACTCGTCAAATTAATTCCTTTCTGTTAGCAGGAAATCAAAAAAGATGTCAGTGTAATATATATTTAACCTCTCGTTAGAATATTAAATTATATTACTTTAACCAGTTGCATTTGAACAACAGTAGTTACACATAATTAAACCCAGAGCAATTTGCACGATGTTGTCCATAGTCATGTAGTAACTGTAATTGTCAGTTTATGATTTCTAAATTTTCGATAGCTATTATTCAAATAAGTGGCTAGAACGACTTGACTTGGATCCGAGGTTTCAGGTTCGATCCCGCTTCAAGCTACCTGTCGTCAAGCAGTAGTGAGAACGGTTTTTACTTCGAAATATTGATAGCAATATGCTTCTAAGTGAAAATAGTGTCACGACTGGCATTGCTGCATCGATAAATTTTTGTTCTATTAGAAAAAATTGTAATGATATTTCAAAACACAGAGATAGGACAACTGTTTGGGTTGCCATCTGTAGGACCCACTGGTTGTAACACAAATTAGCACAACAGCTTATGGGCCTAAGTTCTGATTTTTGTTCAAAACAATAAAAAAAATTGCTCTAAGAACTTGTGAAGCATGTGGTAAAGCCTCATAATGCTTTTTATAGAAAAGATAACAATTAACGTTGCCTTCCAATAGTCTTTTGTAACATAAACAAACCAATTTCTCAAATAGACAGATTTTTAGATAAAAAAAAATATTTTAAGTAATTATAGTGCCCTATTACAAAGATTGTAATAAAAATTTATCATACAGAGATGTGACAACTGTTTGGGTTGCCATCTGTAATAAAACAAACGTAGTTTGTAAGATATTAATCACAACAGCTCATAGAAAACCATAAGTTCTGATCGCTGTTCAAATAAAATTATATAAAAAAAAGTAATTATAGAAGGGCTGAAGCGTCAACATGTTTGACAACAAAAATATGTATAGGGATAGAGTTTCTAAAGGACATTGCAAATTTAAAGAAACCAATTTATCTTGAAGAATTCGATATCCAATAATTATCAGTTTATTTAAGTTTTGCCCATCTTTTTCAATGTTTTCTTTGTGCTGCTTCGAGTTCCTTATTGATTCCATGTAATACAAGATGACTAGCAACATCTCTAGACCACCTACAGTTTATTTGTTTTACAACGTAACTACGGACAATGCCCAAAGGATATTGTTTTATTGTACAAAATACACCGTCTGCTATTATTTCGAAATTATGGTCACTACAAATTGTGCTCTGTACAGTAATTTGATACCGTTAAACCGCTGTAATCATCATATAAAAATATATCAAAGTTAAAATAATGAGGATCGCATTAATATAGGTTCATTGCAATTAAATTAATGTCATTTTTCTTTATTATATTTCATTTAGACTACATACTTGCAGCTAAATTGAAGTTAGATTTCAATCTCCGGAGTCCGTGAATATTTCATCATGCATTAAGAGAATAATTCATAACTGCGTGATAGAAAATTTTAAGATGTATATAAGTTTTCATTTACCCATAACTTTTTTCCAAAACATGTTTGCAAATTTTATATTCGTATTCAGTTGGTCTGAGAATCGGCTACTATCTACTTTAAGTGATAAGTGTAGTTCACCCTTGAATTTTTTGTTTTAATTTTGAAAATGTTTTTTCGTTTTTATTTTCAACAATGTAGCATTAAAAAAAAACATACAAAGCTAAATTTTTACTTTTATTTCCAACCCTTAACCATTTTAGTAATTCAATCATTTTTTATTCTGAATTCAGTCCTTGTATATTTTTGACATAATTTTAGTTCAGATTTTTTAGCTTAAAGAAAAAGCTTAAAATTTACTTCGGAATACAATTTATATTTTGTTGGAAGGGTTGTCTAACTCTTATTCTTTTTTTAATTTTGAGGTCAATTTTCTTTATTTTTTTCAAAACCTAATTGGCAAAATCCATAAAACTCTTTTTATTTCGAAAATCTATTCATTTTTATCAGGGGTTGTTTACTCCTAACTTTACGTTTAAATTTTGGAATCAATTATCTTCTAAAAATATTATCATATCATATGATAATAGTTCAAACAGAAATAGTTAAAATAAACATCTTCAACTTAATTATATATATATATATATATATATATATATATATATATATCTATGATGAAACTTTAATGACAAAATATCACTTTTTATATGAAGATCATGTAGCCAAAGTATTTTATATTAATTTATGCTTTATCAAGAAATATAAATCTAAAATTTCGATTGACTTAAAAACATCAAATCTAAATTCCAAATTATCATTCTATTTACATATGTTCTTCATGAACTAAATCACATTTAATTTATTTTATTATTTTAAATTATTATATTGATGTTAATTGACAAATTAGTCAAGAATAAACTTTGAAACTATGTTCGTGGAACATTTTAAACGAATTAATTATGATAAAAATAGCAGTTATAATTATTATTTCTCGTCAAATCAAAATAATTGTGGTAAGATTTATATCAATTAGTGTTAGCTTATTTGCATGTCAAATCGATTAATTAAAGTTGACATAAGTTGTTCGACTATCATTAAGTGAATGATGTACTGTAATTATAACGCGTTAAGAAAGCGTCTTCGTCCGGTCATTTTGATGGAGTGATCTGTATGCAAATTGATTAATAATTTCTTCCGATATATCGGATTGTTTTTCTCGATATTAAAATACTCATACAAATTAACAAGATGTTAGCATATTACTTAAGAACGTTAAAAACCTAATATTAAAAATTACATTTTTTTTAAGCGAACTATAAATTAACTTCAGTAATGTACACGAAATGGTTCAACGAAGCTGAATAAGATAAATTCAAATTCAATTCAATACAATTCAAATATTGTTGTTAAAAAAATTCTCACTTTACTTGTTTTGAGATATTGGCAGTGGATCTTTTTACCCACGAACTTTTAACCTCCGCTCACCCCTAATTTTTTTCCGACTATATATTAATTTTTTGCCAGAAGCGAAATTATAAAATATTTTTCAACCGAAAAACAATAAGATTGTCATTCAAAAGTGACAAATGAGTACAAGTCTTTGAGGTCCCCGACGTGAAAAGCGCGGCTCTCGCTTGAAAATATTTAATATCTTTCGACGTAACAAAGTCTCCAACAAAATATAAAAAAAATTTTGTTGCAGAGAAAAAAAGAAAAAATACATTTTTTTTGGATCGATTCAAGTTGGGGTCAGGCTGAGTAAAACCTTTGTAAATATTTAAGGATTGTTATTATTAAAAAAATTGCAAAAACAAAAAAAAAATTAAATCATTACAAAGTTGACTTCAATATGAGTGTAATAAAAAAAATAATAATACTGATCCGATCAGCACATCCGGATATAATTAATTTACCGCAGATGATGTTCATAGAAATTGAGCAAAAAATCCATATTTCAATCGTAAATATTTACGTAAAAAAATTTTTTTCAGCAAAATCCTGAAATACGTGTCAAATGATTTTATGTATAATATCTGTAAAGAAAATTTCAGACAATTCTAAAATGTGACATTTTATTTTTTCGAAAATCCGTACGATTTGTAATGACCCATGTATTGATGTCCCAAAGAGGACCAAACGATTTATTTGTAAACTGTCTTCTTAAAAAGTTGCTATGTACTGCTTACTTTTTACGTAATTTTGTCCGTACTATTTGGGCAAAATGGTCGAATATTATTAAATGTCTTGTCATAGTTTCTATTTAATTAAAAAACTATGTTGCTGGTAATCAATGAATCTAAGATAAAAAAAACGTTTTAGATTGATAATATAATTAAATAAATAAATATGATTTAGAGAAACAAAACAACGTGTCTTTTTTGTCTGTATTTTTTTAATAGTACAAATAATTATGAATTATCTCATTCAAAAATTTTTTATACTAAAATTTTTTGATGCCTTTTTATTATTTATGTTACTATTTGCAAACTACTAACATAAAAGTGTACCATACTGATATGAAAGTATTTTATAGAATCATGTTTTTGCCAATAATCTGCCCTTGTTGATGCATAAAGGTAATTAATAAGCTTTTAAAGGAGCTTTCTCAGGATGCTGCGTTTCTATTAACAAATTGTACAAATTGAACTAGACACAAACTATAATTACAATTACGAAAAGTTATCTATAATTGTCTAGTGAATATTAGCTATAATTATCCATACTCTATTGAAAGTGTATTGGAACAATTAAATTATTGGGGTACTTAGTATATAATCGAATTACTTAAAATTACGGGCAACATTTAAATTACTGTTAATGTTGGATTGCTGTCATATCATACAAACATTATATGACATTAAAGCAATAGACCAAGTTTGTAACAGATTTTTATAAGAAACCTTAATTTGCAAATTTACCTCAAATTATTATTATTAATATAGTTCATATCGATCCATCATACTTACATATACCTTTTTGTATCATATGTATCTCTTATTCTTGGCATTGACCGTTCGTCATATAATATTGTTTGTCTTTCAGGAACCCGCCTTCTTGGACTTGACCCGCTGGATGGCGGTTCGACGGGTTCAGCCGGACTCTGGCCAGGAGTATTCAATGTTGCAAAGAAAGCGACAATAACCAGCAATGCCACATGCGGCGACCTGGGCAAGGAGGAATATTGCAGGCTAGGAGAGCAGCATCGGTTAGTTATTTTTCTGTTTGAATACTAGCTATAATTTAATAATATGGAAAATATGATTTTTACTTAATCATTCCCAAACATAGTTCTGTTTCAGACTATTCAAATTTAAACACTATTTTTATATTGTTTTATTTATATAAATATATTCATATTTTATTACATTATTGGAGAAACTTTTAAATTAAGATTTATTTATGCAACGATGTGATCAAATGATGCATGAACAAATTTTATCAATAAGTTCAATATATTCAATATTCATTTCTATACTCAATATATAAATTCCTTTCTATTCCTTATAAACTAACAATAAGATATATAGCTTCTGGTATGATTGGATCGACCATTAAAAATTTTTGCCAATCAGAAATAGTAAAATAATTTTTATATGCAGGCGGAAGTTAGGCACTTGTTGTAACACTTCTGTTCTAAATTAATATATCTTCAGCTCCACTGATTATATTTCTATGAAATGAAGCTAGCTTTAACTATTCCTCTACCATATCAAGTAGCTCCATAATTATTGTTCATTATTGCACAATTAATTATTCTCTAGAAAAAGTGCGGCGTTAGAACTAACCTCATGTTTAACATCTTCCGGGGCAAGTAGTAACAACAAAAATAATAATACCTCTGATACTCGTATACTTAAAATACTCTAGTTTCCCTTCAGAGCGAATAAATCTTTAGGCTTTTACTAAAGAAATACTAAATATAACTATTTAAACAATATAGCAATCACAAAAATTATTAAACATTATCAAAGATTGATAAATTTGAAACAAACTAAGATATTTAAAACTTGAAATTAGCTGATAATAATAACGCAAACTTAAATTTTATTATAGTTCAATTTTATATTCAAAAATGACGCACCTGCACAATTCTGTTTACTGCATTGGCCTGTGTGACAGTAGAAATATTATGCAAGGCGGTTTACATGTCCAATTGAGATTGAAAAATATTTTAATATTGTTCAAGATCGCATTAAAAAACTCTGTTACTACTTACCCCTGTTATTTTGATCCTCTTGCGCCCCATGGTATAGTCATATTAATAAAAAAAAGTAAAAGAAAGAAGAAAAAACTATCAAATAGTATCTTACCGTCTTCAGTTTTTGTATAACAAACTTTAAAAATTCTTGTTAGAAAAATCCAAAATTCTAATTAGACACACCAATAAAGAGCAAAAATAAAATTCGAGCTTTAGCCCGAATGTGTAAAGGATTTACTTTAGGGTAAATAAAATGCACCCAAAGGGTGTATAAAAAGTAGGAAAGTAGATTATGAATTTTCCAAATGCATTGTATAGCATATATAAAACAATAAAAATTCTAACAATAAGCTAAGTTGTCATGGTAAATCCAATTTCACCGGGTATTATAAAAATTGATTTTATTTTTTATTTGATAAAATCAGTTTTACTATATTAATATATTTATATATATATTTATATATATATATATATATATATATATATATATATATATATATATATAATAGACTTAAGAACTGATTCATATGAAATATTTTTGATACGTATATATACATATAAATGATATACATTATCTAATAATTTGTTTGTTTAAAAATGTTTGTAAACTTGCTACATTGAAATTATATTGTTTGTACTTTTACAATGTAATTCCGCGGCGACTTTATCAATAGCGATCTTGCTCCAACCCGTATTTTTTGTATTCTAAGATTTGTAGAAACATATTTTCTAAATAATAAAACTCGTAGATATTTCTGATTATTATTTTAAGATTTTATATATAAATCTATAATATTATAATTTATTCAGCTATATTTCTTTTCCTAAGATCGCGACCGAAAGCAAGGGCGCCCGCATGTGGTATTTGTGATCCGTCGAGTACGGATCCTGATAAGCATCACCCGCCTTCGAGGGTCCTGGATGGCACGGCCAGGTGGTGGCAGAGTCCTTCGTTACGTTATGGTGACAAATATCATAGGGTGACGCTGACTCTGGATCTTGGACAGGTTAGTTAAATAAATTGTGGTTTTGTCATATAAATCATCGTATATTATTTTTCGCTACAGAGATATGTTAAAGATTTAACGTTAACAGTAGAAGATAGGTCTGAAAAAGTGTCATTTGTATATAATATATACAATATTGATAAAACAATTCTCTGAATCTTGTACCTTTTAATATTAACTATTATATTTAATAGTCTGCACTCCAACCAAAGTTTCTTGGTTCTTTCTGAATAAATACTTATTTTTGAAATATATCAAATTTTTATTGTAATTCCTTTATTTATGATCAAAATAAAAAAATGCAATGCTATTCTCAAAAAAATGATACACCTGTCGCTAAGTTATGACTACTACTCTCATAAAACTTCTGGTTTTTATTAGCAGAAAATTAAATCAGGTACAATTTGATACCATCATAATCATTGAATTGAAAACGTAATCAGAAGGTTTAAGGCCAGGTTCTCCAATAAATTTTGCCGAGTGGCCCAAAATATATGATCTCAATGATGGAATAAATCACCGTTTCGATCCGACAATTTAGGCCGCTTCTCTTCAACTCAACTGCGTTATTTAATTTTGTTAGTTGTTTAATGGAGACATCAGAATTGATCGTTCGGTTCGGTGGTAAGAGTAATAGTAGACAATTGTTTTGTCATCAACTTCAACTGCATGATCAGAGAGTTCATCATCTTTGAATGAACCAGAACTAAATTTGTCAAACCAATTTTAAGTCGTTTTAACGTAAAGAAATAAAATAAAGTTATAATAAGGTAAAAATAATGAGAAACCAATGCATATTTAAGAAAAGATGGTAAAATGAATTCAATACCTTAATAATTATTTTACTGTTTCATCGTAATGATTATTACTTGTACTAAGTTTGAAAAGAAAAAACTACATATTTGAGTTATTAATATATTGGATATTTAATCAACGTTCTTTGTGTGGTGTAATTCATTATCAAAATTCTATCATAAATTTATCAAATTAAAATCTCTCAAATAACTCATTATTATATTAAAACAATTTATATCAAAATCTATCTAACACTGTAGAATTTTTGTTAAAATAGTTTTTTCTTCTAAATTTAGAGTATAATTTTTTTTAAATTAGGATTTGGCAAAACATAAGCTTCTGTGATGATTATCATTTGTGTTGCTTTGGAACATATTTTGCAACTCAATGGTTGTCTTTTAAGGGTTGTTCTTACTTTGGAACATATTTTGATACTTATGATAAGAAACATAAGTTCATCAAAATGAATTACCACTATATATAGTATTAAATCATTCGACAATTTGTTAAATTGTGTCACGTAATTACTTTTTCCACAAAAATATGAGCTTAATACGCAAATGTGTCTTTTAATTTCAAATATAGAAGTTCAAACACTTATTCAATTAATACAAAGTCTTAATTGGTACTTAACAGTAAACTAATTGTGGATGTTCATAACAATGTAAGAACAAAAGCGAGAGGATAATGATGATTGTGCGTTCTGTCAAGATAACAGTCGAAGAAGAGGCGTGCGGTAAGCTTTGCAACATTGTTCGTTATACAAAAGATCATTATCGTTCTGACTTTTATTAAAATCGCAAAGCATATTTTTGATGGAAATCTTCAAAAACGCTTCCTGAAATTTGATTCTTTTAACTTATGGAACTTCAATTATTTTGAGCAAACCAGTACTTTCGCGAAAGTTGTGTTATTGTCAACGTAATAAAAGATACTTTTTATCGCTCTTTAATATGATTTATTAACTTTACGTAGGGTAAGCCATAGTAATCGAAAAAAATCGAAAATGAAAATTTTGCATATCATCACGTTTGAATAAGGTGACCATTTTTTTTTTAAGTCAAATCCGGGACGGCAATTTTCAGTTATGCTAATCCGGGGGGGGGGAGGTATGTTAGTCGTTTATATAACAAATGCTATTCAAGGATACAATAAAAAAACTGTTTTTTTAAATAAATCTTTTTTATCATAATTGCGAACTTTATGTAAGAGCTTTTTACTTCGACTATTATGTGCAATACTTCTTTATCTATGATATTATCTTATATTTTTCGATCTATATGTTCTATTCAATTTTCTTCATAATTATTTTGAAAAAAATTGCATCTGATAGTTTGTTTTCTTAATTTTTGTTAATTTAACTACATATTAATTTTCGAAAAAGCGGGACATCCGGGATAAAAAATTAAAATCCGGGACAAATATTGCTTTAAGAAAAACCCGGGACACAAGGTGGAAATCCGGGACTGTCCCGGCCAATCCGGGAGGTATGGTCACTTTAGGTTTGAAGGTCTTCTGAACATTCTGCCATACCTTACAATTTGAAAAATTGGATGTATGTGTGTGTGGATACAATTTTTTGTCCATATTTTCGGAAGCACAGGTCAACCGGTTTGAATTACTTATCATGCATTCGATTCCTTGATAGGAAGACGTGCTGAATAGTTTTCGCAAAGGTTGGTCCGGTCGTTTCGGAGATACGGAGCAAAAAGTTTAGAAAATCGCAATGAAGTTTTTGATAGAACGTACAATCCGATTTAAATGATTTAAAATACATTTTATTTGTATTGTCGTGATAAAGAATTGATTAAATTTTTGCGAAGACAGGTTCAGCGGTTTCAGACATACAGAAAAAGTGCAATTTGGCGATCAAAAATTATTAGACAAATGCGCATGAAATTAACAGATATTTTAATAACGAGTACTAATTTTATTTCAATTTTTATGCGTTCTCTTCTCAATGTTTATAATGTTTAAAGTTAAACTTATTTATTTATTTATATCTTTCAAGATAGTACGGATCCTGATAAGCATCACAATTTCAAGATCTTCAAAAATCTATTTTTTCAAAAAATTTCAACATTTTCAAAAAAATCTTAAAAAACTTTCAAAAAAGTGGATTTTTTAAATTTTTTCAGGGATATTAAAATGATTGAAATGTTTTTAAAATTCGAAAAAAATCTAAATTCTCAACAATCTATTTTTTCTTTCTAGTTTCAGCTATTTGCCTTAAATTTTTATTTGATCAAAGCTTATTATAAATATGGATTGAAATTGTTGCAACAAGAGTGCCAAATTTTCTATTTTGTTACATATAAATTTCCATGCAGTGAAGTTTCGTTTGCACTTTCTTCAACTGTCTTTCATTTGTGCTTTATATACCAATTGGTTAAATCACATACATATGTTCAAAAATAAATTCCATTTCACCATATTTTTCCACAACACTAAATGACATTGGCTCTCGGCCAGACACAAATGAGTTCTGAGGGAGGAAGAAAGATCCCAATCAAGTTAGTTATCTGTTCTAAGAGATCCATAAACATCGCATTTAATTCACTTATTCATCCGACACTTCTTCAAAAACTACTTTCATTTCGTTTACACTTGAGTTGCTCATAACGAGAGTTTACTTTGTAAGATGTATAAAAGCTTTGCTTTTGCAAATGCTGTGACATACTAATAAAATTTAATTAAGATATTAAATGCTATTTTTATATATACATACTTTATCCTGATGAATATCTTAGAGGCTTTTGTGTAAAAATACAATGAGCTTTGGCAAAATCTATTCTCTAAGCTGTTTTATTTTCTGCATTCAATTCAAAGATTCCGATTGATAGGAAGATGTGCTGATTAGTTTTTGGCAAATGCAGGTCCAGCAATTACGGAGATAAAGAGCAAAGAGTGCAGAAAATAGAAATCGAATTTTTGAGAGAACTAAGCGTCCGATTTAAGTGATTCAAAAAACTTTCTGCTTGTCTTAACAAAATAATTGATTTGTATATCGAAAATAATTCAGATTTTATTTTTAATTCTGACTATAGTTCTAATATACTTCAAACAAATAATTTCAACTTTGCAATTCAGTTTATATAATGCTTATAAATATTAGACAATGTTACAATATTTATAAAAATCTATTTGAAAACATTCAATATTCCTCGAACATTTCGTTGCGGTACGGGAAGTTCCAACAATTTGCCTTAAGGCACGATGCCATACACCCCACTAGTTTAATAATTATGCGATTAGTAAATAGAGATTCGCAAGATTTGTTAGTTTTATTTGTAAGATTGCTCTCAATTCAATACAAATGTTTCTCATTTTGATGACATTATATATCATAATCATATATTTCATTCAATTTATTTGATTATTCAACAAAAAGATTTAAAAAAGCCATAGACTTCCATATAAAATTCGAAGCCCAAGGCCTTTATCACTGTATTCTAAAAAGATTCTGGTTATTTTCAATTTTATTCTCAAACAAAGTGAACTACTATACTACTAAATTTTTCAACTATAGGTCGAATGATACATTAGGATAAATGAAATGTTTCAACTTAATTATTAATTTACAAGACAAAATTAGAGGTACATATATTTAAGAAAAAACAAGTAAAAAACATTATATGAACTTTCATTACAGTCTTTCCAATATGCAATTATAAACTAGTTGTAAGTTGCATTTTGCCTTAGGGCAAGTTGCATGAACCGCTGGATCTGTGGTAATAGACTCAATAAATAAGAAAACAGGTTTTAAAATTTTAAAGATAAAAAATACAAATTCCTTTATTCCAAATTTTTGTGAACCTTCATATTTTAACTATTTTTTGTAGGCACATAATATTAAAGATTTTCGTTATGAAAATGATCTCTATCATCATGCAAAGTTTTATCAAATCATAAAAAATCGGCCAATCTTTGCTAAAAACTATTCAAAATCAGCATGATTTCGAACTAATAAATTTCTAACTTTAATTTTTGAAAAATGGGTTCAGATTTTTTGCAAAAACGGTCACGAAAAATTTTGTACTCTTTTTGCCAATTTTAAACAAAACGGTTCGGTCGATTGTCTCGCGTTTACTTATCGATTTTTGTCGAACTTATTAATGCGTTTATTTATCGATTTTAGACGAATTGATTTTAAATATTTTATTTGTTGCCGTTGTTTTGGAGTAAATGTGGTCCAAAGGTCAAAAATCTATAACGTGAAGCGTCGAAAAGAAAAATTAGCAAGTTGGTTTTTCTAAAGATTTTCTAGTACAAATAATTTTTCCTCCAATTTATTGTTTGGTAACTCGTACATTCACATTGCACCTTCTTGGTCAGATCGAAGGACGCCAGAATGTCGCCTCAAATATCCGCATTCGCATGGAACGAAATCTAGTGTTAGCTTTCTTTGATAACGAAATTCATAAAATCAACCTCCCATCTAATACCACGTGGGTTGTCGTTGCATTCAGTGATTCATGACAAGATTTCCTGCATACGATACATTGTTCTCAATTCGTTTTATTGTTAAGAAAGTTCTTCGGGTGATAATCTCACATGTCACATAAATCCTTCCAGCGCGCCATTCAAACATCCGCGATTATTGCTTTACCTGTTGTACTGGCAAACAAATAAAACATGATTAACCCTTCACTATGTCATTTTACGCGTCTGCAAACTTAAGATTCAATTCGATTTTGTTGCTCTCAGAACTCAGATGCCGAGTTGCATTTAATATATGCAAATAATGTGTCAGAGAGGTGAGAGGGAAACAACCATACGACAAATAGTTATCCAGCGAATAGTTCTTGTAATATTGGTATTGTCATAAAAATAGAAAATTGTTACTAATAAATAATAAAATACATCTTTGTTAGTATATTATAAATACAAAGATCATACTAAAAGATTAGAATATATAGAGGGTATTTAAAATTGCTTTGCCTTTCAGAATTATTATTTTTAATTGTAAATAATGAGATTTTATTATAAAAATAATTTAACATAAATATTTTAACTTTCCTTAAAATAATTATAGTGCTATAATTTTGCTAGCATTTTTGATTCGCTAATATTATCGTTGATATAAAAAGTGAAGACAAATCTTGCTTTAGACGACTTTTTCTGCAAAAAGCTGCACCAATTTTATTGGTATATATTTATATATTTTTATTGATTATTACACAATAATCAATGAAAATCGTTGTTTCAATTTGCCTAATCAAAAGTCTTCATACAATTGTTTTGTCTTAAAAAAAAAATTGTTTGAAACCATGCTTACAATCAATTTGTAATTTGTTTGCAATTTGTGTTTGTTACGTAATTACTGTTACAAAAACGTTGTTTTCAAAATTTCCAAAACACTCGATAATTTATTAACCGGTCTTATATAAAAATCAGCCGAGTCGTTCTTAATTAGCCTTTAAAATAATACCTAATATCTGTTTCCTCACAAAATTCTAAACAATTAAAAAAATTCAAATTTTTTTTGAAGGATAACAGTTGATTAATTTGTTTTTTTTTAAACAGCTAGTTAAACTGCTTCTTTGTAATTGTTGAAAATTGCTTTAGAAGATTTAAATTTTTATTTTTGAACGATGATGATTTAGACGTCGAAATCATCCCTAAGCAAAATTCGATTTGGACTTTGTTAGTTATATACAAATATATATTATATGCATATAATAAATTAGTGTATTGATATTTCAAAATTAACAAAATTATTATCATTAGCAATCATTGTAAGAACAACACCTCAGCAACGCATTTGAAGACGAACTTATAAGGAGATTGATCTATGTTTCATTTTTCATTTTTGAATGTCATTTGGATGTTTAAGATGTAAAATGTAATAATACCACATAATATGAAATTGCAACTTGCATCATAAAATATGGAATTGCATATTTGCAACTTTTTCCTACGCAATTTAGCGTTGTCTTATAAAATATAATTTTATAAAAAATAATATTTATTCACAACATATTGGTTATAAGTATTGTTTTGAGATCGAAAGTTGTCGATGGTAAGTAATAATAATATTGTATAATAAATGTGGTTTATCCCGTAACCGCAGAATGCAAAAGTGAATTCAACCCATTTATTTATGAATGCACAACGAAATATATATGTTGTACATTTTAAGTGTTAATTTATATTATGTTAGCATTCACAAAATGATGTATTGATACCAGCATTCATATTCAACATTCAAGTAGAGATATATATTTGCGTTAATTATCTTAACAAATCGAATTAATTTATTTTACGGGAATTATTATTGGAGTAATTTTTTATAGTTCCAAGACCCATTTGTTTTATCTGAAAGATTCGCTTTGATTTGAATTCAATGTATTGGTATAAATGGTTTTAATTATTTATGCTTTCTCATTTAAAACTAAAATTGTCTCACCTATCGTATCAATAAATGCGGTGAAAATAAATTATATTCGTATTTGAGCAAAATGTTCACATTACCAAAATTTTCTCAAACTTTATCCCTTACGTCACTATTGGATTCAATTAAACTTAGAAGTCATGTGTTTCCATATGCGTTTCAATAACGAATATTTATTATAATATTCGACAACGAATATTAAAATTGATTATTTTAAATTAACAATATATGATAGGCAATTGAACATCACAATTATCTAAAACAATACTAGTAAATGCAATATGTATATGCTTTATGAAAAACATTATTAATGTTTATTTAATAGAGTATATGACATAATGGAATTTGATGTACGTAATGATGTATATAATGATTGAATTTAATAGAGAATAGAGTATGAAATTATTGTGAAAAATTAATATTTCCTCAAAGGCTCATTACTAAAAAGAATTAGGGGCTATTTTCTAATCATTTTGAAGGAAATGAGAGCCATTTCCAAGCTAATATTACTCGCGTGACTAATAATAAGAATTTCCGTTTAGAAACACATTATTGTTGAAGTTTTCTTTATTTATTAGTTATTTTTCAATATTGTATAGGTAGCCACTTTTACAATATCTTAAATAGTAATGAACGTATGGTAATCTTCATATTTATTGATACAAGTAAAATCGTGCGAGCATGTAGCACATAAAGATGTATTTTATTTATCACTAGAAACTACATTTCAGATATTGTAATGGTTATTATATTTGACTAACACCGTGATTTAATACTTTAATGTTTGAATGAATACACAGTTATTTCATCATACGTGTGAGCATGTATGTAATTTATTTTATTAACATTTTTAGATTTTAACGGTTTTGTATGCAAGTTTCTAATTGCACATGTCTGTATATGGATTTTAATTACATAATATTTTTTACCTATTCAATAGTTTCACTGTCTGTGTTTGCTACATTGTCATAGATTTACAATTATTTGTTCTGAAGATTATTGTGTGTTTGAGTTTGTTTGCAAAAAAAACTATTACAAAGTAATAAATATTTAATTGAATTTATTAACTTCCCGTAGGGTAAGTTATAGTAATCGCAAAAAAATCGCATCGCAAAAAATCGAAAATGAAATTTTTTATTATCTTTACGTTTCAAAGGTTTCTGAACATTTTGGCATACCTTGAAAAAATGGATGTATGTTGTGTGTGTGGTGTGGTGTGTGTTTTGTGTGTATGTGTGTGTTATGTGTGTGTGTATGTTGTGTGTGTATCTATGTATGTGTGGTACATGTATGTGCGGATACAATTTTTCGTCGACGATTTCGGGAACACGGATCAACCGATTTGAATAATTCAAAAAACATTCGATTCGTATTGATAAGGAACGTGCTGATTAGTTTTTGGCGAAGCAGTCTAATAGGCCGTTCCGAAGATACGGGGCAAAAAGTGCCGAAAACGGTAACTCAGTTTTTAAGAGAACGGAGCGTTCCTATTTGATAATTCAAAAAACGTTTCACTTGTATTGACAAGATGAAGAATCGATAAAATTTTCATGAAGGTAGGTCTAGCGGTTTCGGAGATATGGAGGAAAAAGTAAAAATGAGCCATTTGGCGGTCAAAAATGATCATTAGACATATGCACATCAAATTATCAGATATTTTATAGAGATTTTAACAATAAGTATACATTTTGTTAACATTCCTATGGTTTCCGTACCAATGCTTATGCGTTAGACAGCGACGCGGCACTTACGCGCTTTATATTTTGTCCCTATGCAGTTAAAACAGTACTTTGCTTTGAAAAAAGTTCAGATCTTCCACAATATGTTAAAATAAAGAAAATTTTTTTTTCAAAAAAAAAAAAAAACAAAAAAAAAATTAAAAAAAAATTTTTTTTTAAAAAATTTTTTTTCACAAAAAAAGTCATTTTTTTGGCCAATTTATAGTTTCTCAAAAATCTTATTTTTTTCAAGTAATTTTTTTTTCAAAAATGTTAATCGTTTTTAAAAAAATTAATTTTTGGTACGGGAAGTTCCAGCAATTTGCCTTAAGCCACGATGCCTTAATTGCCTTAAGACAGAATTCCACTTACAGCTAGTTTTAAATCTTTAATTGCAGATTAATTTATATCGTGAAAATATTATCTATAATAATAATCATGTTGTTCGAGTGAGCATTGATCGACTCATTAAGTCTGTTTGTCCGATATTAACAGACAAAATAGTAACATATCTGTATGACAATGATAAGTGTGGAAGCTTCAGGGCACAGGCAATGATGGTTCCAAAATAGCATTTCTAGTTATGATTTGGAAGCTTTTCTAAATTTGAACATACGTGTTTTTTATACATTATATTTTCAACTTCCCGTAGGGTAATTTATAGCAATCGCAAAAAATTAGAATAAAATGGAAGTATGTGTGTATACAATACAATATGTATGTATGTGCGGATACAATTTTTTCGACTATTTTGAGAGCACAGATCGACAAGTTTTTTTTTAAATTTCTGACAAAACAAAAAATCGTAAATTAAAAAAAAAATCAACGTTTTTAAAATTTTCATTTTTTAAAAAAATGTCTATTTTTTAAAACATTTCAAAGTTCTAACTGCTCCAGTTTTAAAATTATTTTAAAGCTTTTAAAAAAATAATTACGGTACGGGAAGATTCAGCAATTCTTCTTATGGCACGACGTTTAATAATCTGATAACGTTGGATATATATATATTTTTTGCAATGTAATTTTATGTACATAAAGTCTCCACTGATTAAAATTAGAACTTCCTATATGGTTTTTATTGCACATCAGAAGGAGAAAATATGTGAGTCTAATATTTTATGACTTGGGATGGATGTAATTATAAATAAAAGGCATATGCATTTGAAAATTATATGCAAAATCTAGTCAAGTCTGTTTTCACGTATTTTCAGAAATTGACTAAATAAAATTTTTTACTCGAATATCGTGGACGTTGTTTTATGAATGAATCAGCATCAGAAACGTGTTAGCTCTCTCTGACTCTCACTTATATATCGTTAGCAGCATTTAATTTTTTCGTAGTCTTAATAGATTCGTTACCTTTTTTATTTGATTATCTAATTACGACTATTCCACTGTACTTGAAAAGTATTAATTAATCACATTATGATTCAATTATATATATTTTTGAATTATATTAATTTTCATTTTATAAATAATTTAAAGTTAACAATTTTACATAACTTACTTATTATTTCTACATTAAAGTTACATATATTTTTATTTAATAAAATACTAGAAATTTATACATTGCGTTCAAATGATCTTGATATAAAGATGCTTCAAGCGAGAAAGTGCTAATGCAATAAAATGATGAATGTAGTAAATATCTGGAAATTGTTTTTTATTGTAAGTATAAATTTTAATAAACAATCGTTTGGTGTAAAATGAAAAATAAAAGTTCATTTTGGTCCTTTATAAAAATCGTAATAGAGTCATAATACAATATAAAATATGAGAACAGTGTTTCCGAATATGTAATCATTAATAGTCATAAATAGTAGTCTGCCCGAAGGCAGGTCCATGGTAAATGAGCACCTCAAAATCAATTTCTTTTTCTACCTTGTTTCTCATTCCCATTACCGTTTTATTACCATTATTATTTAATGACCAATATTACTTTATATTCGTTTTTAAAAAAAAATTACAAACTTCTGCTTTTATGCATCCTCTCCTGTGCTTCGGCTTTCAGTTTTCTGCTTTCCTCTTCTCGCGTAAGTCGTCAACCATCTGCATTCTTCTTCTTCCCGTCTTTCAGCCCTTCTATTTTACCTGTAATCAATATGTTTTTTTTATTATTTTTGAACAGAAATCAGATTTTAATAATCCTATAAGCGTTTGTGCTGATTTTGGACTTAATAGTAGTCTGTTTGACAGATTGCAACCCATCAGTTGTCATCTATGTAATGATATATATTATTACAATTTCTGATAATAGGGCGAGTATTTTTTATACTAGCCCGGCTGAGGGCTATTTTCACTTGGAAACAATTACTATCTATATTTCCAAGTGTAAATCATTGTCACTGCTGCCTGACACAGGCTGCTCGAGTGGGTATCGAACCCGGACCTCTTAACAAGTCCCGTCCGCTCTCAACCGCTTACCTACGGATGAGCCCAATTAATATGTAGGGCGAATATTTTTGCGCAGTTTTTTTTTTTTCTTACTTGTGTTATTTCATATATTTAAATTTATATACACGTATACAAAACTTTGGCTACAATTTTTGGTATTATAGTGTTTGCCGGCAAGTTTAAATTATATATCAAGTAGTAGGGTTTGCTTAGGTAGGTACTACACTCACCTAATGCATTTTTTGTCATTTTTTTATTGCAGCTTAAGGCAATGTTAACAATTAATGTCTTATTTCTTATTTTTTTTATATAATCATCATATTTTTTAATTTTGTTACTTCAGGTTTGTTGTAGCAGATGATGCATGACCAAATTATAGTAAAATTATCAAAATCTTTATTTTTCGTTTTTCTTTATATTATATCAGAAATCGATGAAGTTTTTCTACAGCATTCTTTGACACCCTTAATTACTAATAAAGTGTGAATAATTTAATTTCTTTCTTAATTCCATCATTGCAGTAGCGTCAACAGTTCTATTATGTAGAGAGAGCAATAGTTGGTACCGGCAATCGCAAAGAGGATGCATCCTATACTGCGAGACATTTCGAAAGACACGTCTGCCTGGTTATTTTAGGACCACGAGACGCATTTAAAGTCTCATAGTGACAGAACCGCATTTACAATCAGACATACAGTCTGTGCTCACTGCATAAGTTCAAAGTGAACATTAGATTTATCATATTTGATAAATGATATAATTGAAATTGATGGCATATACCGAAATAGAGAAATTTTCTCGACAATTGTAAGATACTTTATTGAAAAAAACAGGTCGAACGTAATTGTGACCATATCTGTCTTGTCTTAGGATGAAATATTCTAAATCAAAAGGTCTTCAACCTAGTACAAGAATGTTTACGATATCTTTCACGGTTCCCGTGATAATCGCCAAAACTTTTCAAGTAAGAGTCATGATATAAACGAAATATACATATTTAAAATATTTATCTGCCGGTGCAAAATTTTTTATGATAACTCTAACCATTCGCGAGATATTCGCTAAAAACTATCTGCTACTTTTCGCATATATTTAAAATGCGTTTATCTCGAAAACTATTTGAACTGCGATCAAAATATTTCAATAGCATTTTTTTAAGGTCATAAGGAACCAACGTTGTGAATATGATCAAAATAGGCGAAATTTTTCGTCGAAAATCATTTTTCCACAAATTTGATTTTCGAAAAAAATAAGTGTTTTTTTCGATTTATTCGGACTATATCTAGTCTGTTTTGTAAATGTGCAATAAGGATTATGCACAAACACGTATACTTCTTCAAAACTAAAGCTTTTGTCTATTATATACCTCCAGTTGATTGAAATATCAATAGAAAAGAAAAGCCAATTTCTGAATTCTGTAATATCAACATTTTTTTTCCTGTTAATCATAAATGATATCATTAAGTTTTTCTCAATATTTCATTGAAAAATTATTTCTGACAAATATCAATATGAAATATCTTGTAAGTAATTTTTGAAAAATTACGGCATTTGTTTATTATGAACTCGTAGATTAATATATCTCAATATACTATTGAATAGCAATCAAATAATGAAGCGAAAACGCAACGTAATTTTTTTTATGGAAATTCATGTATAAGAGAAACCCATTCCTGTGGTTTAATATTAATATAGTCTATATGTATGCACCACGTATTACATAATTTATCATTTATTTATTTGTTCATTTATATATACTACACATATATCTTTTTGTTTTTCAATTTTGAAATTTATAAATATTAACATTTCTTCTTCTCTGTCCTGATGAGACCACCTTATGAAGGGTTCAACTATCTCAAAAATATTTATGCGCAAGGTCACTTAATGTGTTACATTTTATTTTATAAATATTGAACATTCCAACTTTTTATGTATTTCCCAAAAACGCCAAATTATGTAAACATCTACAACAAATTCTACACTAATGCTGTTCGAAGTGTCACTAAGTGATTTCGTCCTTCTGTCCATTGTGTAATTTTTAGTCTAATATTTTAGAGGAGACTAGGAGTGATTGAACATATTCCTATTTAAATATGTGTTTCGAGCCTTTAGGCTGAAGTCAAAAAGTGCATATAGATCTCATGTGGGATGTACTAATATTTACTATACCAAGTAGGTACTAATAAATTATTATCTCTTTATATTTTTGTAATTTTGAAAAAAAAAATAGTAGTATGACTACTGTCAATAATAATAATTTATTAGTAGTCAACTTTATCATTTTGAAACAAGATATCCATTTGCAGAAAATAATTACTTTTATTTTTAACACTGACCCATAATTTCAACATTGCGACTAATTATTCATCGACATATTCCATATTAAATCTGCAAATTATAAGGTTTTGAGTGTGAACTTCTGATAGTAATGATACAATACCAATTAATACATTTCATTATTTAATTTTTTCTTAGAAATTTATATTTATTAGAAAATGACATGACACTAATGGATCACCAGTTTTTCAGTTGGTGTGCAAATCGGTTTCTTTTCCAAATATGACTTTGTATATGTAGAGAATTCTAAAGATCTTTGCATATTTAAACGTGATAATAATAAAAAAAATCATTCATTGTATAAGAATATTGCACATACATTTTTAATTTTTGAACTTAAATTTTATTTTTAATATAATATAGCATAATTTTAAAAACATAAAATTCTATTCAAAGACAGTGATCAACGGGCAGACCGAAAGTAATAAGTTTTTGTTTGAAATTTGTGTACAGGCTTTGGAAAAATAGAACACGGTGTTGGATAAGAAGTGAAATGTGAAAATCAATTCTACTTCCACTTTACTCTATCTCAAATTTATTGCTTGCAAAAAATATAAAAATTAAAAACTTTAAATTACAATTACACAAATTACAATTACACAAATTACAATTTGTTATAGAACTTATTAATTATTATTTCCTTTTCAAAATTTTCATAAATATCGATTTTTTAAAACATTTACCACTCCTTACTTTACTAATCCTTAGAAAATATTAAGAAAAGGCTTATAAAATTGTTATGTTAATGACAATAATCATTTTTATTTTATCTGTATTGACTTAGAAAAGTGCATTATAAATTACAATGGCAATGAAAAAAAATGAAGTGTTCGGAATAATAAATGAAGTGTATAGGATTACATAGAGCAATATAGAGCTTTCCCATGAAGCATGTTAGTGGTCAAGTTACAGGTCCTATACCTACATAGGACAGCCTGATGTCAAGCAGTAGTGACATCAATTTTCAGTTCAAAATATAAATGGCAAATAAGTTTCCAAGTAATTTCACTAATTATTATCGATACAATAAACAAAACGAGATCATTATAATTTTCTCCAGCCTCCCTTTCATGTTTATCCAGCACTTTTGACAAAAAGTTTGAACAAGCCTCGAATAAATACGACTATCGAGAGTGCTTCTTGGTTCGTGGTTATCCCTCTGCCAGTGTCCGGTGTTATTTGTTAAGTATTAAGAGCAGCGTGTTTACACAGTATTTTCGGTGATAATGCGAGAGACGCCTTCTCATCGCGCCGTTTCGAGTGTTTGTCGAAGCCGTCGAGTGCGTTGATTTCGGGCACATAGGTGCTCCGGTACAGGTACAGCGGTCGCCAACAGATAGTTCAATTTTTCAATCATAATAAGGAAACTTCTTTGGGAAATTTTGGAACGATTCAACTTATGATAATAAAATGAATTTTAATCGCAATGGGTATTGAAGCGTAATATTGGATAATGCATAGGAAAAATATTTTACTTCTATACTGTGCTTTAGAAAATATTTTGACAAGTTTTTTACAGACACGGTGTAAACCTTGAAACGGATCATATTATAGAAACGGGCAATGTCATATTAACTGACCATGTATTATGTCCCAAAATTTATGGAACGATTCTGCCGCATAACAGACTAATTTTAATGGTAAGGCTATGTTATGAAGAACTTTCTATACTACATTTGACAAAAGCCATGTGGTTGCTGTGCAGTCAGGGTTGTTAGATGAAAAACCTAACATAGAAACTGCAAAAATGTCAAACGATTTTAGGTTACAGGGTCATTCTGACTCAGCTTCATAACATACAAGTGACGTTGCAGTTTTTGTATAAAACGTCGGAATGCACAGCAAAGCAAATACATGACGTTTTGACAGTATTCAGTATGATTCAGTAGCATAATGTATGGAAGTTGAGGCGTAATATGGCCTTGCCATAACATTGGTTTGTTGTGCGGCAGAATCGTTAATGTATATTCCTCAAGCTATGGAATTTTTATAAACAAAATTTTGTATGAATTGGTATATTTTTTTTTAACTCCAGTAGAGTATTAACTTTCCGTAGGGTGAGTTATTGTAATCGTCCAAAAATCAATAATGTAAATGTTTGCACGTCTTTATTTTTCACAACATTTTGGCATACCTTATTATAAAAAATGGATGTGTATGTGTATGTGTGGATACAAATTTTCGACGACAATTTCGGGTGTACGGACCAACCGATTTGAATGGTTCAAAAAGCAATCGATTCCATTGATAGGGAGACGTGCTGAATAGTTTTTGGCAAAGGCATGCCAAGCAGCTTTGGAGATATGTAGCAAAAAACGCAAATATTACAGTTTTTAAGAGAACGGTCAACAGAAGAGAATAAGTTAAAAATACGTTTTGCTTGCGTTTACAGTGTAAAGAAATGATTAGTTTTTGGAGAAGGAAAATAAATATTTCAAACTTTCAAATGATTCGAATTTTAATTTTAATTGTGGTTGAAAAGATTTAAAATTCTTCGGCTATTTCATTGCGGTACGGAAAGTTCCAGCAATTTTCTTTAAGACACGGTGCCATGCACCACTAGCTTTTTATTTTATAACAGCTTCAAAGCTTAACAGTCCTATGAGTCCTATGAGATGTTGTACTCAGACTTCTTTTTACGCTGGATTTAGATGACAATCTAACGGTCGATATATCTACATTTTATGCATATTTACAATATCTACAAATTTATTCAATTAGTTATTCAATTAGATACAGAAATTTCCAGGAATTTTTCTATTTACAAGAAGAACCTCAGGATTACTTTTCTGGGATTTTGACAAAACTTCGCATGTTGATAGAGTTGATAGTCGAACCGAACTTCTTAAAATATTATAGGACTATGGGAAGTTGTTTAATTATAAACATTAATTGAAATTTTGAAAAATAGACTCGCGTGTACAGGGTTTTGTATCAATATGTCTCGGTATCTCCATCGGTTGCTACTACTTTTTGCGATCGGATTCATAGAAATGAGAGTTACTTTATTTTTTTTTTATTTTTTTATTTATTTATATGTTTGAACAGTTATTATTTTTATCATTTATTGCGAAGATATTCATAATTATTAACTCACTGCATATATTTTGCTAATTGTTATATTTGAACTTGTTATATTCAGAAACATATTCTGGATTTCAATACAACATCGTGATATTGTACTAACTACTTTAAATTTATAATAATTTTCTGAATATTAAATATTGATTAGTTATTCTACATCTTTCAATTATACTGTAACGAAATATTTCTATGGTACTTCTTGAAAATGTTTTGATTTCTTTTTCAATAGTACGCTTAACACAGGTTAACAATCGCGGCTTCTCACCAAGAAATCTCAAGAATTCCGACTAATGTCGCCGCCGGGCTATGAATGATGGACAGTGGATCGTCTTTTGATAACCCATGTGTTTTATAACTACTTGTAACATCGATTATATTAGCATTATATTTTATGATTTATTAATGGGGTACTGTGTTGTCGAAACTAAATTCTTTATTTTATTTGAATAAAAACAATTTTTTAGTGAGAAAGTAAATTAATGTAATATTTTTATACGACAATTTATTATTCCACACACCTAAACATTCTTTTATAGCTTTTATCCGTGGTCACCTCGTAACTATTCTCAGATATTACCTGTGACCCACAAATAAGACAAGATAAAAGTTAATTGTATATGTATGTACGTGTATTTATATATATATATATATATATATATATATATATAATAAATTTTATAATCCGCAATACAATTAACAGAAACCATAATTTTTTTGAATTTATTACAGAATCTATACGTTTCGGCCATATTGCAAGCCTTCAATCAGTGAAACTAGTCTACAGAACGTACAATTACCCTAAAAATTGATTTATTAGTTAAAATATGAAAAATATTTGTATGAATATAACAGATTTTCATTACATAGTGCCATATTCCATGCTAGGATACACAATTCGGAAGTACTTATTACTTTTTAATTTTAATTTTTAATTACTGTCTTTGCGAATTTGTCTTTAAATTTTTTCAGTTGCCTAAGTGAAGGCTAGGACTTTAGCCAAAACGTATGATTTTTTTTTATTTTATGTTTTTATGTTATTAGACTATATACTATTATTCTTCATCATTAATAATGTTCTATATAAAAAATTATTTTTGACAGTAAAAACCTAGTTTCGAAACGTATATCAATTTATTGAAAAAATCCAGAGCTTGTCTATAAAATATTAAATATATATTTTTTACAGCGATGAGTTTAATCCTGTAGTCAAATGTATATTATATAATTGATTTTTTTTTTAAATATATCGCTAAAAACTAAAATTGCACTGTAGATTTATAAAAACTCACATTTATTTCATCATTCGATTATGGTTACAGCAACGTAATGAAAGAATAAATTATTGATGGTTTTAAAATACGTTTTTTTTATAAAATGTATCTTATAATTCATTGAACCCTTTATTTCTTTATATTACAAAATAACAAAACTAATGAAATGGTTATTAAGTCATAATTTGAATAAGTCATTATGTCATGGACTAGAGCTTCATGTTTTGAGTATAACATATTGTTTGACAAAATGTTAAAGTTTATATCAATTTAGCGTAGAACTTGAAACGGAATGTGTATATACAAACAACTTAATGTTTACAATAGTTTTTTATTAGAACCCTTTAGTTCTGTTTTTTTGTAATTTAAAAAAAATCAAACAAATTAAACCCATTCATATACCTCCTTTGTTACAATAATTTGAAACCGACGTTGTATACATACGAATCCGAGGCGTTATATTGATTTACAAGGCTTTAACAAATATCGCTAATAACAATTCGAAAATTTGCACCTTTTAGCACCTGTTCCAACATCTCGGGCGCCAACAATCGTTTGATGGTTTATTAACCACAACTTCGCAAATCTTCATTCTCACCTTTGCAGTTTGCACAGCCTGTCCCCCGGAGAACTAGAGGAAAGGACAAAAGCAAATAAGACAAAAAAATGTTAACACGACAGGTGACTTATTTGTGAACTCGTCTGAAGTATTGCGGAGGTGCGAATAGAATGTTATTCTTGGACTTCTATCTTATTTTATGTCTCCGCTTGCGAAAGTATTTATCAAGTTGTTTTTCACGCTATATTTGAGCAGAAAATTCAATTATAGTATTGATTATGCCTATATTTCGATTTGATATGAGACATCTTCAATTTAATTTTATACTTCTATAATGTCTATACTATCTATCTATCAATATGATATACTACCAGGATGCAACTGGTAATATTTTATTATTATTAATCCAGGAAATCACAATGAATTCAGGACTTTGTAAAATAATTAACTTTACGTAGGAATTTTGCATATCTTTACGTTTCAGAGGTTTTGAACCTTAGACCTTAGAAAAGGTTACTAAAGTACCCTAGAAAAAAATTGATGTATGTGTGTGTGCGTGTATGTGATATGCATATATGTATGTATGTTCGGATACAAATTTTTGTCTACGATTGCGAGAGTACGGATTAACAGATTTGAATGATTCAAAAAGAATTTGATTTCTATTGATGGGGAGCCGTGCTGATTAGTTTTTGGCAGATGCAGGCCCAACCGTTTCGAAGATACGACTTAGAGGCTACGCGACAGATGTTTTTACTACCTACTCGATTATTATGTCAGATTTTGTTTGAAATTAAAAAGATATCGATAAAAAATTATTACATTAATAAAAAAATTATTTTATGTATAAAGTGCACACAATTTTTCTCTTTCAAACTCTACATAAATATCGATTTTTTTGGAACATTCACTACTAATATCCTTAAAATATATAAACAAAGACTTATGACAATTGTCATGTTAATATAACATTTTCATTTCATTTGTAATAATTTAGAAAAGTGTATTATAAATTTTGCGCATAAAGATAATGAAAAAAATATAGTTGTAGCACAAAAGTATTTAAATGAAGTCTATACGAGCACATAGAATTAGGCCTGCTCGGTGGATTAGTGGTTACAGACTATCAATCAGAAGATCCAGATTTGACTCTCTCCTTGGACAGCCCGATGCCAAGCAGTAGTGACATCGATTTTCATTTAAAAATATAGATAAAAACATGTTTTTAAGGGCAAATAGTTTTTTCTCGATATAGCTGCATCAATAAACTAGTTGGTATTGGTATTTAGCTTTGAGGCAAGTTACATGAACTTCCCGAAATGTGTAAATAATCGACTTAATCAATAAAATATAAATTCATTTATGAGTGATTATAAGTATTCCGAGTGGATTTATTACACATCATTGCAAACGAACGAACGAACACGTTAACTCGGAGTATTTTTTTAAAAGCAAATTTTCCAAAATCAATAATTTTTATAATTGAGCCAGTTTTTTGTAGGACTTTAATTGTTTAGCACCACTAAAAAAATAATCATAAAAATCGTCCAATTTTTTTTTTTAAACTTTATTACAAGAAAACGGCCCGGCCGATCTCTACCAAAAACTAATCAGCACGATTCCCAACCAATATCTTGCCTGAAACGTCGAGAAAACATAAAACTAGCGATTCGGATTTTTTGATGAAAACATAAACTTCTCCTTCGGGAAGTTAAAAAATGCATCAGTATTACAAATGTAATAATAAACACATCAAATAGAGATGGGCTAACTGTTCTGAAAAGTGACGTATATCAGGCAAATTATTGAAAAAACTCATAAGACTTAAGTTCTGACCGCTGTTCAAAAAATAAAACAGAGTACTTTATCATAATCGTATGTACTAATTATCTAAACATATTAAAATAATGTTTTAAATACATATTAGCCAAGCTATACCAATTTTATCCCGATATCAATACTGTGATAATGTACAAATGTATATATTATATTCCAAAGGTCGTTGAAATTTTGTTTTCATTCCTTGACTCATTCTAGTTGATGTGGGCGATTCTTTCTTTAATGCGCTAAAGTCTTTATTAATAGCGTAATAAAAACAAAATAACATTATATGCTGCGCTATACAAAGCAATACAATTCTAAAATGTATTATAGCTAAACAATAACAATGTTTTTTTAATAAAACAAAACGTTTATAAATCAGTATTCTTTTCGGACGCCCACCTCGTCCGAGACGCGGTCCGGTATTCTATAGGTACCCATAAAAAGAAATCATTCATTATTACTGGTAGTAAAATAATTTATTACATATTTAATGTACTTACAAATGTTAGAATTACATTATAGATATACGAAGACTCTTATTAAGCCGGGCAATGGATAGAATTAAATTCTCGAACTTGAATCGTTTGAGGTCTTCTTATATATAAATTGAATGAAATAAAATGTGGCGTTTAGTTTAATACACCAATACTAATTATAAACGCATGTTCATTTCTATAGTTGTATAACAATGAATTATATTTGAATGCGGTTCGATATATTTCCGTTATGTTATATTTATTTCAGATACTGGGTTGTACTATTAAGAAATGAACCGATCTGAGATGCAATTATTATTTTAAAGGCAATAAATATTTATTCGTAGTGTAGATCATCTATAATTTCACTTCGTAATAATTATGCTAAAGATAAAATTTTCAAAACAAGACTTTTAAATATAATCTCATTGTCAGAAGTCTCAAATGATTAAAGAAGAACTGTACATTACGATACCACAATTTCTACACTTGTGACAATAATTTTCGAATGTATCGACACAAATCTAGAACTTCACATATATAAATTTCTAACTTGTAAATCACAAAATATTTATTACAACTATACATTTCTTATAATTGTATACTTTACTTTTTATGTATTTTGTACTGGAAATTATATATACGCGAATCGATTTCACGAACATTTTCACTTTGCCTCAAATATTCTGGATCAAAACTGCATTTTTTCGTAGTAGGGGAAATTTGATACGATTTTCCCAGGGTACGATAGTGACAGTCGTCATAACAGCTGAACTGTACTGATTTTGAGATAGAAACCAAAGGGAGTAAGATAAAGTATGTTTGTTCGAACAAGTTCACATCAATGCTCTACATTAACATGATAAATAGACCGCATTGCTTTTAGCAATTACTGACGTAGACAAACATGCAAATTACCAATTAGTTTACTTTTCTTTCTCCCAGCTAATTTGCAAATTAACAATTGCTGAAATTTGAACTAAAGATATTTTGTAAGTTATGTTCCTTTTAAGTTGCTTTTTGTTTTATTACTATATTTATTTAGTGGTACGGAATTTATGTGACAATCTTCAACTTAGCGCAAGTATTTATTGTTGTTCTATTTTAAACTTCTGCTATGCCAAACGCCATAATATTTCTATCTGTACTAGAATGTATTGGAAAATTTTCTTTATATTATGCAAACGATTCTGGTCTAAGAGTTATAACGTAAGAAATTGTGGATCTTGTGATATCGTTTATTACATCGTTTAAAGGTTTACGTCTTTCTCGTTGTCAATATGCCAATTGTATTAACATAAATTTCAAAGTTCCGCGCCTACCAAGAATTTTGCAGAATGCTCGGCGCAATATATTTATTGCTTTCCCATTAGTTATAACGGTTGACCTTTCTTCTGTCGCTTTTCACAATAAACAAACCTTTTTTTTGTTAAGTTTGATATATAATATATGTTTTGAAAGAAATATTTTCAAAATGAAATATATCTGCCGCTGTAAAAAATTTTTTCGAAGAAATAAATTAATAAACAAAATAAAATTTAAAATAATTATAAAATATTTTTTCGGAAGTGTTGTGTATTTTAATTATTATTATCAACTTAAAAATATGTAGTAAATTTTCAAATATATATAAAACCTTTTTGAAAAAAATCAAATGCTCAATATTTACTATATTTCCCGAAGCACAATTATTTTTATGCATCATGTATCTTTATTATTATTTCAATAACATATAATTAATTATTTTTCAAAACCGTGAAGTAATTCTTATGAATTACTTGTTATTATTAACATGATTATTGACAATAATGTGATTACAGATGCTGTACGATTATTGAATAATTATTAAGCTAATTAATTGTTCGTAAATATAGTATGAAATATATATTTTCTCTATATATATTTAATGATTAATAGTAAAATATAATAATTACAATACCGATATGGCAGAACTGACCAGCAATATCCTTCAATTCAATTAACCATCGTCTGATAAATGTAATATCTTACGTTTTTTTAGTAAATAAGAATGTCTTTGAATTTATTTAACGCATAAACCGGTATTTACATTAAACAAATAAACTGCAATATAATTATACAATTATACATATTTTTTATGTTCAGAGCTGAAAAAAGCTGAAAAAAAATTATTTGTTCAATAAAATATAAAATCCAATTCTTTTATTAATATTTTTTAACTCCATTTTATGTTGTAAATTTTAACTAATATGTGCTAAGTTTTTTTTGTTTTTGTGGTCTCTAATTAGGGATTTATTTTATGACATCGTTTTAAATCTAAGTTTAAAAATTTAAAATTAAGACAAAATCCACATATGTATTATTACTATTTGCATTAATATGCTTTGGCCGGCTATTGGTAATTCAACTCTAAAAATTATACCTATTACGAATTATGTTTCATGAATTACGAGATAATTTTTATAATAAGAATAATTATTTGGCTTATGATTAACTCCAGGTTTTTTAAAAGCTTTAAATGATTTTGCCAATTCCAATGGGTAATCCAGAGATCTTTATGGAGAATCCATCTTTTTTTAATAGATTCAACAGTTACATTAAAAGCCTATTGAATCTATTGCCTCATATCAGGATTTTTTTATAACTTATAAGTATATGAGTAATAAGCATTTTTCTTTCATAAATATTTTTTTTATATATTTTTAACAGCAATCAGAACCTTACATCCTATGAGCTGTTGGGCTGAAACTTCTCCTTACTTCGTATTTTTAGATGGAACCCAATGGTTAATCCATCCATATTTGATGATTTTTGTTATTAGAATTAATCTAATAGGACTTACTTTTTATTGGTGCAGCAATGCCGGGCAAGGGCTATTTTCACTTGGAAATATATTGCTATCTGTATTTCCAAGTGAAAATCGTTGTCACTGCTACCTGACAACAGGCTGCTCGAAGTGGGTATCGAATCCGGGACCTCTGAAACAAGTCCCGTCGCTCTTAACCGCTTACCTACGGACGAGCCTTTCATAAATATGATTTTGAGAATTAAAAACCTTTATTAACCAACATGAAATGATATATACAGGGAAGATATAGGGAAAATATATCTATGAGTACCTTCCATTCGACGTTTCTATCAATTCCAATCTTAAATTATTTTACTTTTTACTTTTGTATATTTTTCTGAGATAACTTATGTGTCTGCTACTTTAATTCTCTATCATTTTGTTGCAAATATATATAATGGGTGTAGATCTATAATTCCATATTAAATAATATAGTAAATATTAGTATAAAGTGATGGCACGAGAATAACGTCTATTTCAGTTTTAAGGGTTAACAATATGTTATTGTTAAGATAAATCATTTTCAAAAGCAGTAAATACCGCTAGCAATGTTTCAAAATGAATCATGCTAATTAAAATATAAATTAAAATACATTTGATTCTTGTTTCCAGATATTTCCTGAAAAGATCTTTAATTGCTTTCAGTTGTCATAATATTCTTACTTTATTATGACCGTTGCAGTTTAAGATGCGTACATATCATATTTGTTTAACTGCATATGATAAAAATTAAAAATGCCAGGTCTTCCTCGTCTCTACTTGATTGTTCGTGTTTGGGTTCATTTATCCCATAAAATCGTCTGTGGGAAAGCATTGATAACGCGAACTGGATTAACACAATAACAATATTATGAAGTTTAAGAGCACTTGGTGTTGATTTTATTAAGTCACAGTTTATTTAATGACTTAGGTGGATAAATATCATGCCGTCGTTACGCAGAGTACACAAGGGGGTTGCGTCTACTGTAAATCAATCCATCAAGGAAGAGAAAGGATTACTTCTAATAAGCATTATTAATTGGCATTATCAGAAATCAATCATTATTAGTAATACTGCACAATATTAGCTATTCAAATGAACATATTTTATTGGATTCAAATAATTTTATGTAGTAGTTTTTTCTAATGCACGTTACGGTTTTATTTTAGGTCAGTACATTTTATATAATTACGGTTTTATTTTATTCAGGTATTTTTAATGAAACTATTTTATAGTAGAGGGCAAACGATATGTAACTCATTTTACCCAGCTCATAGGGGGTGGGTAAAGTTTGGAAAAACAGCAACAAAACTAGTGGTGTATGGTAAGGCAAATTGCTGAACTTCCCGTACATACAGTGGCGTACCTAGAACTTTTTGCCGCCCGGGGCGGTCTCCAGATTGCCGCCCTTTCAATTATAAGTCAGTCAAATAGTAGTTTTCATAAATTAATACAAATAAACTAGTGGTGCATGGCATCGTGCCTTAAGGCAAATTGCTGGCACTTCTCGTACCGAAACATAAAGTTTTTAAAAAAGATTAAAAATTTTTTGAAATCTGAAAAAAAAATATTTTTGAGAATTTCGAAAATTTTGAAAAAAATGGCTTTTTTGAATTTTTTTTTTTTATATTTTGAATTTTTTTGAAAATTTGTAACTTTTTTTCAAAACAATCGCGCTGCGCTACTGTTTTGGAGACGAAATATCGAAGCAAAACGGCTAGACATTGATACGGAACCCATAGAAATGTAAATTAAATTTGTTCTTATTATTAAAATCTCTAGAAAATATCAGACAATTTGACGTGGATATATCAAATGATCATTTTGGAGCGCCAAATGTCATTTTTTTACTTTATCTTATTGTATCTCTGTAACTGCTAGACCTGTCATCCCAGAAACAGTTCTTTGTTTAGTCAATACAAATAAAATGTTTTTTTGAATTACTTAAAACGGACGCTTCGTTCTCTCAAGAACTAAATTACAATTTTTGCTTTTTTGCCCCGTATCTTTGGAACGGCTGGACCCGTTTTGCCAAAACTAATTAGCACGTTTCATCAGTACGAATTGATGCGTGTTCCTACAATCATCGACAAAAGTTTGTATCTAAACACACACACACATCAATTTTTTCTAAGATATGCCAATTCAGTAACCTCTGAAACGTAAAGATATATAAAAATTTTCACTTTCGACATTTTTTGCGATTACTATATAAACTTACCATACGGAAGTTAAAAAATTATCAAGTTATTTAATCAATATTAATCAATACACAGAGTAATTTTTTTCAAACATATTTATATGCACTCGTCAACATATTTATATAATGCCCTAAGGCTTTGCAGACCTAGCAGACCCCGCCTTCCGCCAGCCCTGATTTTCAAAAGAAAAATTGATGATTTAAAAAAATATTGATAATTCACTTCAAAGTAATCATATAAACTTTTCAAAAGAAATGACATTTATAAGCTGATATAAAAAAATAGGAAAAATCGCTGAACAAAATCGTAAAGATGCTTATACGAATTCAACGAATTTTAATGAATACAATAAAATAAAATTATTAACCTGTTCTTAAATTAGAATTCAAAATTCACAAATATACATTCATATACACCGAGGAATAAAATTCTAAATCATATGGTTAATCATAATTTATATAAATCAAATATTAACAATAATAAAAATCATAATGATCATTTATAATTCAAGAAAGAAAACTAGTTGGTACTGGTATTTTGCCTTGAGGCAAGTTACATGAACTTCCCGAAATGTGTAAATAATCGACTTAATCAATAAAAAATAAATTAATTTATGAGTGATTAAAAGTATTCCGAGTGGATTTATTACACATCATTTCAAACGAACGAACAAACACGTTAACTCGGAGTATTTTCTAAAAGCAAATTTTCAAAAATCAATAATTTTAATTAATCAATAATTATAATTGAACCAGTTTCCGTAGGACTTTAATGGTTTACTATGTTCAAGACCAAGTACACTATCGTTATACCAACTAAATCATCTAATTTTATTTTTAACAAACGTCAAAAAAACATTTTCTCTAACTTTGATAAATTTTTAAAATTAAACTACTTGTCGTAAGGCCGTAATAATTCAGTGAGTTCTATAAGGCAATGATGTACATCGCCAAAGAAAGTTTCATAAATATCGGCTTAAATTTTTTTTCAACAGTTAATTACAAGAAAACGGCTTGGTAGATTTTCACCTAAAACTGATCAGTATCAATCCCAAATAATATCTTTCAAACAGTTTTTAATTTTTTAAAATCGGTTCGGTAGTATAAGCTTAAATGTGGACGAAAGGTTTAACACTTCTTTCCAAATTACAAAGAAACGGCTCGGACGATCGTCGCACAAAGAAACGATATGCCTCATCGAGATACATCAAATGGTTTTTAAATTTCTGAAATCGGTTCAGGCGTTTTTTTGAGAAACAAAGGTCTAATTTTGACAAAGGCCAAAAGACCATACTAATTTTTGCAATCTTTGACGAATTTTTAAAGCTAAACCAGTTGCCGTAGGACCGTAATATTTTAGTATGATCTAGAAGACTATGGTATCTACCGTCAAAAAAATAATCATAAGAATCGTCGAATTTTTTTTTTAAACTTTATTAAGAAAACGGCCCGGCCGATCTCTACTAAAAACTAATCAGCACGATTCCCAACTAATGTCTTTCGAACGGTTTTGAATTTTCAAAATCAATTCAGAATTGCAGGCTAAAACGTAGACGAAAAATTTTTCACTTTTCTGCGATTTATAAAGAAACAGCTTGGCCGATCGTCGCACTGACGGTCAAACTCAAACTCAAACTGACAAATAATAGTCTTCATCGAGATACATCGAGTGGCTTTTAAATTTTTGAAATCGGTCTAGCCGTTTTTGAAAAAACGACAATTTACGACAAAAATCTGTTCACATACACACACATACTTTTTCCAAATTTGGGCTCATTCGATTCAGAATGGCTTGAAACGTCGAGAAAACATAAAATTAGCGATTCGGATTTTTTGATGAAAACATAAACTTCTCCTTGGGGAAGTTAACTAGTGGTGTATGGCATTGTAAGTTAAGGCAAATTACTGGAAATTCCCGTACTGTAATGATATATTCGAGGAAAATTAAATATTTTCAAATATATAATTATAAATACTGTAACTTATATATGTTTACAGAAAAGTAAATAAACAAAACTCAATCAATCAAATTTGAAATAAAGGGCATTGTCTAATATTTATAAGAAGTATATAAACTGAATTACAAAGTTAAAATTATTTATTTCAAGTATATAAGTGAGCATTTGAACTTTAGGTAGAATTCAAAATAAAATCCACGTAGAAAGTTTTTTGAATCATTCAAATCGGATGCTTAGTTCTCTCAGAAACAGATATTTTTTGCACATTTTGCTTGGTATCTCTGCCTTTGCGAAAAACTAATCACCACTTCTCCTCATCATTACAAATTGAAGTTTTCTGCATCAATCAAATCGGATGTTTCATTCTCTCAAAAACTCGATTTCTAATTTCTGTACCATCAAATCGGTTGATCGGGGCGCCCGAAAACGCGTGAACGAAAAAATGCGGACACACAAAACACACTTCCATTTTTTCTGAGGTATGCCAAAATGTTCAGAAACCTTCAAAACGTGAAGAAATGTAAAAAATTTCATTTACGATTGTCGGTCCATTACTATAACTTAACCTACGGAAGTTAATAAATATAAAATGAATAAGTTGCTTTTTACAACTATGTATAAATAAACTAAAAAATGCCGCCCCAAAATAAGTGCCGCCCGGGGCGGACCGCCCCCACCGCCCCCCCCTAGGTACGCCACTGCGTACATATAAAATGAAAAAAACATTCATTATTCTTATTTTATAAAAAGTAAATAAACAAAATTTAATTAATCGGATTTAAAATGAAGAACATTGTTCAATATTTCTAACATAAGTATAAACTAAATTGCAGAGTTAAAATTATTATAAAAAATATTATAAGTGATGTTTATAACTTTAGCTAGAATGCGAATTAAAATCCGAATTATTTTTCTATATTAAAAAAATTAAATTTTCAAATTAAAATAAATTGAATGAAAAAAAAATCTTTTATCAAAAGCAATCGTTTTGTTAACACAAGCAGGAGGATTTTTAAATCATACAAATCGGATGCTTGGTTCTCTCGAAATCATTTTTCGCACATTTAGCTCCATATCTCCGAAACGGCTGGACCTGTCTTTGCCAAAATTTAATCACCACTTCTCCCCATCATTACGAATGGATGGAATTTGGATCATTTAAATCGGTCGATACGTTCTCTTAAAAACTGTCATTTTTAGCACTTTTTGCTCCATATCTCCGAAGCGGCTGGACCTGTCTTTGCCAAAAATCAGCACGTCTCCTCATCAATAGGTATCAAATTCAAATCGGATAATCCGTATACCCGAAATCGTCGACGAAAAATTAAAATTGTCTCCGCACATCCATTTTTTTCTGAAAATTTGAGGTATGCCAAAATGTTCAGAAACCTCTGAAACGTGCAGATATGCAAAAAAATTTTCATTTTTGATTTTTGACACATTACTGTAACTTATCCTATGAGACGTTAAAAATTTCTACAATGATTACTTAGCTGCAAATTTTACTGAACATTGCCAGATTGTTGTTTATTTGATATTTTTTATGGGTTGTGTTTTAATCGGTTTGGTATTCACAATAGGAGAAACAAGGATAAAATGGCATATATGGATAAAACGGTACAGTGCCATTATATTCAGAAATTGACTTGTTTTAGTAATGTTTCCGCGACTGTATAATGTTAAGAAAGCCGTAAGCACAATAGTGTCAGATGTTGGGCGTCATTAACAAGTCTTCTGGCAATAATCAGTTTATAAGTGTTTCTTACATTCAAAAGATTATTCTGAGGATGGTTGTCTCATGTGTTTTTGATACTTATTGATTATTATTTGTAATTATTTCTACTGAAATCAATGAACTTATGTTAGTACTAATGATAGAATTTTGATTATTCATTTTTGTTTACTTTTGGACAAAATGATATACTTGTACAATAGTCAAAATGACATAGTACTAGATTGCAAGCACTATAGGGTAGTTCATTCGAGACCAAGAAAAAATAAAATTGAAATTTGTCAAAGATAATAATGTTTAAATTCTGCTAACTACTTCCAAAAACGCAACAAAAACACATTTTCCCATTGTGAGTCCGGCGAAGGTTGGTATGATTTGTGACTTTGGACCCTTTGGACTCATGCTTCATGGGCTGATGTTCCAGAGAGGACCAAACAATTTATTTGTAAACTGTTTTCTTAAAAATTAATATAAATCTCAGTATAACCTTATCCTATATGCCATTTTGTCAGTACCTATAATTAATTCAAATTGGACTTTCGTGCCCTGCCCTAATCTATTACCATTTCGACCATCATTAAAATCATGGTGCTTATGGTCAACTTTGACACATAGTATGTATCATTACTATTAATATATTATGATTATTTATTTGGTAGTAAATATTTTAAACTCGTTTTAATTATACAGAAAAAATTAACAGCTTTTCATATGCTTCAATCTGATACCAGTTCAGGCCGTGACCGTAAATTTTCAAAAGAACATATTGCGTATGTAGATACTCCATCGACCTTGTAGATGTAGAGTATTTCGTACTTCGTGGTGCATGTTTTGAGAAATGACAGTGATCATTTGATGATATTGGAGCAATATTTAACTTGAATAGGCCGCGGTGGCTCGAGTCAAGGCCAGGTCGTAGCCCGCGGTGACTGAGACGGTCGCACGGATGGCAACGAACTAAAACTGCATTGAACAGTATCGCATCGGAATTACTCAATGATATCGCGAAATCGTGTAATTGTGGGAATTCAATTAATTACCAGCAATATTATATTATCCTTGCATATATGATTCGATTGAGATAAGTTTACAAATCATTATAATTGGAAAATTAGGGCGCACTAGGAATAGTATGTATGTACCAGGGTACAGTAGTAACAGTCGTTATACCAGTAAAACATCACTGATTTTGACATAGGAACCAAAGGAAGAAAGATGAAGTATTTTTGTTCAAACAAGTTTCCATTATTGCATTCAGTTAGTGGCCTACATTAACACGATCTGTAGACCGATTTATTTTAATAATGACTGTAACTTGTTTTGTGTTCTCATAATGGTTGTTTTTTTTTAATAATTCATTTGTAAAGTATAAAGTAAAATAATCTATTGGATGTCTTATATTGCTTGGTATTTGTAGTCGGGGTGTTTGTTGATGTACGTATTGATAAACTCAATTATTGAAGAATCGACACATTCGCTAATGTCTTTCCACTCTTCATTTAATTTCTTCTTCTTTTTGTTGGTTGGATAATATCATCATCACATTCATCACTATCTTCGAAGCGAATAGTAATTTCGTAGAATTTGTCTGTATTATTGCCTACTTAAAACTCATCTTCACTACTGCTTAATTCACAAAATTTACCAGTTGTTTTGCCATATTTAAAAGCGCTCGGTCGTTTTAAATTAAAAAAAGGACTATATAACAAAGAAAAAGGTTAAAAATTCTACTAAAATAACTTACAACACTTAAATACAACACTGTTTACCACAGCTATATGTAATTTATTCAACTTTTTGATGCAAACTGAGTCATTGTTTATAAAATAGCCTGTGCCTCACAGAGTATGTTTGTCCACTCAGGTGGACAGCCGTCTCCAAAGAGTTAAATACCAGCAATTAGTTATTACGTCGATAATTTAGCACAGTCACAACGATGATTTGTTCATAAATTGGGCGTTGGATACCGTTGTGACAATGTATTTCTTGTCTTTTGCGGATGTAGATTAAACAGATAAAGAAAATTCAAACTTAACTCTTTATGAGACAAAATGCAAAAATAAAGAGAAAGAAAAATTTAATACAAAAAAAATTACAAAGATTTCTTGTTAACCTTGTTAAAAATTGTTGTTATATACTGGTATATTATTTTAATAAGCTTTGTTTAATTGATTATCTTGCGTTGTATTACACCTTTCTGATAATAAATGTCGTTATAAACCATTTTGGTGTTTATAGCTATTGTTTTTTAACTTATGTTCACGCCTGTCACAACCGTCATTGGGATGTGAACGGTGGTCCCACACTCTCTTTCTGGTATGATTTGATTTTATATATCCATCATACTAAAGGACAGTATTTCACTATGACAAAAGTTCAAATTACCATTTATTTTACTTTTCTCCTAACTGGTAAATTAGCAAAATTATTGCTGATCAAAAAAAGTGGCCCCACGGTGCTTTTAATTTTTATATATGAGTGTTAACACATAAGAATTTAATGTCATACAAATTATAATTTTTTCATTCTATTTGAATGATGTTCACAAAAGAATTGGATCAATTTTATATTCAAAAGTTACCTCAATTGATCGAATTGAAACGAATCACTTTTAAAATAACAAGAAAAATACAATCACTTATTGAAATCAGTGAAAAGTACAAAACCAATTTAAAGTAAAATTTTATAGAATACTATAATAACTATTTTTTTATGATGTCAGTGCATTTGACTGTGTTGATTGCACTTTTACGATGCGCGCACGGGAACGTTGGCTGTGGACCTGCATGCGGCAAGGTGCAAAGAAAAGTTTACGCGACCGCGCTCGTTAATTCCACACTTGTATAGCGAAAGTTTCATTATGTTCGACGGTTACAATGTACACATAGCCTTACCGATTTTGGGATTTTTTTTTAAAGAAATTGAATTGAATTTTAAAGAAATTGAATGAGTAAACTTTGATTGTGTGACGATCAAGTCAGCCTTGATATAGAAGGAGAACAAAGTATTTGTCATGATATTTTATATATTTTGGTAAACACTATTTTGTAATATATTTTTATATCAGTAGGAAATATTTATTATCAGTTAACACATTTTCACAATTGCATTCTAATTGAATTGCGACAATTTACAAAATCTGATTTTAATAATTATTTGATGTCAAATTTCCACTTGGAGTTATAGATCACAATATAATTTCACGTGGAAATCGTTCTTCGTGGACATAGCTGCATTATTCAATCATATGATAACTATTAGAAGTAAGAGCTAATATGAACTCCGCACATAGAAGAATGGTAAACCGATGGGTTTTCTCTCATAAGATACGTTAAGTCATAAGCTGTTGAAACAATAAAAAAAATTAATAATTAGTTCCGTATACCAAGACTTATTTACTTGATATTTTCATTTTTATTGTTTTATTATTATTATTAAAATTTATTAACAATATTTCAATTTGCCTTTGTAATTCTTAATCCAGAAAATTGATTTAACAGAACACATTGTATATTAACCCTCTATGGGCCCGTATAACTATTAGGTTACATTCCAAATTTTTTGATATTTTACCTAATAATTTGCAATTTTTTGTCAGATGACGTATAAATCATAATTCTATAACGCTCCCAAGACAACCAATATCAATATTTATGATCATTGCTAGGCTTTTCAACTTGAAATAGAGTACGGTAGTGACAGTCGTTATGATAGTAAAACATATGTTTTGTTTCATATATTACTGATTTCGAGATAGGGTCCAAAGAGAGAAAGATGTAGTATGTTTGTTCGAACAAGTTTCCATTATTGCATTCAGTCAACGCGCTACATTAACATGATCTGTAGACCAAATTGTTTAAAAAGAGCCAAAAGAAAGTTTTTTTTGTTCGATTTATTTTATAATAACTGATACTTGTATACAGATATATCACTTTGTTTGTTTTTTTGCTGTAAGTTTAACATTTGCAATAGTTAATTAATAAATTATTATTAAATAAGTTATTCACATATTCCGTTATTTTAGATGATTATTTTCATACACAGAAGTGCTAACATTGCAGGCCGCTGTTGCTTGAAAGCAATAAACTTGTTTAAACACATTTTTTTTATTTTTTATTTTTATATGTAAGCTAATAATCACTGATTTTTTTGTATGTAAATAAAAAATTTCGTCCATACGAGGTTTAAATAAGCTTCACAAATCACATTGTATACTTACATGTTTATAATTTGATTGAATCTTATTTCAATGTTAAACTGAATGTGAGCAAAATGCGTCAGGTTTTTATATTTTACTCGAAATTTTTCAGTAATAAAATTATCAAGTATTTTCCCATTTTACAATCCTGATTAAATACGTGAACTTTTGATGACACATTTCAGTACATTTTTTAAGAAGGTTTAACAAACTTGGGCCAAATGTGTTATAATTTTTACTGTGGTCATAGAAGTGTTATTCACAGTTACGGGTTCAAAGTTTAAATAAACTATATTAATAAAAATTATCCACAATAATCAAATGGTCATAATTTAAGCAAAGCTCTAGATTGCACTTAAAAGCTCGTAATTTAAAACAACGCGAGATATTTTTTTAAAATGTTTTCAGGATATTTAAGGTCAATAAAAAGTATATATAATCGTGTGAATGCCTATATATTATGCGATTATTTTTGATAGTTAAAATCCAATCAACTTATTTTCCATCTACAATGATTAAGTTTCTTCCCATATCGAAATCCATATTAAAGCTTTACATACTACTATTTATACATACATTTTTCCACTAATCTTCTCACAGTGAAAGCATGGCATTCATTTAGTACGAATCATAAAAATAAGTTGTTCTAATGTCTTAAGCGACGAAAAAGATGCCGTTTAGATTTATTAAAAATGCCGCCGTCTATAATTATGAAACAACGCATATTTCATTGATCCGTTTCGTTTATTAGCGCCATAACGCTTGAGATCGCTTTGAAAATATTATATTGCCATAAAGATAAGTTAATTACCAATATAAGTTGTATTATGGTTATGAGGTGAGAACTTTATTTCAAAGAGACGTTGACAGCTTTATATATAACGTGACGTTTATCATCTTTTTTCTCTCGCATATTTAAAATGGAATTTATGCTTCAGGTCCAGAGTCGCATGTTTTACTGAAGTATGTGTCTGAAGGGCCCGAATAAATAATCTACTACTGTTGTTTAGGTATTCGATAGAATCATTAATAAAATAGAGCTCTGAATGATTGTCCTGGGTTTTTCATCAGGCCTAAAAAAATTATTCACTTATTCAGTTTTTTTAAATGATTTGAATTGCATTCTTAATAGTATAATACATACACAATACAATACAGTAATAACTCACGTAAATACAACAAGTTGTATTAATTAACTGATTTCTAAAATTTAGATAAGAACTGTTACAAAAAGTCTTAACACGTTTGTGGACGTGAATGCTATAGCTTTTAACGTATATAACAATTAAAATATTATAATCTGACTATCAATATAATGAGAATATAATACGAGGAAGATATAATATTAATATATTATATTATCTAAGCTAACTACCCTTATAAACGACGTGCAATCAAATTTCAAATATCACAACCAATAAAATGACTGTAAATAGTTGTATCTTACTGAAGCTTTTACCAGTGCCGGCTTTAGGGTAGGGCGAGGTGGGCGACCGCCCTGGGCGCCGGCAAAAAGGGGCGCTGCAGGCGCCCCTCCGGCTGATGCTCATAGTTCGAGGTCTGCTTAGTCGTCTCGTAAATTCCCTAAATTAAGCGTTTTTTTTTGTCTATTGTCAAAACACATTGTCCTTTTAACGTTTTGGTAAAAAAAAAGCTAGCGTTATTGTAGCGAAGCGTAACAAACTCAGCTCATTCGCATGGGATAGCGAACTTGGCCACTTGGCCAGTCACTCGAAATGGCAAAATCATTGATCACATAATTACTAGTGGCCTAGTGCAAACTCGCATTGATAATTATCCGAAGAATGATGCAGGCCGATATTTCTCTAATTCTCATTTCACAAAAATTCTTACAAACAATGAAACAATTCAGCGCCGTCGGTTAATTTACTCCGTTTTTAAGGATTGAGTTTATTGTTTTTGTTGTAGACTATTTGATAGTAGCTCAACGTCGAACTTAGTATCTCAAGGATATAACAACTGGAAATACTTGTCTGAAATATTAAAAAATCATGAAAATAGCACTTTTCATAAGAAGTTTTACTTTTTCATGGATTGAAGCTGAACTACGATTAAAAATAGGAAAAACGATGGAATAATGTTTTGTCTAGATTGATGCATATCACACTTTATTTAGCCGAAAACAATATGGCGTTCAGAGGCACTTCTGACAAACTACTCGTATATACGCCAAATAACGGAAAGTTCTTAGGCTTTGTACAAATACTAGCCAAATTTCATCTAGTCATGCAGGAGCACTTGCGATTAGCTATGAAGGGTGATATTTCAGACCACTCAGCTTCTGTTCATCGATGGAAAATTCTAACCGATCACTTGGGACTATATACTATAAAAAAGCACAGTGACACTCGTTGGGAAGCAAGAATAAGTAGTGTTACAGTAGTCCGTTATCAAATTAGTACTATCCATGATGCTTTGATTACTTTGGCTCTTGAAACTCAGAAAACTGATGTTCAAATGTCTCATGAAACTACTACTCTAGCCGAATAACTAAAAGATTTCAGCTTCATAGTTTCATTGGTTGTTTGGTATGACATACTTCATCAAATAAATGTTGTAAGTAAATCTCCACAGTCAACAGATATGGGTCTTGGTAAATGTACACAAATGTTGAAAAAATGCGGCAATTTTTTGGAAGACTACAGAAATACGGGCTTTAAAAGCGCTATTTTAACTGCGAAGGAGTTGGCTGAAGAACTAGAAATTGAGCGTCAAGCTGGTGAAATTGCACGCGATGACCCTATAACTTCTACAGAAAAAAAATTTGAGGTTGAATTTTTCAACTGTCTTTTGGACAACATTAATTTCAATCAATGAATGGTTCGAACAGTTAAATGAGTACTCGGAATATTGGTCTTTTTTGTACAATATTAAACAGATTCCAGAAAAACGCGACCTTCTCAAGCTCTGTAGTGATCTCCAATTAAAATTAACTGTAGACTCTAAATCAGACATAGATGGTTGTATGTTATGTGATGAACTTATAAGTCTGGCATCCCACCTGATAAAAATGTGGTTACTCCCATTTTTGTTATAAATTTTATCAAAGATTTCAACTTACAAGAACTGTATCCAAATGTATGGATATCATTGCGAATTTTATTAACTATACCTGTAACGGTTGCTAGTGGGGAGCTTTTCAAAGCTGAAGCTAATAAAAACCTATCTTCGATCAGCGATTTCGCAATCTAGATTGACAAACTTAACAACTGTGTCAATTGAGAACGAAATTGCTGAAAACATCGACTTCGACAACCTTGTAAAAGAGTTTGCTGATAGAAAGGCCAGAAAAATAAAATTCTATTAGTGGTTCTATTAATGGTTATCTTTTATAATATTTTTTTTTAATAAACGGTTATTTCATTAGATGTTTTTCTTTTTTCCAAATGGGTTTGAATTGCAGGTGAAGGGCGCCGTAGAAATCTCGCCCAGGGCGCTGGTAGTGTTAAAGCCGGCCCTGGCTTTTACTGTACGCAAACATGATAATAAATCTATGTACTTTATTTATATCTATGTAGGAATATTTTTTTACAACTACAACAATTCCAAAAATCTCAAGTTCAACATTTTTTATAAATTAATTTCAAACTAGTGGGGTGCATGGCAGCGTGCCTTAAGGCAAATTGCTGGAACTTCTCGTACCGTAATTGAAAATCTTGGTACAAAATCCAAAAAAATTTACACAAAATGTGTACACATTATTAAAATCTCTATAAAATATCTGATAATTTGATGTACATATGCTTAATAAACATTTTTGACCGTCAAATGACATTTTTTAACTTATTTTTATTGAGAGTCCATAACCGCTGGACCTGACTTCCGAAAAATTTAATCAGATCTTTATACAAGTAAAATGTTTTTTAAATTATCAAAACCGGACACTCTGTTCTCTCAAAAACTGATTTACCGTTTTTTGGCATTTTTTGCCCCGTATCTTCGGAACGGCTAGACCTACTTTTGCGAAAATCTAATCAGCACGTCTCCTTATCAATACGAATAGAATGTTTTTTGAATTATTCAAATCGGTTGATCGGTGTTCCCGAAATCGTCGACAAAAATTTGTATCCGCACACACATACACACACATATACATCCATTTTTTCTAAAGTATGCCAAAATATTTGAAAACCTTTGAAATGTAAAGATATATAAAAATTTTCATTTGCGATTACTATAACTTACCCTACGAGAAGTTAATAGATCTGCTAAATATATTTTATATAAGGAATGACTCACAAAAGAAAGCCATTATTAAACAAATAAAAATCGGATTTGGATAAATTTATAAAGGTATTTTAAAAAAGCGAAAATTATTGTTCTGAACTCATATATATGTATATATAGGGTGTTCTAAAACTTAACATCCAGCCGAAAAAAACAATATAAAAAAATCATCTCACATTATTTGGAAATTAAGAGCTTTTAAGTGCAACCTAGACCTTTGTGGCTATTTTTTTATTAACATTGTGCTTTGAAACTTTCTAGGACAAATAACGTTTTTAGGACCATAGTAAAAAATAATATTGCTCCAAGTTTTCAAGAATTAAGCCTTTTTGTTAAACTATGAAAAAAGTTTTTTAAAATTGGTCGATTTTGAGAGCCCTAGCTTTATAAAACATGTACTAAAATATGCTGGCAAATTTTATCATAAGTTGTCGCATTTAATCAGGATTGTAAAATTTGATAATTTTATTATTGAAAAAATTTGAGTGAAAAAATAATAACCTAATAATAACATGATTTGGTGTAGCATTTTACGCGCAAGCTTCAATGTGCAAGGGAAATATTTGAATTCAATATGAGCGAAATGCGTCAGCCGTTATCGTGTTATTTATAGGTTTTGATTTTTTTACTCAAAAATTTTCAATGAAAAAAATTATCAAGTATTTTACCATTTTACAATCCTGATGAATCAGCAACTTTTGATGAATCTTGCCAAACATACGTTAGTACATTTTTTTAAAGTCGACTTCGAAATCGACGGATTTTAAAAATTTTAAAAGTCTGTGACACCCTGTATATATACAGATATTAATGTTAGTTTAATCTTCAATTATTCTTTTATTATAAAATCTAAAAATCTTTCTCCGGAGAGTCAATTTCATTACCTGCGAGCTTAAATATTAATCAGGCAATTCAACACGGAAATAATTCATCAATTCAACACGGTTATTTCATAATTATTTTCAATGCGCTAGTAAGTATGCGTTCTATGGTACATCGTAAATTAATCTAAGACGTAGGTCTTCACAGCCGAAAGCATTCACTTTGATTGTCAATCCTGTTAAATTTATTGAATGTTAGATTTATTGCCAATGTCAGATGTCAAATGGCGTGTAAGGAAATGGTTGATTCGATGCTTTATCAAGCAGGTTTAATGCTTTTTAGATATTTATTTACATATTAGATTGCTATGTAAAAATTGTGTCAAAGTGGTGCATTGATATTCCAAAGGTGTTAACGTCTGATACCGACGTAAAAGCAATGGAAAAGATTATACACATGAGCACGTCGCAGTGAATATAAAAATCTGAGCCAACTTTATATTGAATAACGGATTCAAATATTATTATTGTTAATGAAATTGATTTATTTCATTTTTATTAATTCTTCATATCAGAATCAAACCTTTAAAATTATTCATTCAATTTTATTTTATAATTCATATTGTTAATGAGAATAAGTCAACCCTGACTACTAAATCAAATTGATATAAACATTAAATAATGTTACGAAGAAGTATAAATCTAATTATACATTTATCACACTTTTTGCATATTATAATTTCCATATAATGTTTACGTTTAATGACCCCTGATCTTACAATTGATTATGGGTGCTCTTTATTATCTTTATTACAAAAGTTAGCGTTTTGTAAAAAAAAATATAGAAAAAAAGAACAATATAATTAGTATGCAATTCATTTTCTATAACTGATCTGCGCTAAATTCTGAATTACACAGGTTAAATTTGTATTATTTCAAAACCAACAAATCAAGAAAGATGAATATTTTTTTACGGTCTGGTATAGCCCTAATAATTCATTATCGAGCAAATTATTATCTTAAAATTTTAGCGACATATTATGTTATCGGATAAAAAGCTCTCACAAGTCAAAGCCAATAGGATTTAGCATATGTTTTGAAAACAACTACCAATTAAAGTGCTAATAGAAAAGTTCTCTTATCGATTTTATACAAATACATTTTTACCAAAACAAGTGTGATTTTTCAAAAATAAACATTGTTTACTTTTCATGCAATAATTTACAATTTGCATGTAATTAGCTGATCTCTATTTATTTGCAAAATAGCAAAAATAAATAATAAATATGAATTTTGGTTACAATTCACCATGTGCTGAATTTTCCTGCTACAAAATTATTGATTTTTGACTTTCAGTAATTAACTATCGAACTATGTTCAGTAAAATTTCCAGTAAACTTCTAATTATAGAAATATGTTTTTTTCACTATTTTTCTAAAATGTGTCCTTTATCTCATTTTTCCCCATAGGCTTAAGGTAAGAAGCGACAGCCAAGGGGGGCACAAAGGTCCAACCTCTTTTATATTATTTTAAAGAGATTTTACGAAATTATAGCTACATCATTTAACCAATGTGAAATAACAATTTATGGGAATATATTTTACAACGATTTTATTGTATATGAATATAAACATAAACTTAATCTGGGATTTTAAAATAATCATTCATCAGCAGAGGTTGAATAACTATTTTTTTTTATTTCTTGCAAAGTCGCTTTTTTATACTTAATCTATTATTATAGATTATAATTATTTTTCATTATTACCAATGTAAAGGAGTTGTTGGTCTTTTCTACCCCACCCACATGCAAGTTTTTATAGACGTTATATAAGAAATATATTAAATGTAACTTTAAAATAACTGAGTAATCTTACAAAACAATTAAATAACGTATACTTAAAAATTATATTCAGGTATTATAAACTTAATACAAGAACTCAAAACCAAAAAAATATCAAAAAAAAAATAGTTTTGTTATAAATATTGCTACATTTTCGTTTTTTTCCTAATTGCTTAAGTCATAAGAATTAAGGTTATGGTGGGCTACACATATTTTGTTTACTATTTTAAAATAGTGTCATTAAAAGATAATATACTTAGCTTGTTTCTGAGATATTGATGGTGAACCTTCTTAAATTAACTCTTTCGATTTGGATGCTGCCGCTCCGGCGGCAAAGTTCATATAAATCTCGGAATTCGCGAGTGAAAAGTGTTAAAGTCTATATAACATATTTAATTTTTTTTCTTTGCTTCTTCATATCACATCACGTTTTGTTAATACGCCTTATAATACAATATGAATTTTAATTTACATTAATAACACTGATTGCAAATACTTTTATGTATTTGAAAATCAATCAAATAAAATATCTTCAACTCTTATTGATCGCTAAGAACCAGAACAAGAAAATCAGATAATATAATTGTAAATCCTATTTATTAATTTGACTAAATTATTTATATATAGCTAATATAAATTAAGCTCTTAATCTATGTTCTCTATTAGGTTCACTATTACATATTTCCCGATAAGATCAATATTCACAACATTGTCCACTCCTGTAGTAATTCATTTTACATATTTCTTTTTTTGTAAGTTCTTTCTCGTGTGTTCCTTTAATTAAAAACTCGTTCGGCCGGCGCCGCAATTTGTATCGGCGCTTTTACTAAAAGATCAGTTTTAACGGAATCCGTTATCCTTGCATTACATTGGAATCTTTCTACTGCCAAAGTTGATTATAGATAATGCGAGCGTTTAACCCGCTATCGGTTCTAAGAAGCGCGAATTCGCAGCCTTCAGCCGCCAAAGGCACGGACGAAGGCATCACTGATAAAATATACTTATTAAGTACTTAATTTTCGAATAAATATACTTATTCGGATCGCGGTATAATTGCATTTATATATTTAGCCGATGGTGAAAATCATTGATCCAGGGCCTAAAGCCCGGAATTGGAATGGTTGAAATGTGCTTTTGTTTGGAACTCTTGTGATCTCGTTCAATTCCCCTCTATACGAATTTACAGTGTGTTTGAATTAGCGCAAGTGCAATTATTTGTAAATGAATATTAAATAATTGTAAGCAATTTTGAGTTGATAATTAACAAACATACTTCATCTTTCTTCCTTTGGACCCTATCAGAATATCAATAATGTTTTACAGTTATTACGACTGTCATTACCGTACCCTATTACAAACAGATTTTGGCAACAATTTTATAACAAGAATTTTGTAATAGCTGCAAATGTCAAGAACAGAATTTGTTTATTGAAATTTTCTTCTCACTTGATTAATTAATAAACAATATTTTACAGTCAATGCATTAAAATATAATCTCTAGTAAAAATTGTAAAGTTTCTAGAACAAAAAAGCGTCTTGCAATTCAGCTAACAAAGTATTCACACGTGACTACCATAATGAAGTTAAATTATTAAATTTCAAGTAAATTTTTTATTCACATTCTGAATTTGAATATCATTTATTTAGCTCTGTCCACTTCGGTTTTCTTCTTGTCAATTTACCTTTGACTTTACCCTTTGTTTTTCATTTACCTAACTTCCCATGGAGTAAAATTTTTGCATTTTTACATTTCGGAGATGTTTGAACATTTTGGCATACCTTATAATTAGAAAAAATGGATGTGTGTGCTCGCCATCGGATACAAATTTTTGGCAATTTTTGACGATTTTGAGAACACGAATCAACTGAGTTGAATGATTCGATCAAAAAACTTCGTTTCATAGTGATGGGAAGACTTGCTGATTAGTTTATGGCAAAGGCATGTCCAGTCGTTTTGAAGATACGCGGTAAAAAGTGCAAAAACGCAAATTCAATTTTTGAGAGAACGGAGCGTCTCATTGGAATTAATTAATAATTAGAGTAGACGCTCTATTTGAATTATTCAAAAAACATATTAATTGTATTGATAGAATAAAGAACTGATTAATTTTTCAGACAGGCAGGCCCATCGGTTTTGGACATCTAATAAAAAAAAATAAAGAAATGTCATTTGGCGGTCAAAAATGATCATTATAGACATATACACATCAAATTATCAGACATATTATAGAAATTTCAATAAGTACAAAGTTTGTTCACATTTTTATGGGTTCCGTATCAATGTTAATCCGCTAGACTGTGACGCGGCGCTTTGGTTATGCTTTGATTAAAAGGTAAAAACTTAAAAAAAAATCAAAATATAAAAAAAAAATTAATTCCCAAAAATCTAATGTTTTCAAAATTTGATCTATAATTTTTGTAGTGCAGGGAACAAAAGCATTATCTACATCATAACTTGAGTCATATTACAGCATGTAACGAAGTATAGCATTATAGCAACTAGCCCCAAGCTTTTGTTTCTACTAACCCCAGGTATAATTTTTTACCATTAATCAAGGTAACTATTTAAAGAATTTAGTAATGACAAAAATTGTTACACACTATCAACTATTGATACTTTTGAAGCCTTCTACATATCAAATTTAAAATAACAACGCAAACCAAAATTTTATGATTGTATAATTTTATATTACATATATGCAAAAATGATGAAATTAATTAAAAAACTTACCTGGCAATTTTGATATAAGTAAAAGTAACGTTTTGTTCATTACTTATAAATAAAAAATAGATACAAACACATAAAAAGCAAATTTTTTATATAATTTGTCTATATTATATAGATATTAACTTATACCCGTGTGTATGATACGCGCCACACTTTGTGCATCCGATTGGACCAGTTCTCTTTAAATGGAGACAAACAACAAAGATGACGAAGAACTGTCCATAAATTAAATACCGATATCCGCTAGACTGGCACATGTTAGGTCCATATAATTTAATTACTCCAGGATAGTTGTTCCTTCCTGTATAATTAGGTGGAGTAATTACATGACACGGTCGGAATAAAAACACGTCATATTCTCACTCACAATCAGATTCTACGAGTATGTGTAGACAAGACTCGTTCCGCATATATTAGCATAACAGTAACAGTAGGATAATCCGGTAATATAGCAGCGCGGTGCTGCCTGCCATTTGTTATTGAAATGTTATTCCTGGAAATATATTCTTTTGTTTTTTCTCTAAGCAATAAAGTTAAAAATTTTTGAATAAAAGTAAATACTACGTATATTGATATAATCAATTACAAAATTAAGCCAATAAACTAACTAAATTAGTGAAAATCATTGATAAATTATATATTTAATTATATATTTATCCTATACAAAATTAAATATAATACGCCAAACGTCAAAGTAAATCACAAAATTGAAGTGTCATTTTAATGACAAATTAGTGTCACCCTTCGGGGGATACGATGGACGGTTTTGCAGATATCCCCATCGTAAATGTGAATAGAATACTCTATGATGATTCACAAACATGTTCTCAATACATCACGGAACAAATTAAACTTAATAAAACGAATAACCATCAAACTGAAACCACAGATGCAAGTAAAATGAAACCGTCTATTCTATTGGATAGTAATTATCAAATTCCATCGACAAGCAATGAGCCTATGATCATGGATAATATAGATTCTCAAACTGCGTCTACTTCTTGGAATTCTGCTCCTTGGCAAGTTGTTACTAGCCCGAAAAGAAAACGACCAAAGCGCCAAAATGACGAACCGATTAAATTAAATAACAGATTTGAAGTATTAACAAATGAGGAACCGAAGGCTCAGCCAGAATGTCCTACACCAATCAAAAAATTATTCCGCCTCCTATTATTATATACGGAGTTACAGATTATAAAGGTATGACTAGTACTATCGATAATTTCTTAGGCAATAAAAATTATACAACAAAAACTTTATCAAACAATAACATAAAATGTAATGTTTCAAATATTGAAGACTACAGAAAGCTAGTAAAATTCCTACCTAGTACGAAAGCAGTTTTCCATACATACCAGGTCAGTACTGAAAGGGCATATAGAGTTGTGTTGAAGTATATCCACCATTCAACAGATATTTCTGAATTGAAAAATGAAATTGAAACCAAAGGGCATAAGGTCAGGAACATTACAAATATATTACGCTATAGGCAAAAGACCCCTCTTAATATGTTTTACATTGATCTTGAACCAAATAAAAACAATTCAGAAATCTTTAAGATAAATAAGATACTTAACCAAATTATACATTTTGAGACTCCGTTTAAACCATCAGTGATATCACAGTGCACAAAATGCCAAATGTACGGTCATACAAAAACGTATTGCAATCGTCCATTTATTTGTGTAAAATGTGGACTGCCACATGACAGTAAACGATGTACGAAATCAAAAGAATCCCCAGCTTTTTGTGTGAACTGTGAAGAAGCTCACACAGCAAACTACAAAGGTTGTTCTGCCTATAAGAATTTATTACAAACTAAATCTAAAAATGATTTCAACAACAAAAACGGGTCAAAACAATCACACAATTCTCCTATAAACATCAAAACTGCTGCCACTCCTCAACGATTTGGTAGACTAACAAACACGGAGCACATGTCATACTCTCAAGCCATCAAATCCAATAGAAGCGAAAACTCAAATATACAAAATAGTAACTATGCAAATAATGAATTTTCTCAATTCTTCACTGAATTTAAAAATATGTTTCAACAACTTATGCAACATAATACTATGATTATTAATATGTTATCTACCCTCATCAATATCAACAAAACTAAATAGCTGTATGGTTAAATTTTTACGAGTAGGACTATGGAACTCCAACGGGCTTATGCAGCATAAACACGAAATAGTATTATACCTCATTGAAAACAAAATAGATGTTTTTCTGGTAAGTGAAACTCATTTCACTAATTATTCAAACTTATTCATTCCTAATTATCGTGTATATCATACTAATCATCCAGATGGCACAGCTCACGGGGGTACAGCTGTATTAATAAAATCTAATATATCTCACTATGAACTTGAAAAATATAATAAAGATTACTTGCAAGCAACATCCATCAAAGTACAAACGTCATCTTTTGCAATAACAATTTCTGCCGTATATTGTCCTCCACGTCATACAATCAGTAATATACAATTTTCTGAATTCTTTGAATCTCTTGGAAATAAGTTTATAGTTGGTGGAGATTTTAACAGTAAACACACATTTTGGGGATCAAGACTGATTAATCCAAAAGGAAGAAAACTGTATGAAGTTATTGTGCAACAAAACTATGGTACTCTTTCCACGGGCACTCCGACTTACTGGCCAACTGACCCAATGAAGAAGCCCGATTTATTGGATTTCTTCATAATGAAAGGCTTAAACTCCAGGTACACAGAAGTTCATTCAAGCTACGATCTCTCTTCAGATCACTCACCTATAACTGCTACTATCTGTTCTTCAGTTATCAATGTTTGTAAACCTTATAGACTTCATTCGAGAAAAACAAACTGGGAACTATACCGCTGCAAAATAGAAAACAATACTGATCTCAAAATTAGTCTTAAGAACTCATCGGAAGTTGACTCAGCTATTGACAAATTTAATAAAACACTTCATGATGCTGCTTTACTTGCTACTCCAGAAACAATAGTTCAACAGGATCAACCTCTATCTTTTGAAATTAAAAATTTAATCTCAGAGAAAAGGAAAGCAAGACGAAAATGGCAGTCAACTCACTTTCCATCAGATAAGAACATATACAATAACTTAAGCAATAAACTAAAATCCAGATTGAAAGAAATTTCTAACCAAAACTTCAACAATTACGTATCAAACCTAAATAGATTTGATAACTCAATCTGGAAACCAATTAAAAACAAATTAAAACCACGTATTCAAAATCCGCCTGTTAGATGGGATGACAGCAATCACCTATCTTGGGCTAGGAGTGATGCAGAAAAAGCTAATTTATTTGCTCATTATTTAAGTACAGTTTTCAAACCGAACCCAGATTACTCTAACGCAGCAGACCTTAACTCAAATATGATTCCTTCTCACAACTCAATGAACAGTATAAAGTTCTTTTCATTAAAGATTATAATTGAAGAGATTAGTAAACTAAAAAATAATAAATCTCCAGGTTACGATTTAGTTACGGCAAAAATGTTGAAAGAACTGCCAAAGAAGGGATTCATCCTTCTAACGTATATATTCAACTCAATAATTAGATTAAATTATTGGCCAACTCTCTACAAAACATCTGTAGTAAAAATGATCCATAAAAGCGGAAAAGATCCTTATATGGTTACCTCATATAGACCAATCAGCCTTCTACCAATTGTTTCAAAAGTGCTCGAAAAACTCCTGCTTCAACATATCTTAACTAGCGCGAATATATTTCCAGAACATCAGTTTGGCTTTCGGAGTCAACACTCCACAATTCAACAGTGCCACAGAATCGTAAGAGTCATCAGCAATACTTTCGAGGCCAAACAATTCTGTTCTGCAGTCTTTCTAGATGTGAGCCAGGCTTTCGATAAGGTGTGGCACAAGGGACTTTTATTGAAGATTAGATCGCTACTTCCATGTGGTTATTATAATATTCTAGAATCTTATCTCGCCAATAGGAAATTCAAAGTACGGGTCAACACTGAAACCTCAATATCTCATCAGATTGAGGCAGGAGTTCCACAAGGCAGTGTTTTAGCGCCATTTTTATATATCCTCTTCACTAGTGATTTTCCAACTTTACAATCAACCACAACAGCTACATTTGCTGACGACATAGCAATTCTTTCGACACATGCTGATGCATCTAAGGCTACGCTAATTTTACAAAGGCATCTAAATGTTATAGAGGAGTGGACAAAAAAATGGAGAATAAAAATAAATGAGAGCAAGTCTAGTCATATAACATTTACACTGAACAAGACAACATGCCCAGGAGTACATTTTTATGGCCAAGCAATTCCAAGCACCGAATGCGTCAAATACTTAGGTATGCATTTAGATCGTAGGCTCACGTGGAAGGACCATATTCGCGCCAAATTGAATACTATAAAAATTAGAATCGCTGAACTATACTGGCTACTGGGACGCAAGTCAATTTTATCCATTGACAATAAACTTCAAATTTACAAGGCAATAATAAAACCCATATGGACTTATGGCATTGAATTGTGGAGCTGTGCAAGCAAATCCAATATAGCGTTAATGCAACGTGCCCAATCGAAAATATTGAGGCAGATTACTGATGCTCCGTGGTTTGTTAGTAACAAAACTTTACACGACGATCTTCATATTGATTTTATAAACAAAATAATACAAATCAACAGTATAAAACACTTTCAAAAACTACAACATCATTCAAACAATATAGTACTCAGCTTCTTGAGACATCAACTTCAAGAAGACTGAAGAAGAAGCTGCCCGAAGATAATATGGAGGAACCATAGAACTACCACAACCTTATATAAACAGAATAATTGAATCATTTATTGAAGTGATTCTCTGAATATGATTGTAATATTGATCCGATAAATTTATATGTGTGTTTGCAAGTGTGTGTGTATGTGTGTGAGTGAATGACATAAGCCAAATAGCTCATAGAATAGTTATGTATTCTGATTGCTATTGAAAATAAAAATTAAAAAAAAAAAAAAAAAAAAAAAAAAACCAAAATTTTATGATTGTATAATTTTATATTACATATATGCAAAAATGATGAAATTAATTAAAAAACTTACCTGGCAATTTTGATATAAGTAAAAGTAACGTTTTGTTCATTACTTATAAATAAAAAATAGATACAAACACATAAAAAGCAAATTTTTTATATAATTTGTCTATATTATATAGATATTAACTTATACCCGTGTGTATGATACGCGCCACACTTTGTGCATCCGATTGGACCAGTTCTCTTTAAATGGAGACAAACAACAAAGATGACGAAGAACTGTCCATAAATTAAATACCGATATCCGCTAGACTGGCACATGTTAGGTCCATATAATTTAATTACTCCAGGATAGTTGTTCCTTCCTGTATAATTAGGTGGAGTAATTACATGACACGGTCGGAATAAAAACACGTCATATTCTCACTCACAATCAGATTCTACGAGTATGTGTAGACAAGACTCGTTCCGCATATATTAGCATAACAGTAACAGTAGGATAATCCGGTAATATAGCAGCGCGGTGCTGCCTGCCATTTGTTATTGAAATGTTATTCCTGGAAATGTTTGGAATTTTATTTTTTCTTATCGTCAAATTTTACTACATCTTTATTAAAATATTCTTATTTTTATGAACAGTGATAGGGTCTTAAAGATTTAGTTTTAATCTTTGAGAAGATTTCGAACATACCTCATCGAATCGGCAGATATTCAAGACAGCAATATACTTTAAATAATATATAACCTGAATACTTTACTAATAATAAATAACATTAAAAATCAATAAAAACTATTACAATAAATTATTGTTGCAAAGTAAAACATTAATCTGATTTTCTTTAAAGACTGCTGTCTTCCAGATTTTATTATGATTAACAACGCCTAAACAAATATTGTTTTTGCAAATTCATTCATCATGTAATTGTGTTTGAAGAACTTCATGTAATTAAAATTAACATACATTCATTGACTACTTGTATTTTTTTACTTTTTCGCTGGCAATATAATCTCATACTTTGAACAGCTGTATTATCTGTATTGCCTAAAAAATATTTTCCATTTTAATAACTTCAAAGATTTATAGAAACTACGAATAATATAGAAATAATTTCTAATCAATAAACTTACGTTTAGTACATGGCACAAATATTTAATTTGTTTTATTATTTTCAAGAAACATGGTAAAATATTCTTTTGATTCAGGCATTTTTTATTAAAACAAAATTTGTACTACGATGTAACTTTAAAATGTTTATTTATCTATTTCGATTTTCTTGTTGATATCAGTACGCATACAACGTTGATGCCGGTACGCATACAACGACAGATCTCTGTTCACATACACGACGACTAATCACAATCGACCCGCACAGAAATGATCTCATCGAGAGCGAATGACGAACAGTTCGGGCGTAACGGACTTCCATTGCATTTGTACGGATTTACACCCTAGTCGCTCCTAAAAAAAGTTTTACTTGGAATAATTGGTGATAATTTGTAGATCATTTCACAGAGTTAATACTGTCCGAAAATTTATGTTTGTATGTCAGTTTTCCATGTTTCGTAATTTTCACTTTTTTTCTTATGTAAGTTCTCTATAAATTTTAAAATTCTTTGAAACAACGAATTTTTGGAAAAAAATTCTAATATGATGTTTTGATTTGATAAATATTACTTTGAAACGTTACAGGATATTATCCCATATGCAAATAGTTAATGTACTCGTATGACGATTTGTCTGTGTACTCTTATTTAGATAGATTTACCAAAATCGTTATTCATCCTGAAACCCATATTATTTATGAAATAGCAGTGAAGATTGCTTAGCGATTTTAAATTCATAATCAATAATCTGATAATAGGTCTATAGTATATAAATGTTTTCCACGTTTTTTCAACTATTCTAATATGATATTATTCATATAATATAGCATAAAATTTTGTTATTATAAATATTAAATTGTCAATATATTATTTGCTGTAATTAACTTTATAAACTACTATAGCAATCCTTGCTATCAATGGTTTAGTTTTATTTCACAATTGTTTCAATATTTTAACTAGCTAATTTATAAAAGACATCAATTAATATTAGGATTTTATCTCTGAAAGAATATCAAAAAATGATTTATAATAAAACAAATCAAATGACAAAATATTAACTTTAAAATGCTAATACTAAATCAGTGAGATTAAATTAAGACAATTATTACTGAAGTATCCAGTGACTCATAAAACAACAAACATTATTTAATAAACACAAAGTGCAATTTTATTTAACAAATACTGAAAACCAACCAGATATTTCTTCAGAAACTAAAACCATGTGCATATAATAAATTAGATAACTTCTTTAAAATATTCCTACAGGATACCTTAATTATGCGTTCGATTCCATTCAACATTCCACGTTTGTTTTAAAATTTCTTCAAGAATTCGCATTTCAGTCATGAATCAAATATTTTCCTTTGTGCAGATATAGATTCGCTGATGTCTCCTGAAACATTCTTCAGTTTATTCCGAAGAATCCAGATAAATATCTTTCGCAACAATTCACCCGAGGTTCACCGTTCACATAATAAGATATTGATGGTATTCAAATTTAATTCAATGCTATTATTCAAACAACGATTATCATATTAGTTAACAATGGACAAACTTCTAATGTCCGTTTTGCTATTCATGATTTGAGCTATGGTTAGGAATTTTTGCCATTCACTAGTATATCCTGATCATATCACAGAAAAGGACGATGCTCTTTAGTAAAAGAGAAATTATCTTTATGCGAAAATCAACTACTGTATAACAGCCAACTACCGTATAATTCAAAATTATTTCTCTTATTTTCTGGTGTATCATTTATTACGCAGTTGTTTTAATGTTTAATTGATTCATTTCATTTTGACATTGCCTTTTATGGATTAATCCAAGAGCGATCTCGAATAAAAAGTATTTTTAAAATAAAAAGTTGGGAACGAGAATTTGGCAGAGACCGTGTCAACGAATTATGAATCATAACACTTGTTGTTTGTGATGAAAAGGAAGCAAACCAAAGTCCCATGAAAGCTGTGGTCTTAATTTTGTATTTGCATCAGCAAATCAGATGAACATCTCAATTCGAGGGGCAAATGAACTTTTCAGTTTTATGAAAGATTTTAAAGAATTTCGTCACTGTAATAAATAATTAATTAATAATAAATTAGTAATAAATGTCCAAATTTATCTAATAGTACTAGTAGATAAGTATTAATATTCTTTATTATTTGATTACATGTACCACAGCATTCAAATTAATCTCAGATCCAGAAAGATCCAGAATAACTAAAATCAAATATATCAGTCATTTTTTTCAAATTTTACTAAAAGATGTTAAATTATCCATTTAAATCGGTTGATAGTTTTAATACTTGAGATTATTTGTTACGAAATTAATATATTTTTCCTCTACTAATCCAAAATATTGTTTTTTCATTTTAATTTTATTGTATTAATATTTTCTAACGAAGTTTTTGCAAAAGAAGATATATAAAATCAAAAGGTTAGATTTATTTAGGCTTTCAGAGAGACTCATATTGTAATGTTCCATTCAGAAGAATAAATTACACCCATTTTTTGGTAGAGTAAATTTATATATGTATTACTGGAAGTAGTTTTATGAATATGTACATACATGTAGTGCATATTTAGAAATATATATGGAGTAAAGCCGGGCTTAAAAGTTCTTGGGTAAAAAGTTCCACCACCAATTTTTCAAAAACGAGTGAGATGAGCATTTTTTTAAACAATATTTGAAAGTAGAGGGTGAAAGATGTAAAACCTGCCACCGTCTTAATTCTTACGACGTGGCCGTATCTGAAAATCTATAACAAAAGTATCCTTTCGTTATTAGGTTTTTTGGTCGCCCAGTGGCGTATCTACTATAGTTAATATAAAAAAAAACTAAAGATAAATATGGAGAAAAAAAATATAAAAATAAACTATTATAGTACATAATTGAATATTCTTACTGAATGCAATACAAAATTTAAATCAATTTCTTACTGTGTACTGATGCTCAATAAAAATATTTCCAAAACAAACAATATCTTTATGTTCTCTAGTATTCCAGAAACGTGTTAATGCGTCTTTAAAGTAAGACTTTGGTATTATAAACACAGGCATTTACGTGTTCTAAATCGTTCTATCATCACGCATCTTCTTTAACTTCATCAGTCTGTAGGAAGCGATATTATCCGACATGATCTCCAGCGGATAATGAACGCGGGATAGATAGCTATCGGATTATATTCATACGACGGAACGAACCGACACTTCTCAAAGGTATTTATTTTCTAGAAATATTCCAACTCAGTGCTTTTCAACATTTTTCTACATGCGCCCTCCTCCACCCGTATTAAAATAAAAAATGTTGTGCCTCCTTATTTTTAACTTCCCGTAGGGTAAGTTATAGTAATCGCAAAAAAAACGAAAATGGAAATTTCTGCATATCTTTACGTTTCAAAGGTTTCTGAATATTTTGGCATACCTTAGAAAAAATTGATGTATGTGTGTGTGTGTGTTTTTGTGTGTGTGTGTGTGTGTGCGTGTTTGTATGTGTGTGCGGATACAAAATTTCGTCGACGATTTCGGGAACACGGATGAAGCAATTTGAATAATTTAAAAAACATTCGATTCGTATTGATAAGGAGACGTGCTGATTAGTTTTTGGCAAAAGCAGGTATAGCCGTTCCAAAGATATGGGGCAAAATGTACCAAAAAAGGTACCTCAGTTTTTAAGAGAACGGAGCGTTTAATAATTCAAAAAACGTTTTACTTGTATTGACAAGATGAAGAATTTGATCAAATTTTCATGAGGGCAGGTCTAGCGGTTTCGGAGATCTAACAAAAAAAGTAAAAAAAAAATGCCATTTGGCGGTCAAAAATGATCATTAGACATATGCACATCAAATTATTAGATATTTTATAGAGATTTTAACTATAAGTATAAATTTTGTTTACATTCCTATGGGTTTCGTACCAATGTTTATCTGTTAGACAGCGACGCGGTGCTTACGCGCTTTATATTTTGTCTCTAAAAAAAATCTTTTTAAAAAAAAACAATTTTCATATTTTATATATACATATCATATGTCTATTTCATTATACAACAATATAATATTTATTATAATTAAAATATCTATTCAGTCTAGTTAAATTGTTTACAAGCGAACAACTTGGAAAATAGTCTACTTTTAGGTTGTAATTAATATAGTACACTATACACGATTTCCAATTTTTTTATTTATTTATATATAATTTTCATATCTCAATCAGACAGGGGTATCTGGTATAAGAGGTTATTAAACAATTTTCATATTTTGTATATACATATCATATGTCTATTTCATTATACAGCAATATAATTATTATTATAATTAAAATATCTATTCAATCTAGTTAAATTGTTTACAAGTAAACAACTTAGAAAATAGTCTAGTTTTTGGTTGTAATTAATATAGCACACTATATACGATTTCCAATTTTTTAAATTTATTTATATGCCTTTTATTTTCATATCTCAGTCAGACAAGGGTATCTGGTATGAGAGATTATGAAACAATTTTCATATTTTATATATCCAACAGCTTATAGAACATATGAGAGTTCTGATTGCTGTTCAAACAATAAATATCATATGTCTATTTCATTACACAGCAATATAATATTTATTATAATTAAAATATCTATTCAATCTGGTTAAATTTTTTACAAGTAAACAACTTGGAAAATAGTCTACTTTTGGTTGTAATTAATATAGTACACTCTACACGATTTCCCAAATTATGACAATTACAGAAATGATATATGTAGACATCGAATTACTTCCATGACATTCAGGAAATGGTAGATGATTGCATTAAAAATCTTTAATACCAAAGTGATTGACCTCTGTTTTGTGTATAAAGATATCTTAATTTACCGAAGATCAATATCCCAGAAAGAGTTTTTTTACGCCATGTATGGAAGCTTGACAGACAATCTTCAAAACGGAATCATGTCTGAAATTTAATTTGAATTTTGATTTCATCTCACACGAATTACAATTCGTGCTGCATATGCCAGACACACATCTAAACCGCATTGCATTGAGCTTCTCATATTTCAATTTCTTTCGACATTCTGCAAAGACTATGGCCACGAAACGAACGCAATTTGCGGTTGCAAGTAAATAAAATATTATTTTATTCACATGTTGAAGTAATAAAAAGCATTTCATCGATTGCAGGTTGCATTATGTATGGCATTAAATAAAACGATTAATTTTATATACGCTGATTAATAGTTGTATATGAATATGAGGAGATTTCAATGCCTCTTGCGGCTCGCATGCAAAATATTTTTTATAAAATTAATTTCAATGATGATACTCCAGATTGATAAATTGATTGCGTACATAACAATTAATTTCAAAAGTATGTTAAAAGTATGACTATTTTTTGTTGTCTTAGAAAAGCGATCAGAATTTTTAAGCTGTTGTGATGAAACTGTTTGTGTTGATTACTTTTACTATAGGTATAAGTAGAAAACTCTATGATTGTCTATTCTATATTTGTTATATTTATTAATTAAAATGTTTTTTCTAATTATGAAGATAGTTGGACATTTTTGCAGTAATTCCCGAAAGGGCTCTTTTCACTTCAAAATATCCAATATAAATAATAAAAAGAGTGCGCGTAAGGTTCACACGCGATTGAAGCAAATTTTATTTGTTACTGTACAAGATGGTATATAAGTAAACATAAATACATCATATAACAATTTTGAATAATGTTTATCAGTAATATGATAACACTCGCGATGCACATATTTATTAGTGTCAACCATCATACACATTTATATAATGATAAATTATAAATTATATACTTTTAATAGCATTAAAATATGTATAATATTTAAAAAACAATAATGTAATTGAAGTCATACTTCAAATATGATATGGTCGGTTTGTCATTGTAATTAGCATTTGGAAATGAACCTTCATTAGAGAAATGAAGTAATTGATGATTAATAAATTCTATAATATTCGTTTACACAGTGGATTATGTTAAACAACGCCTAAACAAATATTGTTTTCGCAACTTCACTCATCATGTAATTATGTTTGAAAAACTTCATGTAATTAAAATTAACATTTATTCATTGACTGCTTGTATTTTTTTATTTTTTCGCTGGCGATATAATCTCATTCTTTGAACAGCTGTAATATCTGTCTTGCATAAAAAATATTTTCCATTTTAATAACTTCAAAGATTTATAGAGAGTACGAATAATATAGAAATTATTTCTAATCAATAAACATACGTTTAGTACATGGCACAAAATTTAATTTGATTTATTGTTTTCAAGGAACAGGGTAAAATATTTTTCGGATTCAGGCATTTTTCATTAAATCCAAATTAGTACTACAATGTAACTTTAAAATGCTCATTTATCTATGCCGATTTCCTTGTTGATATCGGAACGCATACAACGTTGATGCCGGTACGCATACAACGACAGATCTCTATTCACATACACGACGACTAATCACAATCGATCCGTATAGAAATGATTTCATCGAAAGCGAATGACGTACAGTTCTGGCGTTCCGCATTTGTACGGATTTACACCTCAGTCGCGCCTAAAGTAGTTTTACTTCAATAATATAAACTAGTTTTCTAGTAAAAATAGAGATCACTAGTGCTTTGAATTCGACATCTTGTGGTAGCAACACCTGTCTGTATCATTTGTGCAACGAATTCTTTGGCTTGACTCTTTATAACAAATCCATGTCAATAATTGTAATGCTTGATGTATAGCAGTAGTGACACTGGTTTTCAATTATAAGAACAAGCTACATAACAATATGTTTCCAAGTGAAAATATAATTATATTATATTTCAGGACCTCCATTGAAATTCAGTATAAATCTCTTGTTCTAGTTTGGAAGTTAAACTAAATTTTTAGATTTATTGATTTGATGATTCAAAAAAAGCTTCAATCAGTAATAATTTTCGTTCAGGCATATTTTGATAAAAAAAAATCGATTAGATAAAACGAACAGTGCGGATATTTTTGCAACTATAAACTTTTTATTAAGCTTTAGAAATCTACAATTTCTCAAATATTAATATATTAATCGTAATTGTAAAACTACGTTTGAGACAACTTAGGGCTTTGGCGCGCGAAAGAAAAGCACTTTTAATAGCTTCTGCGCAAGTGTTTCTCATAATGTTTATTTTATAATCGGACACGCGGCCCGTGCTGGACTCGGCGTAATCCAAGCATTTTATGAATAATTCATATGATTTTGTTAACGGAGCGTAAAAATTCAATTTAGGAATTCCATGTAATATCGTTTCTCCGCGATGCATTATTATATGCAGACTCCCAGCACACTAGCGATAAATCTGTAATAATAGTCGACCGAGCGATAGAAATCCGGACGCGTTCGTGCTTTCTTACCTTTTAGCGTGTTATTAATTATTTTTCGCATATTTTAGGATTTTTTTTATTTTATTACAATTTTGTTCAATATTAAATTCCCTTCTGTTTAAAATGCAGGTGTGAAATTCATAATTATTGTTTGCGACAGGAAGAATGCAAAATATATTTAAAAGAATAATAAAATAAAATGCTGAAACTTCTTGTACCGTAATTCAAAATTTTTGAAAACTTTAAAATTTTTTGAAAACTTAAAAAAATCGATTTTTAGGAGTTTTGAATTTTTTTAAAAAATGGGACTCTTTTGAAGAATTTGAATTTTTTTTTATATATTTTTTTTTTTCAACCATATCGAAGCGCCGCGTCGCAGTGTTAAACATTTGTACTTATAATTAAATTTTCTACAAAATATCTGATAATTTTATGCGCATATGTCTAATGATTATTTTACCGAATTGATAGATTCGGTTGATAACTGTTCTCGAAATCGTTTCGAAAAATTGTATCCTCACATATATACACACACACATATATATTTATTTTTTCTAAGGTATGCCTAAATGTTCAGAAGGCTTTGAAACGTAAAGATATAAAAAAAATTTTATGTTCAATTTTTTGCCCTCATTGTAACTTTTTTTATGGGAAACTAACAAAAAAAATTAACAGCATCAAATTATTTTTAATACATATTTTATATGTAAAATGTGTTTTAATATCAGGTATCTATTATTTATTATTATTAGTTACATTAATTATTTCACTCTTGTTAGAATGATTCTGGAGTTTGAAATAGTTTTTTTTCTTTATTTTTGTTTATAATATTGATAGCCAAGTGTTAATAGATGATTTTTTTTAATATCCTGTTATCATTAAAGATACACTTTTCGAATTGCCAATTTGATTTTTGATTACGATCGTGTTACAATTTATTTATATTTATATTTTAATATTGCATTTCAATTATTACCTAAATTATTTACTTCACTTCAAAATATATTTATTGATTTAGTTTAAAGCTCTATAAGCTGTTATGATGTAACAGCTTTCTTTTTAACAATTGTCTCTAATGTTTGTGTACAATTTATTCTCTGCTAAGGAAGCATACAAAATAATATGGTTTTTTTAAAATATTACATATTACAACATTATTTAATCGTGTTCCCAGTTTTCACAACTCATTTCTAATCAATTTTCAAAATTGTTCTGAAATCTGAATTATTTTATAATATTATTCAGATTCTGAGTATAATCTCTCTTTTTCTTTTCTTGGAATTACACAGTATATTTTTGAACTTATTGCTTTGTAATCCTTAGGATTCCTAGGCCTTCAAATGATTGGTATGATTTATGTGGTGCTCACATATTAGATTATGATTGACATATGATAAATCGATAGTTGTGCTAGATATGGATGAATGTAATTAATTTAATTATTTTGTTATTTTTATGATATATATATATATATATATATATATATATATATATATATAATTGCGTATTCTATATAATTAGAATATAATTGCGATGCTTGTTCTATATTACCCATCTGTATTTTGTATTGGAATCATTTTTTTATTTAAGATCTAATTAAACTTAAGTAAGCTATTTTTTCTTCATGTAATGAAGGAATTTTCTCTATTTTTTTCTCTATTTTTCAACTGAAACTTTAATTAAAATTGTGTAATTGAGTGAGAGTATTGTAAAACACGACAATGAACTTATGCTTTTATAATCGTCATAACTAAACCTTAAAAACACAAAGATGAGCTAGGAATTAGCAGCATTGAGAATATTATGAATAATTTTTTGTAAATTTAATCTTTGGAACCGTAACTAATAGAACTTGCTAAGGCCTTTCAAAGAAAATTAATTTAAAAAATCATAAATTCCAAGTTTAACAAATAGTCTCAAATCTAGAAAAGCAGTTCGAGCAAAAGTTTAAATTGATAAAAAGAATGAAATTTAACCACAATAACCGAAAAATGGCCAGAGCTCGATCAAAGCTTTACGTTGTACTTGCAAGCGCGTATTTTTTTTATTGTACAGGATTTTTTTTCCTAATTTTTGTTCACGATAATTACAATTTATACTGTCACTCCGTTTCGCCTTGAGTTTTGGAAAATCCTGTATATATATATATATATATATATATATATATACATATATATAATAGGGTGGTCCTTGATATGGACATTTTCGAATTTCCTTGCTCCCAAGGGCTTAAATGGTTCCAAATTGATAAAAAACAATTCTCTCAAATTTTAATCTCTTAATATTTAGGTAGTTTTTTCAAAAATTTTGAAAATGTTTTTAGATATAATTTAGCGAAGAAATAAATGAGTTTTATTCAAAATTTGTCCCTAAGATATACCTAAAAAATTTTTTTTTTAATTTTCAAAATTTTTTCCATACTATTTCCATACGAAGTTTGATTGAATTGCGCACTATCTAAAGTTAATATTAAGAGCTATTTATCAATTCGGAAACAATTGAGCCCTTGGGAGCAAGGAAATTCTAAAATGTCCATATTAAGGACCACCTTAATATATATATATATATACGAGGTCTGTTCAAAAAGTACCCGGAATTTTCGTTTTTTCAAAAAAATATTTATTTATTCGTCTACATTAATGTGGTCCCCTTCAAAGTAGTCCCCCCCAGATATAATACACTTATGCCAGCGTTTTTTCCAATTTTCGAAGCACCCTTGATATTCACTTTTTGATATGTCCTTGAGCACTCTCAGCGATTTTCTTCAATCGAGGAAAACCGCCGTCCTTTCATGGGTCTCTTCAACTTTGGGAATAGGAAAAAGTCACACGGAGCCATATCTGGTGAATTTTTGCACTTTGCAACACTTTATTTCATTTTTTACGCAAAATTTAATACAAATTCTTTGACTTTTCAATTCTTCCATTGTAAAAATCGCCGAGCTCAGAAAAACACGTCGAACCTTAGCGACTACCACAGACAAAGTAAACAGTGAATATAGCTGAAAATTTCATCATACTTTAGGGGCATGTATACCAACACAATAAAAAAAAAATTTTGACAATCAGACACTCCAGACCCGCGAAATTTAATTATTAGTAATTCCGGGTACTTTTTGAACTTTTTGAATATATATATATATATATATATATATATATAAATACGGTAGTAAAATAATAAAAATAATGAAAAAAATATTTCCTTAGCGCCAAGGGATACTAACTAATCGTTTTATCATCCGCGGATGACAGACCCGAATGAGCACATTTGTAAAACAATTTGCCAGTTATACATTGCAATGGACATTGTCACATCAGAACGGTCGAATAAGATGCATTCGGGCTTTCAGAATTAAATGGACTTGTTCAGCGGTGCATTCTGCATGTTTGCTGGATCATTTAAAACGAATTACTCCACGTAATGTTCAAGGAATCAACTCATTAGTTCCGTTCGACTCGGTAACAACGTACCGAATCTGTATTTTCGTTCGTTGTTTTATTGTCAATCGACCATTGACGTACTATAAAACTTGTTTTAAATGCTTCTTTGTGGCCGAATGACAACTGGCACGATGTTTACAAACTCACCAAAATTACAAAACAACTAGTGGGTTGCATGGCATCGTGCCTGAAGGCAAGTTGCTGGAACTTTGCGTACCATAATTAAAAATCTTGGTAAGCAACAAAAAAAAAATACACGAAATATGTATACATTATTAAAATCTCTATAAAATATCTCATAATTTGATGTGCATATGTCCAATGACATTTTTTAAACTTATTTTTATTGAGAGTCCATAATCGCTAGACATGCCTTTTCAAAAATTTTATCAGTTCTTCATCTTGTCAATTCAAGTAAAATGTTTTTTGAATTATTAAAATCGGACGACGCTCCGTTCTCTAAAAAACTGAGTTACCGTTTTGGGCACTGTTTGCCCCGTATCTTCGGAACGGCTAGATCTGCCTTCGCCAAAAACTAATCAGCACATCTCATTATCAATACGAATCGAATGTTTTTTAAATTATTCAAATCGGTTATTCCATACTGTCGAAAATGTCGAGGACATCTATTTGAACCATATACGTGAATTTTAAAATTTAAAATTTTGGGTACAGAACCCAAAAAAAAATTGTACAAAATGTGTACACATTATTAAAATTTCTATAAAATATCTTATATTTTGATGTGAATATGTCCAATAAATTTAGCAATCACAAAAACTGTTGCACATTATCAAAGACTAATGAATTTTATATTGCCTGACCAAAATGACGCAGCTGCACACTTCTGTTTATTTCTTCGGCCTGCCGGCGTAACTATTACAATATTATGCAGGACGGTTTACATGTCGAATCGAGGCAAAAAACAATATTTTAATATTGTTTCGGATTGTAAAATCTTGTACAGCTTAGAGAACCAAACTACAACTGGGTAAAACAAACTACGTGCCACTATTATTTAGCAGGGTAGAACACATCAGGTTTTTTATTCTTATTCTGATATATAGGACTAACAAGAAAATGTCTGAAAGCCAGAGTAAAACGTTCACAAATGTATATTTTTGTAATGTGTATTTTTTAACTCTTAATAAAATTAAAAATCAGACAGTTCCAAAATTTAATATTAAGTGTTAGGGTTGGACAACTTTTGAATTTGAAAATAAATTGTTTTTTAAGTTAATATGAATTAAAATTTAATGAGAAACATAAGCGGGATTAGAATGATTTAACTAACAATTACTGATTATAGGTCTAACAAGTAAATTATTGGTAGAGTAAAAAACATTTGATTAGATTTCTTATTGGGTTCATGTATTATTCATTTCCATTATTACCTTGTTTTGAGAAACTCTACTACAAGTGCACTGCATCTCAAACGATTCCTATAAAAAACTATATTGCTATAACACTTTTAATTACTTATAGTTATGTGGCAGACCAGAATAATTAATGATAAGATATAAGTTTCAACGGAGACTGTTTTCTCACTAAAGCATCAAGTTGCTCGTGTAATGTGTGGTGCACTGTTAGATATAAAATTTTTAATAAACTTCATAAACCGACAGTCATAAAATGAACATTTAAGTACAGTAAGACTTTAATAAAAAAACTTCAAGTGTATTGAAACTTGTTAGCATATTTCTGGTAGAACCGTGGTAAAACTAATAATTGTAACGAAAAAAAGTTCGATTAATTCAGTATTACATGATGATTATTTGCAGATTTAGATAGAGAAATGTAAACGGATTAAATCTTCATTAATTTAATATGTATAAATAAAATATAATTTTTGAGTAAGAATGATATTGGTATGTCTTCACTTAATTCTGATCAAGAAGGTATTTTATACTTATACTGTTGCCTTATTATGAGTAGTAGTTATATCTGAAACTGTCTATTTTGAGGAAAAATGATCATTTTATACATATTATACTACGAGTATACGTTTATACTAACGAGGAATATGTGTTTTACCATCTTGGATTTCGCCTAAATAAATGGGATACTCTATTTCTCCAATTATAAAACTTCAAATATTTATACTATATACATCGCTTCTAGCTAATATTTTATATATTGGATATTGTTTTAAATTTTTAAATCTATTTTGTTTTGCATCTAGAAAAATATGGGACCAAAATATCATTAATTATAATCTTATAAATGCAAATAAAAAACAAAAAATTATATTTAAACGAATTTTTATGAATAAAAGAATTAGGTACTTTCAAATCACAACGGCCTATAATATTCGCACTTCTGTGTATGAAAATGTTATTTCAGGTTAAAATGTCTAAAAAAGGTCATAAGTATTGATATATGTTATCTTGAGAATGTTTTAGAATTACAATTTTTACTTCATATCACGAAAAATGTCATTATTTCGAAAAATATCGGAAAATTTGAATGTAACCTGTAAGTTGCGCGGTAAAATACGCCCATCGCCCAATTTAAAAAGCACTTATAAATTTACAGTATGTATTTATAATAAATAATTGAAAATTTATTTGAATTGAAATTGAAATTCTTTCAAAACAATTATTGATTATTTTCATTCCTCGAATTTTTAATTACGGACTAGCCATGCGCCCCACAAGTTTAGTTTTTTGATACACTTCGTTCAATTTTTATTAATTTCTATTTTGTTTATGAATAATAAATACTTGAACAAGATACTATACACAATTTTTGTTTGTATTCATTTTATTCAATCGATTGAAGACTTCTTAATAATGGTTCGAGTGTAACTCTACATTTGAATTTCATTATCTATTACTTTCTGAAGTAAGTATACTTCTTAATTTTTAATCTGTATGATTGATTAAAAAATGATCAAGTTAAATAAAAGTAGAAATTAAAGACAAATTTATCAAACTTTTTTTATTCTGTCACTTACTTTACTTCTGTCACGAAGAAAATGAGACACATTTCCAGAAAAAACAACTAAAGTGCTGGCTTTTTAATAAAATTCCAATTAGTGCCGTCGATTCAATAAGAAAGCATCAAATGACCAGCAAGAGGGCGAAATCAATGAATGATTGAGAACTTGAAATGTATTGCTTTCCGAAAGCGGAATTTAATCTAGGTTGCTTTGAAAACTCTCAACATGGTTGATATGTCTGGTTAATATAAAGCTTAATGCTTATTTAGTTTCGCAATATTAAACTTTTAGACGGATTATGCCAAATATATTTTTTCTAGAATGTTCTGATGACAAATGACAAACTCGCATTCTGACGTTGATAAAACAAATGTAGTAAAGTCGAAATCAAATCCCATTCTAAAATTAATTCGGTGAATGTTTTCCATTAATACAATGATTCGGTAAGCTTTTAACAATTATACGATTGACTTTCAAACTCACATTGCTTTACTATTTTCTTACATATAAAATATTTGTCAACGTTTCAGAGGTGATCAAAGTAAGAACAACATGGTTAAGAATCCAGAGAGGAAGAAGTCTACTGAAGGCAAAAAGCATAATCCTGAATGCCTTCCAGCAGGAAAATACTGCCTTATCAGTTGTGATATGGATACAACTGGACGAAGGTTAATAGATGAAATATGCCATATAGGAGCATATACTCCAACTAGCCAATTTTCCCAGTACATAATGCCTTACGCAAATTTAAACCCTAGTGCCAGGCGAAGACATAATATTCGTGTTACAACCGATGACCGTTTCAGAGTTTTAAGAAGCAATATAAACAATAAGGTTATAAGAACGAAGTCAGAAATATTTGGGTTATTAGACTTTTTGAACTGGCTAGTAGATGTCAAGTCAAAGTCAGATGGAGAAGGTGTAATTCTCATATTTCATGAACCTAAGAAAATGGTATCTTACATGCTCTTAGAAGCTCTTCAACGTTACCATTTACTTGGAAAATTTCAAGAAATTGTTAAGGGTTTTGCAAATGGACATGCATTAGCCAAAAAGAAATGTTCAACTACCATGAAGTCTTTTAACATTAAAGTTTTATCCAGAGTTTTGCTAGATCGAGAAGAACAATTCGATAATGCATCAAATAGATCAAGAATTATTTGGGAAATAGCTCAACATCTGGGTCAAGGTAAACAAAAGAACTTAGCAGCTGCTATTGGAGATCCAAATCGCGTAATGTTAGACAACATGGTAGAAGTAGTTCGTCAGTATTCTTATCCTACGTCTGTAGAATTAGATAAACTAAAAGAACTGCGCAAAGTAGCTGAAAGAAGCAGTTCATTCCAGCCAATATTTAGTGCAGCTGGCAAAATGAATTATCGGGATTTTCAGCACATAAATGTTTTAAGATCAATATTGGCTAAAGGCAAATCTGATTATAATACCATGAAAAGTACATTTGAAGCAGATGGAAAACAAGGCCTAATTAATGAATTGGCCAAATTGAAAATTACAAGGAAAGATCAACAACATGATTTACTAGAGATATTGGACTCACATTTTGATCCAAAACGTACTGCCACATTCCCCAATACAAAAACGCAAAAAAACACTAAAAATAGGAAATTAAAGAAGACTGTTAGCAGTGATGATAGTGGAGCTGTGTCTCTTGATACAACTAGAACAACTTCTCCTTTAAAGAATGCTGCAGATAAAACTGTGAAGACTAATTAATTTTAATGCCAGATAAACTTGATTTTTGATATACATATATTGGTATGTAGTTATGAATTTAATATACTTTAATAAAACCCATTCCAAAAATCATAATTCATATTTTTTTAAATTTGATTTAAGAAATCTTAATGTATAACTTTGTTTTAAAATGTTTGTAATTTTTAAAATAATGTAGAGCGGGGCGTAAAGTTCAGCGGGTAAAAAGTTTTACATGTTTGTACACCAGCGTCACTTCTTTCGTAGTAAAAAAGAAAGAACTCAAAAAATGTGGCAATTATTTGCTGAACAAAATAATCATAATGATCATATAATATATCTATTACGTCCAGGTATAACCTCCTTTACTAAAAAGGTAATATTACCAATAAAAATTAATGAATCCAAAATTTTCACATCTATATTTCTTTTCAATTTGTGGATACTAATATGTATATAGACATTCTATAATTGCTATAGATTGAATAAAAATAACGAAATATACACACATAGAAGTAAATGCATCCAAACAAACAAGAATTTGTAAACAATGCATAAACAAGCAAATGCAAATAAACATAATTTATTAAGTACAAGATAATATATTTTTGGCAAATATCTCAAATCGTCACTATGATAAAATACGAAATAAGTTGATAAAATTAAAAATTAACATACAATATCGAAGACAATCTCTTCGTACAAAGTGTGTTTAAGTCTCAGTAATAACTTACAAGAAATTCATTCGAGTGTAAAATGGAAAACTATAATATTACTTTATTAGAATATTAGTCTGGCACTCTTTATGCATATATTAAATGAATATTATTTTTTATGTGATTAAAACGGTTTCGTACCATCTATTAAAAAAATTATACTATTAAATTGTTACTAATGATCATTTTGAATTTTTATAAAAAATCAAATAATATTTTCACGAAATGTTTTTCGTTTTTTTAAAAATTAATTATTTTCAATAAATCCCAAATTGTTCATTAATGAAATATAATAGTTATTATTTAAAAAATTTTAAATCAAATTTAAAATAACTTACATTTATTTTGTATTAGTTTATGAAGCCATGTACCATCAACTTTATATAGTTTATAGTTATACGCTCATTTATATATAATTCCACAGATTGCAATCAATTAGCGTTATTTTAAATTAGAATTTCAATGTCAAATATTTTCTTCAATTGATGGCACTCGATTTTAAGCCCTTAATTAACTTCCCGTAGGGTAAGTTATTGTAATGGGCCGAAAATCGGAATTGAAAATTTTTACATTTCTCGACGTTTTGAAGGTTTCTGAACGTTTTGGCATACTTCAGAAAAAATGGATGTGTGTTTGTGTGTGTGTGTGTGTATGTATGTATGGATATAAATTTCCAGTCACGTTTTCGGGCGCACGGATCAACCGATTTGAATGGTTCAAAAAACATTTGATTTCTATTGATAGGGAAAAGAGCTGATTAGTTTTTGGCGAAGGCAGGTCCAGCCGTTCGGAGATACGGAGCAACAAGTGCAGAAAATAGAAATCGACTTTTTGAGAGAACGGAGTATCCGATTTGAATGATCTAAAAAACGTTCAATTAGTAATGATTGAGAGAAGTGTTTATTAGTTTTTGGCAAAGGCAGACCCAGCCGTTTCGAAGATACGGAGCTAAATATGTAAAAAATGGCAGTTTTTGAGAGAACTAAGCGTCCGATTTAAATGATTCAAAGAACTTTCTGCTTGTCTTAAGAAAATAATTGATTTTGGAAAAAAAAATTGTATATATTTTTTTTTTTAGTTTTAGTTTTTTTGTATATCGAAAATAATTACAATAATGTTACAATATTTATAATAATCTATTTGAAAACATTCAGTATTCCTCGAACATTTTGTTACGGTACGGAAAGTACCAGCAATTTGCCTTAAGGCACGATGCCATACACCCCACTAGTTTACGATTTTGAATTGAAAATGTTGGGCCAAAGTTGTACAAGTTGGCGCAGCGTTTGTGACTATTTTTCCACACAATGTACAGTTTATCACGAAAATAAAAATTATGTTGTGTTTTATAGTTTCGTATAAATAAATATTTTGTAATACTTGCGATTACCGTACAGGCCCATGCCCGTAAGGGGTAATATTTGCTTCTGGCCCGATTTTCGTACACGGGCTCTGCTAGACATTGTAAGTTAAGAAACGATCAGTGCTGATTTAATGCTATCATCTGAACAAAACCTTTCAATTAATATTTGAACTTATTTCAATTTAAAGCGTTTTAGCGATAATTTAACGTGATGTTGATGTGGTAAAGCAATTGGTTTGTTCCTGGTTTGGCATTAAACAAATGGCGCAATTTGAATTTTGCAAGCATTCGAATAATGCTTATTGTGAGTGCCCTTCAGAGAAACCATGAGAACGATTCTGTTAAGTGTACCAACTACAATTTCGTGTCCGGGCACAAAGGAACGACTTAATGCCGCGCCGAGCAGCGCGACGGGCAATTATCCGTGTGACTCCTGTTGCACTCGATGCATCTATCGCTGATGTCTCAGGGACATTTCCACAGACATCAAAACCTCTACTCTTTGTACAATTCAATTATTATTCAGTTAAAGTAGATTAATATCAAAATATATGTTTCTTTTGTTTAGTACATAGGGTAGGGCGGGGCACAAAGGTTCAATTTGACTTTAAGTAATTATACTGTCTAAACCAAATGATGTACATCAAAACATATAACGCATATCAATCAACTATATAATTATGTTTTGTAAAACAGTTATTTATCATTGTAGAATTTGTAGAAATTTATTTTGTTTGCTATTTTCCAAAAATAAGTCATGTGGTCCTTTTTACCCCATGGGCGGCGTAAAATGGCACTGGAGGCCAGCAGGTTCAAGGTCTTAATTTTAATTTTAAACGACTTTTACGAAGTAATAACTGCATTATTCGACCAATGCCAAATTTAAATTGAAAAGACATGTATAAAGCATTAGCATGTTTAAAATCACTCAATAACATATTCAAGTAAATTATTTTTTAACTAAAGTTTTAATTCCTATAGATATCTTATTGTTAGATACAAATCAATAGATTTCTGAGTTATAGGGACCGATTTGCCGCGTAACAGAAAAATATTATGGCAAGGCCATGTTATGAAGAACTTTTCATACTAAATATTGACAAAAGCCACGTGGTTGGTGTGCAGTCATATGTATTACTCAGGTTGTCAGATAAAAAACCTGACCTAGAAATCGCACAAATGCCAAAGAAAACGATTTTAAATAACAGGGCCTTTTTGACACAGCTTCATAACATACGAGTGGCGCGCCAGTTTATGTATAAAACGCCTGAATGCACAGCAAATACATTACATTTTAACAGTATTCAGTATGATTCAGTAGCATAATGTATGGAAGTCGGAGCGGAACATGGCCTTGTCATAACATTTTTCTTTTATGCGACAGAATCGGTTCCATTGTTTTCTTCAGATTGAGAATCTCATTTCTCTAACAATATTTCTTCAGTAATAAAAGCTTCCCAATGTTGAGATATACATTGATAAATTACAAAATGCTTTTAAAAAAAACCTTTTTGCGAATGGACCTGAATTACGCACCTTTTTAAGAAAACCTATTTTATCTGGTAGAGATATTCAGTGACCATAGATAAAAATCTTGATTGTTCTGGAAGATATTTTCTAATTAAACTTTCGTCTATATAAAGACAGAATATTCTGTGTATAACTTGCAGGTATTTGTTGCGGACTACAGAATGCAATATTAGTAGTATTGAGTGAACTTTACTTCAATTTTTAATATTCATTGTACTTGCTTTTGGATTTAATATATATATATATATATATATATATATATATATATATATATAATTAGAATAAATATTAAATTTTGAAGTAAAATTCATTTGAATTGAAACATTAGATGTCCAAAATTCACCCATAAGTATATATGAGGTATACAACCCGTACTTGCGTACTGTAATATGTGTATAAAGTATATAAAATGTACAAAGTATATAATGTAGTGTATTTCACTAATAACTAGTGGTGTATGGCATTGTGCCTTAAGGCAAATTGCTGGAACTTCCCGTAACGTAATGAAAAATTCGAGAAATATTAAATGTTTTCAAATAAATTATTTTAAATACAGTAACTTATATATGTTTACAGAAAAGTAAATAACAAAATTAAATCAATATAATTTAAAATAAAGGTTATTGTATAATATTTTTAAGAATTGCAAAAATAATTTATTTGAAGTATGAATGAAAACAAAAGCAGCGTTGTTATTTGTTTACCTGAAAGAGTATTCGCCAAAAAGAATGATGATCAGTTACATATTTGACTCATCAATTTCCAAAAAAACTTTAAATTGCTTTTAAAAATCACTTAAAATTGACAGAGTTACGTCAACCGAAAATTAATAGCGGTCTACTGTTAATCATCGGCGCCTAGATAGCAGAAGCTATTCATTACTTATATTTGTCAAGATTTATATCTCTGTCTCTGGTATCACAATCATTTCACTGTTTCCTTTTATTATTATTATTATTGAATAATGTAGATTTATTCCGCAAAATCCCTTTAACATTAAAAATAAGACATTGTACTATTTATCTCCTTGCCGTCCCATTTTACCCCGTCTATGGAGTAAGAAGGAAGGAATTTACAATAATCAATTTGTTGGAAGTTTTTCTAATCATAGTGAGATAGTTGTTTGTTCGATGTGTTATTTGTTGTGATGTAATTGGTTTGATTTTCACAACATAATTACTCACAGTCAAATTGGACTTTTGTTTCTAGCCCTATCCTATATAATAAATATAACAATATTTTTTACAATTTATTTGTATATAAAAGTATATAAAAAATTAATTATTTCTACATAAATTCTAAATGCAGTAATTAAATTACAAATAAATACCATAAACCGATAAAAAAATATAAAAATAAACAGCGTCAATATTAAATTATTGCTGTATTTCTGTATTGTTGCAAATAAATCATTTTGATGTCGAGTTGATATAGAATGCACAATAAAAGAAAGGAATCGCTTAGGAAATAAATAGAACCGCAATTATTTTCAACTTAGGTGTATATGTGATTTATATGTTGTTACCTCCGCATGTAATAATAGACTAATAAACGCCAACGAAACGACCCTGATTTACGGTGAACTAAAAGACAAGTTGAAATAGAAAGTTTTGATTATAATAATACCTTTATTGCACCGGCTTTGAAAATTCAATTGTTTGTACAATTGCGCAAAGGCTTATTTAAATAAAGAGAAAAATTTATGGTTGATGTATTGTAATACTGCAAGTGTATATTTGCTTAATATAAAAAAAATGATTATGCTTCTACTATATTTTTTTAAATCTTTGATAAAGGGTTAGATATTTCAAGCTAGTGAAATATTATAATAGAAATATTTCAGCAGGAATTACCATGGATAAAATAATTCTATAATTTGAATATTGTTGGAAGTATTTTAGTGGTTTTACTTTAGTAGGTACTAGAATATAATTACTAAACTAAGCAACACATATGTTTTATTTGATTATATGCGGTGGCATGCACAACCCTGAATTTATGAAATACTCGAAGTATATGTATTTATTTCTATATAATATCATTTCAGGCCAAATATCTGCGTTAAATTACCATTGTTTTGCGATGTTTTAAATAACTGTAAATATATAAACAAGGTGCGGAGTTCGAACCCCGCTGTAAACAACTTGACATCGTGCAGTAGTGATGTCCATTTTCACTTGAAAATATAGATCAAAAATATGTTTTTAATTAAAAATGGCCAATTTTTGGGCAATGCGATGTGAAATGGCAATGGGAAATCTCTCACCCTATTCTTCCCTGAATCGAGTTAGTGTTTGACTCAACTTACGGACCTAGAGCTGTACTACACATTATTATTATTATATAAACGAGTTGTAAAAGAAATAGTTTTGAAAACCTTTAACTAGTAGTTTCAATTTTTAAACTAAATTAAAAAAATGAGAATGGAAAAAATAAAGTTTTTGGTTTTGTGTGAACGAAGTGATTATAAAATATTTAAAGCGATTATCATATGTAAACTATTTCGATCATTTCAATTTAATAAAAACTAATGATTTTTTATTAGTGACGATTTCTGTCCTCTATCTTCACTATATAATAGTACACTTTATTTTATGTTATGACTCATCTTTGGAAAATATTTTAATATTTTGTGAAATTATTTATTCAAAAAAAAAATTATAAAAATCAATACGTTTTCTAGTCTCTACTAATTATTATATATACAGCAATCTCTACATTATTTTGAACAGAAATCAGAGGTACACTAAATTCTAGTACTCTATGTAGCTGTGTGAAGTATTTTCTACCTATTATCAAGCATCTTATGAAAATGAGACCCAACGGTTGTCCTACCTCTTTGCAATAAAAGGTATAATAGAGATTCAATATATATTGCAACAATAGTTCGAAAGGCTATTATCACATGAACACATATTTTCATTTTTATTTTTAGTTGAAAATAGACATCAGTGATGGTTAATATCAGGTTGTCCGAAATGCGTGATTGTACCTGTGCCTTAGTCATTATAAAACTAGGCGCTGACCACGACAATGCAACTCACTCTTAGTTGTAATTTAGCAATCTATTTATTGAAAATCAATATAGACGCAGGATTGCGATTTACATAATTTATGACAAGTAATTTACATAATTTATGACAAGTTTGATTGCATAAGATGATCCTTGTTTGCTTGTTTAAATTTTCCAGTTCTTTAATTCGCAGCAAACGTTAAAGTAAAGAGGATGATGGAATGTCGCTATTGCTTATTATTTTCGCAGAGAATTTATGATCAATATTGACAAACATTTAACAGTCACAGCAATGCCAATAAAATCTAAAACCAGAATCAACGGCAGCAAATAAGAAGACAAGAAATCGTGTACGATTATTGACAAAAATTCTACATCATTACATTGGAACGGTACTGTGGCTACTTTTTCAAAGAATAGTACCTATTGATTTTAAAAACTGAACGCATATAATCCAGTAACATTTCTTATGCAGGAAAACCACCAACGACACTCCAAAACATGTAGTAGGTCCCACCGATGATGCCAAACAATATGTAGGTTTTCTCTGCTACCAACAAAACTGTCACCAGTCTGTGAAGACTGAACAGTATAAACAGGCAAATATCTGGACATATTTTTTTTATTTCATTACTTGTGGTACCGTTTATACATAATTGACTTAAATAACTGAATACCAGAGTATGATTAAAGTGTTAAACTGAACGACCAATAGACTTATACTGGTCTCAACTTTATGGAAACTAAATAACGACTGAGCGACAAATTTGCAAGCTTAAATACAAGCTCCGCAGGTTGACCTGCAATTCTTAGATAATATTTGCTTTTTCAATGTCACTGCAGAGTGCAACACAATGTATTAACAATAGATGACTCGGTTATTCGCGTATTGTGGTCTGCAAAGGAATTTGATCAACACCCGAAAGCTTGCCCAAGGATATCTTGAACTTACAATGTTGTAGTGTATGACTAACTACATTTTGCGTAGTTTATATTCTGAACGTTATATATTATTTATAATTATTACGAATGGGTTATGAACCTACACATCATACTATAATTCTATCCAAACATATGCAAATATATAATTGTTATTTTCTTCAAATCAATAGGATTTATTAATTAATTAATTTATTAGCAATTCTGAATTCTAATTTAAAATTAGAATACGTAGTAAAAAACAGCTCAATTAGCAGCAATCTAGTGGCTTATTGTAAGTAGATAGTAACGGGCGTTTTTCAATAGGATCCCAAATGGTCTTATGGTATTTCTGGACTCCGCAATATAAAAGCGTGCAGGTCTGAAATTTTTGACTGGCAATATAAAATTGTACTATAATAAAATTTATTCAAGTTTGTCATCTTGATTAATGTGAAAAAATCACACCTTGGGTTAGTTGTAACAAAACTTTGTAACATACAAGGATGGTACTGTCCGGTATGTAATGAAGCTTGTGAAGCGATTTAAGTGAAAATCGTGTAGTTTGTAACATGTTTATATGAATGAACTATATCTTTTATTTGTATTAATTGTAGCAAGCTTGTATCCAACTCCAAGTTAAGCACATCAAAATTCCACACTGAAATTTTACATATTAATTTTAGTGTTGGCAAGTTTTAGTACAGTGCATTTTGGGCGAAAGAGTGCGTATGTGCATAATTTACAGATCGGTGTAGAACGATTGTTTTAATGAATTTGTATGTTTAAAGGATTGTCTCATTTTTTATTGTTCAACTGAACAAATCTATCTATCTAACTCAAGAACATTCTGTCTACCCTATGAACAATAAAACTTTTTCACATTAGAACATTCTGGATAATTTCCTTCTTACAAATTAAAATTTAATATGTAAGCAATTAGTATATTATATCATGAAAATGACAAAACATTTAGCAAAATTTTTTAAATTGTTTATAATTTGAAATGTTCTGTAGTTATTGACGTCATATTATAGTAAATGATAAATATCATGAGATAGAAATGTAGAGATTAAGAGATAAAGTTCATAGTTATAATATATCGTAGTTGTACATGCTCTTGATACATTGAAGAGATTAATTAATGTCCCGGAACATAAAACAAATGCCGCTCCTTCAATTGCGACAATAAACGGGAGCGCATTTTAACAATGCGAAATGGTTATATTTCATTTGGAAGACATTTATGCGGAACACTAATGATCTCAGTGATGTTTTGGACGCTTCTTTAATTCAATAGAATAAAATCAATCGATCCGGATACGTAGTCAGTTTTCATATCTAAAGGTCTATAGATAAATGAGTATGGTTTCATTTACTTGAATCAAATAATCATATAATAAAAATATATGTACTTACTGAGTAATATTTTAGTACGGTATGCAAATTGTACTTTCTTTCATCTAATAAGTTTATTTAACTTGCTGTACTTAAATCTAAGTAACTTATTTAGAGAATATCTTGAAAACAATTAAATCATCATTAACATATCATGCGTCTTCATCTTTATATTGACAAACAAACTGAGACCAACTTACGGAAGATGCCAATAAAGTGCTCTGTTCTGAACAGAGACATGGACTCTAAGAAATGCCGACAAAAACTATCTGGTGAGTTTTAAAATGTGGTGCTGAAGACTAATGGTGAAGATAATGTGAACAGATAAGATGAAAAATAAAGAAACCGTGAAAATAGTGGGCAAAGAAAGGACTCTACTGAGCACGATCTTGAAAAAAAAAGGAAGCTGCATCGGACCCATTCTTCAAAAAGAGTTCCTCATACAGGACGTTGTCGAAGGTAAAATAAAAGAACCAAAAGAACAGAGAAGAAAAAAATGCAGATTATTGATGGTTTACACTAGAAGAGAAAATACTGGAAGCTGGATGTTTGAAAAAGAAAATAAAAAAGTATTAAAAGTGAATAACTTTAGGTAATGGTAATGATAATAATAAACAAGGGAGGCAAAGAAATTATTGATTTTTGGTGCTCTCACACAATGGAGCTACATTCGAACTGACAACCATTTATTTATTTATTATATGCCTCAAATTAAACGAAACATTTTACTTCATTTTTTTATGCAATTATAAAATTATTGGTCGCACAGTTTTATACTAACAATAAGTCCTAATGTTTCATTTCAGCATCCTCAATTCACAGTAATCACACAAATATACTTAACAATTTTAATTTGAAGGTTAAACTTGTTTACCATTTGTTATGATGATTTATAATTTTAATAATTGAACCATACATTTGAACTTTATTTTACACGTTTTTTTACTAATTTTTGTGTATAATATTTATTATGTTTAATTTGTCTTCTCTATTTTTTAACCCGTAAGTTATTACAAAGTCTGAAAAATGAACGACCGAATTATAATCGCTTTATAATTATTCTTTAAGATTTGTATATTTTCCGTCAAAAATATAAATTTAAAGCCCTCGACATACACGTTAGATATTTAACTGTTTTCTAAGTAATTTATTTTTATAAATGCTAATACTAACAATATTTGTATGTTAAATAGAATAGGTCAATTACAACCTACAGGCATTTGAATTCAGTTGAATATGAATGAAATAATCGTGCATATATTCAAATTTAATAATGATACCAATAATTTCAAATACTTCATATAACGATAATATTTTTATCTATAATTCTTGATCGGAAGATATATATCTTTAACTGTTTAAAAACCATATTTGACTCACAGGTTCCATTTGAACTGGTTTCTGTACATTTCCAGCGTATAATTGAAATTCAATGTAATTTGATACCAAAAGAAACGTTTCACACTATGAATTATATATAATTAGTAGCACTGTAGTTTCCATATTCTTCTGGCTAATGAGTTTTGTTAACATATTTATAGCGAAATACATAGTCTAGTACGATTTTGCATTGTGTAAAAATGACATGATCTTTGCCATTCCATATGCAGTAATATTCTTTATTTTAGGCAACAGCTTAAAAAGTATTTTATTATTAAAAATGTTTAAATAAATTCAATTATTATTATATAAATGATAGGGTCTTTAGCCGAAACGAATGATCTGTAATCATTTGGTATACTCTAAGCATAAATGCATTTTGGAGTTACAATACAATTTTTACAGAATAGAGCGATTGTACCTATTTATTTAAATATTTTAATTATTCATACAGATGATGTGAAGCATAAATAGATATATGAAAAAAGTGAAAAAAACTGGATTTAGGTTTTTGAGAAAATCAACCGAATTGAATCATTTAAATAATAATCTCCATTCATTTCAACTTATTGGGTTTTTGATATATTTCAAATGTCAAAAATGTCTCTCTTTGCGCAATTTAAGAAAAAAAATCAAGATATTTAAAATAATGTGAAACCTAAAGATAAAAAATTTAAGAGTAGTAATAAAATTTAAGAGATATTTAGTGTAACAGACATTGTAACTTTAGGATTCGATCAATGTCCTAACTACTACATTAACAATGTAGATAACACTATTTCTCAATCAATTAACTATTACGATGAAGAATATTTGTGATACATTGGGTTTTTGTATTTAAAAATTAGCAATAACAATCATAACTGACTTTTATTATATATAATAATAATATTTTCAATTTTTATAACCATAATAATTGAATTTAACATTAAACATAACTTTGAAGTAATTGCAAAACAATATGTATTTATATAGTATTTAGAATAAAAATATCATCACCAACATAATTTTATATATAAAATATGCGCGCAGCTGTAATTATTAATAAAATAATTGTGGTCATTATGCGCAAGAAAACGAACAAAGATGAACATTAATTTCTTGCCAAGAATGTGTATAGTGCAGTAATTTATATTCTATATGACGTTTTATATATATAAAATTCAAGGGACATAATTGTCAATACGTCTGAAGTAAAAATCACATACCTCAAATTTTAATTAAGTCATTGTGAACCATACTTTTATAGTGAATACCATTTATAGTGAATATTGTTATCACTAACAATAAGATGAAGGAAATATATTTCCTACACGTTTGAAAAGTGTTATATAGTCTGGCAGAAATAATCGATGGATTTTCTGCGATCCTGATAAAGATCAGAGCATAAATTTTAACCTTTTTACAAACGTTTGTTTAATGTCGTTATTTCCAGATATTGGAAATTCATTCTATTGTCTATTTACAGTTATTGGAAATTTATTCATTATTTCTGCCGGGTCCTGCATATATTTTCATTGGAAAACTAGAACAAGAGACTGAATTCTAAAAATAAATCAATTTTAAATTTCATAATTAATAACGGTGACTTATCTTCAAATAAATTTATTGGTTTCATTTCTGCTTTTCAGATATATCAAATAGCGTATGTTATTGTTCGTGCAGCCAACTCTCCCCGACCAGCAGCCTGGGTTCTTGAAAGGTCTTTGGATGGAATCGAATACGCACCTTGGCAATTCTTCGCCAGCTCAGATGAAGAATGTTGGAGAAGATATGGTTTGGAAGCGACTCCTGGTAAGCCAAGGCATCGTGCTGATTCTGAAGTCATCTGTACAGCTTATTATTCGAAAATTCAGCCTTTGGAGAATGGCGAGGTAATTAGACACTTTTTAGCTATTACATTGCATGAAATTAAAATTTACGAATTTGTTTATAGGCATTTTATAATTGGTTATAATAAGCATTTTATTTAGAGCACTTAAATATTATTTTAACTAATTTATTTAAAAACATTTATTTATTTGAAGTACGTAGGGTAGAGCGGGACTCAAAGGTCAGCGGGCAAAAAGGCCCACAATCATCATCTCAAAAAAAAAGTAAAAAACATATTTTTTTAATGGTAAGCATCATTAAAGCATTAATTTTTATGATGTCACTGTCAAGAGATGTAAACGGAAATGTTACAATATTTATACCAAAAATATTATTTTTTGTTGGTAGTATCATAGCTTCTATGTTTAGTTTATGAGACTTGAATAGATATTCTTCTCAGTATACGTTATTTAATTGTTTTGTAAAATGTGTTGCTATTTTTAAGTTAAATTCAACAGTTTTTTTTATATTACCTCTATAATAACTTACATGCGGGAGGAATAAAAGGGACCAACTAAACCATTATAAAGGAAAAGATGTAAACAGTAAGAAATAGTAAATAAACAGCAAATTTTTTAAGAGATAAAGTATATTGCTATCTAACCTCTGTTGATGAATATTTCTCTCGAAGTACCAAATCAAGGTTATATAGAATGAAATCTTTGTAAAAAAAAATTTTTCCTCAAAACTTCTATTTCACCATCCTCTAAAATTAAAAAAAGTTTTTTTTTTGAATTTCTCTTCTTACACCGCCCATGGGGTAAAGTGGGACAGATGACAAATTTAAGAAAAATAGTAAAAAAACTTACTTCCGCGATTAGGAATTAACTTAGAATTTTACCGAACATAGTTCGATAGTTATTTGTTTGATAAATGTCATGCTTTATCAAGTAGTTCATTTAGTTTAACAGTATAATTACCGAAAGTCATATTGGACCTTTGTACTCCGTCCTACCTTATGTACAAAAAAATTGATTCTTGGTGTGATATATTCGTTTTAATTAATCTGCGGAAAGAATCATAATATCATCACCATATTATTTGAAACCGGTAGATAAATTAAAAGCGATTTTTATTTCATTGCTTATTGAAGTTTTCAGATAGTTATCACAACGTAATATCTGGCAATAAAATAATTACACCAATCGATCATGTTTAATTACTGATGTTTTCGTTCGTTTAATGGTATGTAATCACAAGTCCTTCGATCTCGATTATTGCGCTTCCGAGCTTGTTCTACTTGCATGAAATTGTTAAAAATAAATTAAAAAATATGCTTAATATTGGGTCGAGAACACGGCTAACACATTTTGGAATGTGCAGCCTAATAAAACATTATGTTGGCAATAAAATAAAAACGAACACCAAACGAAGAATTTGATGTTCGGATAAAGTTAACGATTTTATTTATCATTCCGCGAAATCTGTGCAACCGTACTGTATGAATAGCGCGATTAATTGTTGAATAAACTTTAACGAGTCATGCTTATTTTTGATTTTCGTGCTTAAGTTTTTCTTAAAAAGTAATAATACTTAGAAAGAATGAATATTCATGACAAAATAAATTTCAAGACCAACGAAATATTTAATTAGCAATGCTGTTACATCACGTTTACAGCATTTAATATACTTGTATAGTCTATATTATATTTTTAGGATGTTAAAATTATAGATAACTATTAAAGGAAGAATGCAAAGAGAACACTTTAATTTTTATCATTTTAATACAGCATCTTTATTCAACTGATGAAACAACTTGTTTAATTTTATTGCGTATTTTGTGAAAAACATGAGTAAAAATTTTATCGTCAAATTTTGCAATTCAAAACTTTTAGTTGTATTATTCATAAATCTTGAGCTATAATATATAAATGATGTCAAATGATTTAATACTTGGAAAATTTACCTGTGAATGATCTAAAATTTAAAACAGTAGGGGAAATACGGACAAATACGGATTTTTAATGATATTTTTTTTTTTTAATTATTACTCATCATTGATTTATTGACAACCAGTAACATAGACTTTTAACCAAGTAGGGACTAAAATAACATATTTGTTAAGGAAAAATGCAATAAAATACAAAAACCGTTTTGTCCATATAGTACGTACAAAATAATATATTAGATAAGAACATATTGAGATATAAATGTTGAAAAAGACAGTTTACAAATAAATTGTTTGGTTCTCTTTGGGACATCTGTACATGAACCATGAGCCCAAAGAAAACAAGTCATACATCGTAATCAACCTTTTGCAACAAATGCCTTTCTTTACCGTTGGATCTTTTGGTCTGTTTTTAGAAGTAATTAGATTAGAAGATAAAATCCAGTAACCTTTGCCTGGTTTCAATTTTCTTTTTTATTGCCCTCGAGTGAACCACCCTGTAGTGCTTGCAAAATTGTACTATGTAATTTTGTACATTGTATAAGTAGTTCATTTTGTACCAAAAACAAACAAAAATGAACAAATTTATAATTTACATATAACTTTTATTAACATATAAAGAAAGATACATCATGTCTCTATTATTTGTGCGAAACCAAATCGGATAGTAGGTTTTTTATATTAAATTATTATCAATTGCGATAATTAAATATTTTACAAGTTTAAATAATATTAGTCATAATTAACTTCCCGTAGGGCAAGTTATAGTAATCGCAAAAAAATCGAAAATGAAAATTTTTATATATCTTTACGTTTCAGAGGTTTCTGAATATTTTGGCATACCTTAGAAAAAATGGATGTATGTGTGTATGTGTGTGTGTGTGTGTGTGTGTGTGTGTGTGTGTGCGTGTGTGTATGTATGTGCGGATACAAATTTTCGTCGACGATTTCGGGAACACCGATCAACCGATTTGAATAATTCAAAAAACATTCGATTCGTATTGATAAGGAGACGTGCTGATTAGTTTTTGGCGAAGTCAGGTCTAGCCGTTCCGAAGATACGGGGCAAAAAGTGCCGAAAACGGAAACTCAGTTTTTAAGAGAACGGAGCATCCGATTTTATTAATTCAAAAAACATTTTACTTGTATTGACAAGGTGAAGAACCTATCAAATTTTCGTAAAGGCAGTTCTAGCGGTTTCGGAGATCTAATGAAAAAAGTAAAAAAAAATGCCATTTGGCGGTCAAAAATGATCATTAGACATATGCACATCAAATTATCAGATATTTTATAGAGATTTTAACAATAAGTATAATTTTGGTTTACATTCCTATGGGTTCCGTACCAATGTTTACGCGTTAGACGTCGACGCGGCGCTAACGCGGTTTGATATTTCGTCTTTATGCAGTTAAAGCAGTACGATTTCTTTGAAAAAAAGTTTAGATCTTTCAAAATATGTCAAAATAAAGAAAACATTTTCATTTCAAAAAAATAAAATAAAAAAAAAATATTAAAAAAAAATTTTTTTTTCAAAAAAAAGTAATTTTTTGTCTAATTGTTTGTCAAAAATCTTATTTTTACGAAGTAATTTTTTTTCAAAAATGTTAATCGTTTTTAAAAAAATAATAATTTTTGGTACGGGAAGTTCCAGCAATTTGCGTTAGGCACGATGCCTTAATTGCCTTAACACAGAATTTCACTTACAGCTAGTTTTATTCTTTTTCAGATTCATGTGTCCTTGCTAAGCGACAAACCTCAAGGCGCCTCGCCAACTGCCGAAGAATTTGCGATGGCGAGATACGTTCGTCTTAGGTTCCAAAGGATGCGAACGCTGTCCGCCGGCAAATGGCTGAGAAGGGCAAGCGAGCGGCCAAAAGGCAACACACATTACTATTCCATAAGGGAAATCGATATTGGTGGCCAATGTGTGTGCGGAGGACATGCCAGTCGATGCCGACACGATGTTACTACCGGAGTGAGTCACATTTGGCAAATTCAAAAGAAAATTTTAGACTTGCTATAAAACTAATTGCAGTTTTGTTTTCGAAATTAATATCGGTTATCTTGTTTAAAAATTCTAGGTTTATCAAAAATTAGAAAACTTGTTTTTTTTTTAAATATTAGTTTTAAAATTTTGATATTCTTAAATTTTTTATCAATATATGAAAACAATCAAAATCATTATTTTGATAACTTTGTAGTAAGGTGATCATATTTTTCAGTCAAAACCGGGACGGCAATTTTTAGTTATCCTAATCTGGGAGAGGGAGGGGGGGTGTATATAATAACAGTTTTTTTATAAATCTTTCAGAATTATTACTTATATATTGCAAAATTCTAATCAAGTTATATAAAAATAATGTGACTGATAATAGTTTAATCATTAAATGGTTTTGTTGTTTGTATTCAAGTCATTATTTTTTATTTTGGTTTTAATTTTATATACATATAAAATTACTTTTAACTGTGTTAAACTGCACAGCAACCATATAGAATTTCACAGTTTTTAGTACTATTTTACATGAACGTACGAGCGTAGAGCTACTTATCATAGCCTTGCCATAACATTAGTTTATTTTACGGCAGAATCGGCCCATTAATCTAAACCACATAATCTGAATACATTATCAAATCAAACAAACACTATTTTCACATTCACAAATTAATTAAACAATTGAATATTTGTATTTGTAACTATCTGGTGTAGCTGCAATTATTTCTTCAAGTATTTTACAATTTGGGATCGAGTGAATAAATTTCCATCGTCTTATCAAAGGTTTTTGAAAATTTTGAGACGATCGGTTTTTGATTGATGATAATGTATAGTATTGTAACTTAGGAAAAGCAATGTTAATTTAAGGGTGCGTCTATTAATCACGTGAGCCTTAAAGGGGGAGTGAGGATTTAAAAAAAAATTACAAAATATTATGTGGGGGAGGGTAGGGACTAGTATACGATACCACGTATATTTATTTTACCTCAATTTAAAAAAAGCTAAATTTTTCATGAAAAATAAATTAAAAAAATTGCATTTTTTCCTAGGTGCTAAAAATACACGTGATGCTTCGTGAGGTAGGGGAAGTAATTTTAAATATCACCATGAAGCAGGGTGGGTCCAAAAATTCTTAGAAATAACTAATATAATCATATTTTGTTTTGTTGTGAGGCAATAAAAACGTGTTAGTGAAACGTTATCGTATTATCTTTAGGTTTTTATTTTTTATTCGAAATTTTTCAATAATAAAATAATTTTTCTAAATTTGCATAATTAGTGTTTTTATGTTTTAATAATTAAGTTTATCTTACAAAATTGTTTTATGCGTTTAGTAAATGTGAAATTAGGCTATTTAGTATTTAAATAATTAGGGTAGGGCGGGGCTAGTTGAGCAAATTTTTACTTAACCGGATGTAGCTCTTCAATGAAAAGTCTCAATAAATTGCTATACGGCTTAATGGATTTGTAGTTTATCGCTTAACAAAGGTGTTAATACTTTTTTCTGGTAATAAGTAAAATTTAAAAGCTACAGCTGTTTAAATGCAAAAGGTCAAGTATGCTTAATGTACCCCATAGGTGGGGCAAGTTGAGCACTAAGAAAGTATAATGAAATCATAGGTTCAATGTCGATTAGTGATGAAATGGAACAAGTTTTTAATATCCAGTTCTATATTTATAGTCTTTATTGACAGAGAAAACAAAACTTATAGTAATTTTGTTTGAATAATTAACCAACAGTAGAATCAACAAAACAATATCGTATCTTAGGAATTATTTTACGATTATATTCAGTATTTTTGTTTAAAATCATTATTTCTTTACATTATTACTCATAGACTAAGCTTAAATCTTAAAAATAATAATTAATTTATGGAAGTTAATGGTAATTGTCTTAGTGATAGAACAAGTTTAGCAACTATGCTCAACTAACCCCAACCCGGAATTTCAAAATAAAAGTGAGTTTATAAAAAACCGTGAGAATTATACCCAGAATCTCTATGCATATTAAAAGTACTATAATTATATGGAAGAATAACATTTACCTGATTAAAAATAAATAACATTTGACTAAACCAGACGAAAACTCGTGATGATTTACTTTTTTACTTTTTGGTCTCAAAATAAACAAAACGCCCGTGAGCCTCACTCATTTGTCTAGCGGCCACTAGCGATCGGGGGATGTTTATTTCTCCCAAACCTCTATCTTTCCGCCATATAATGCCTAAATGGACGGCGAATAGTTTTCGAGATATTTCGATTGCTCAACTTGCACCTATGCTCAACTAGCCCCGCTCTACCCTACAATATAAAATAATCGAGAGGATTAAAATAATGCTTTGATCAACCCATTTCTTTATAATCGTACTAGGTATATTTAAATTACTATTATTTGTTGATACATTTGCAGCATCCAGTTTGCGAATGTATGCACAATACTTGTGGCGCGAACTGCGACCAATGTTGTCCCATGTACAACCAGACACCATACCGTCCAGGCACCACCAATAAGGCAAACGCTTGCGAGCGATGCGAATGCCACGGTCACGCTACATCCTGCGTCTACGACGAACAAGTCGACATGCTGTCGGGAAGTCTCGACACTAATGGAAAATATAGAGGCGGTGGCGTATGTGTCGATTGTGGGGTGAGTATTTAACTTGTTCCTTTTATGTAATTTTTTTTTTAATCTTCAAAACTATTTAGCTCGTACAATATATAGTTAATCTCAACTAACAATAATAAATTTAAATTTTTTTGCTGAAGAAAAATGAAATCTTTTAAGATTTAAACATTTTGAGATCTAATAACTCTATAAATCTTGATATTGTTTATTTCGACTTTGAAACATATTGTGATAAGGTTTTTCAGCCACAAGTCGAAAAAATATAAACAGAACGTAAATATAAATCTTTTTTAATACGTTTCGAGCTATTGTGCTAGCTCATCATTCAGCTAAAATACAAACAGAGTAATAAAATAATTTTTGTTTTATTTTGTTTTTAGAACAAAATATTGATATTTTAATTGTCAAATTTTATATAAAATTATTTTAAACTGGTTTGGTTTGTATAATTTTAATTCTGTTTTATTTTATTTTGTTACTTTATTTTATTACTCTGTGTGTATTTTAGCTGAATGATGAGCTAGCACAATAGCTCGAAACGTATTAAAAAAGATTTATATTTACGTTCTGTTTTTATTTTTTCGACTTGTGGCTGAAAAACCTTATATCTATAAATCTATAAATTTCTATAAAAATCAAGAACAAAATTTACTTAACTGGTTCTTTTTATGTAAACTTTTATTTATTATTTACAAAATAATTACATTTTTAACTAATGCTAAATAACTACCAACGGAAGAAAATACCTTTATTGTGGATTTTTAAAGATTACCGTTTATCTCCTCCATTTCAAAGATTACTGTTTTCAAATCAAGGTTATAGCTGGTTATACATCTTTTTTCCTCTAGTTTCAAATATTGTTGTTGAACAATGCTTAGCTTTACTGATTTTTGACACATCGGTGGTGGACCTTTTTAACCCCGAACCTTCATATATTACTATCTATTCTTCGATAAATTCTGGAAAATTATAACTGGAAAAATGTTATTCGACAAAATGTCCATTTGATCGATACCAAATTTAGGTTCTGAATTTAAATAACATAAATAAAAAATAATATAACCTAGAAAATGTTTTATAAATACCAATGAGTATATAATTATACAAATGAGATCTTTCAGAGCACCGTGTTTGAAAAAAATATGCCAAAAAGTGCATTTTCATATTAACATTTTAGAAAAGTTTATATTTTAAGTCTCTAGTAACACTTGCGGCCCGTTTACTAACGTTTTTGTATATAACTAAACTTTAAACAAAACTACTTAAATATTATTCACGTAAAACATCCTATTAAACGCAATTGAACATCATCTGTCAAAAATATTGTTTTATTGCTTCTACAACAACTTTCAAATTAAAAATGTAAAGTTTCTACGCTTTTTGAAATAATATCTCACCTTTCCGACCATCTCTGGATTGGCACGAATTTTTCAAGACTAAGACTGACCAAATCGGTTTAGCCGTTTTCGAGTTTTACCGAATCATTTGATTGAGAGCTCCATTTTTATATATAAGATATACTAAAATTATACGAATTCATGAAAAATTGTATATAATTATAATGTTCTGTTTCCATATTTTTGCATTAGACTTTTAGTTGGAGAAACAAAATTAGATTATTAAATATTATAATTATTAGAATTTTTGCTTTGATTTTGATAAAACAATTTTATACTTATATAACTAAAGTTGATCGTTTTAAACAAAATATTTAAGTTTACTTTAAATTTCATAGATAAGTGCTACAGATCTGAAAATTAGCGTACAACTTTTTTGTAAATATTATGACAGTCAAATTTCTCTCTTTTCTCTTTATATTTATGAATTATGGTTATAAATATTACACTTATACTAAAATTAAAATACATTTTGGATCAATCTGTTATATCACTTTAGCGCCCCTTTGTGAGTGCGCCCAAGGCACTTTACTTTGGTCCCCAATAATCCATTTCACATTGTATCTACTGTGAAGATGATTTTCAGTAAATTGTTAGTAGAGTAATTTTTATACTTACCACATACTATTTTTTAATGCCATCTTAACTTAATTTGGTATAAAATAGTATTAATAATATGATGAAACGCAACACATTGCGAAATAATGATCATTGCTAACGTTGTTGGCAACTATTATGAAGATAAATAATAAATCAATAAAACCTTAGCATAGTTCTATACATGCCATGCAGATATATGCATAACCATCTATTTTGAATCATTATTTCAAATGAATGTTTGCATTTGCCGATAATATAACATCTTTTAAATTTGCACTTCTAGAAAAACACCACGGGCATCAACTGCGAGCGTTGTTTAACTGGTTTCTATAGACCTCTGGGACGTGCGCCTAGTGATGCTCTACCATGCTTACCTTGCGATTGTGATGCAGTAGGTTCTACAGGTGAAAAGTTATGATGTAACATTGTAATAGCATAAAGAACAATTCTTTTATATATGTGGCACATGAAAAATCAAATCAAAGTATAATTGAATGCCTCAAATATCTTAAAGGAGTATTCTGGACAAAAACTTTATAAATCTCGTTTTTGTTTTTTTTTTAACTTCCCGTATGATAAGTTATAGTAATTGCAAAAAAACGAAATTGAAAATGTTTATATATCTTTACGCTTCAAAGGTTTCTGTACAATTTCGCATACATACATAGAAAAAATGGATGTATGTGTGTGTGTGTGCGCGGATGCAAATTTTTGTCGACGATTTCGGGAACACGAGTCAACCGATTTGATTAATTCAAAAAACATTCGATTTGTTCGATTGATAAGGAGACGTGCTGATTAGTTTTTGGCAAAGGCAGGTCTAGCCGTTCCGACGATATGGAGCAAAAAGTGCCAAAAACGGTAACTCAGTTTTTAAGAGATCGGAGCGTCCGATTTTAATAATTCAAAAAACATTTTGTATTGACAAGATGAAAAACTAATTCAATTTTTGGGAAGGCACGTCCAGCGGTTATGGACTCTCAATTAAATAAGTTAAAAAAATGTCATTTGGCGGTCAAATATGTTTATTGGACATAAGCACATCAAATTATCAGATGTTTTATAGAGATTTTAATAATGTGTACACATTTTGTGTAAATTTTTTTGGGTTCCGTACCAAGATTTTTAATTACGGTACGGGAAGTTACAGCAGTTTGCCTTAAGGCACGATGTCATGCACTCCACTAGTTTCAATTATTTTCAAAAGTTTAACTTTTCAAGAATATGCCTGCAACAGAATTTTTTAATATTTTAATTACTTTCGGAGAGATAGCCGTTTGACCAGGACAATCAATCTCTGTTTTTTCCTCTGCGAAACTTTAAACGCGTTTTTTTCAAAACTGTCTTTATCGATACGATATCGACGATTTATAAACTTGTACTGAACCGATATAAGTACTTTTTATTTTTGTAGATTTTTCTTCGTCACCAAATTTAAATTTTTACTATTGTTGAAAAATTCAAGAATATCGAACAAGTTTTGAAATTTTTTCTAGAAATTGTCCGTAGTTTCTAAGCTATATGATTGAATAATAGTAATCACAATAAGTGTATATATATATATATATATATATATATATATATATTTATTTATATTCAAAATATTAGGCGGGCTAAGATTATGAGTATGGTCAGGTGCAAAATTTTTTGTAAATAGTTTGTAAAATATAATTTGTAAAAAATAGTAAAAACATTGTTTTCTCTTTTTACGGCCTTTCAAAAATTGCATAAAATTCATGCTTCTAGATCAGAATACACACTTAACTCTAATTTCTAAGAGTTTTGACTAATATGATTTGCCTTAAGGGGCACAACTAGTGTGAAATTTTCAAAAAATCGAATTTTCAATTTTTCCATATTTCGATAGGTTATAAAAATAACATACCAAAATTTTAAATCGATATTTTAAATAGTTTTTGAGTTACAGTCATTTAAAGAGTATATATATAGTACATAGTATAACGATCATTTAATCTTTAAACGCGTTTTTCTCAAAACAGCATTTTCCGAATTTGCTGCAGCGATTACTCAAAAACAAATGATCCGATCACTATCAACTTTTTTTTACATGTTCTATATATAGTTCTACGTAAAATGAACTATCGATGTTTTGATCGGATCAAAAATGGAATTTTGGCAGTCCAAAAACGACCAAAATTTTGGGTAAAATTAGACTTTTTTTTTAAAACGCCGTTTGTCAATATTTGATTTTTTTTCTTCATCGCTGTTCATTTTACAGGCAATATCATCTAGTTTAACGAGATTTTTTTTTAAATTTCATCCACGTAGAAAGCCGGAATCACTGCAGCAATGAAGAACCTTTTTTTTATCGCGCCGTTGGAGATCGACGATAATTTAAAAAATATTTAATTTTTTTCTTCAAAAATTTGACTATGTATTCTTAAAATATGTATAAATATATTGCTAAAATTTTGAAATGATTGATAAAGTAGTTTTTTTAATATAAATTCCCAAAAATCACCTTTTTTTAGGCGGTTACACTAGTTGTGCTCCTTAACATAAAAAATAAGGTAATTAATTGATTATTTTTCCCCAAAAAGGTATTTGCGATTTGGATGAATTAAACCCTGGCGCTTGTGAGTGCAAGCCGGGCTTTGATGGTTTACGATGCGACCGCTGCAAACCTGGCCATCGCGGCGCGGATTGTCGCCCATGCCCCTGCGATACACGTGGATCGCTTCCTGGATCTGAATGCGAGCTGGAGTGCCAGTGTAAGGTATCACAACTCAATAACAGACTCTAAAAACTAACCAACCAACTAGTTTATATAATACAACCTATATTTATGATATATGGCAAAAATTAATAGCAATATTTACTTATTATTAAAACAACAAGGCTAAAACGTGATTTATACAATTTTAAATAAAATTAAATCACCAAAACACCATATATGTATTTTACATATATATATATATATATATATATATATATATATATATATTTATATATATATATATGAGATTCAGTCTTCAGGGCAATACATCAGTTAATAACTTGTATGAACTTATAACATTTTTATTGTTTCCATACGTTTTGACACATTGTTTTGTGTCATCTTCAGTGGACTATGTAATTGTAGTAATCCTAATTATTTCATAGTAGTAATTGTTCACAAATGCACAATAAAAACAATTCTTGTCACTTCAAATCGGAACAATTATATAAATTTTTAGAAAGAATTTTTTATTGTATAATACATGTCGCAAAGCCGTTGTCCGATGCGGCAATAGCCCATAGAATTGTTTTTATTGTGCATTTATGAACAATTACTATTATATAGTCCACTGAAGATGACACAAAACAATGTGTCGAAACGTATGGAAACAATAAAAATGTTATAAGTTCATACAAGTTTTTAATTGCCCTGAAGACTGAATCTCACATATCTCAACATCAAAATCATATTATATTCATAGTTGTAACGTGCCTTGGCGGGGCTCCGTATTCAAATTTGTTTGGAGGCCCCCTCAAGAGATTTTTTTTTCCATAAAATATAAAAATAATATTAAAAAAATATTTATCATTCTAATTATTTATCTAACTCTCTCTAATTTTCTGAATTTTCACAAATATTATATATTTATTCACTCTCCTTGCCTTTTTTTGAAAAACTGAATTATTTAGTGACTTTAAATTTTATAAAGTTTCTGTCTCTAGCAACATACATGTCCGATAGACGTTTCTGTCCCAAAGTTTTTACGTAATTTTTAATTAGTTTTAATTTTGAAAATATCATTTTAAAACAGTTGCGATTGTAAGTGGTAGGGCCAAACCGATGCAAGCCTATTGCATCTATCATTGTATTTTAATAAAAAAAATTTTTTTGATTTCCGTATTCAAACCTATTTCTTGAATTATCAATCAATTGGTCATGATCATATAAGATATCTTGACAGTATTTCTTTACAGTAATTTAGTCGACAGTTTTCCGGAAACGTTTATTAATTCTCGATTTCAAAAAGACAAATGTTACTACTTAAGTCGCAAAGGTTTTGAAGTCTTTGTTTGGTTAGCAAACAGCAATAGTATATATTAAAATAAAATTTTGGGTCTAAAATTCTCTCATCTTGTGATAACTTATCATAATAACGCTTCATTATCTTTTGTCTTTTGTTATTTAAAATAGTTATTGCAATCCATCTTTTTTGCAAATTATTTGGACTTATCTTCTGAAAAACAATTCAATAAATTTTTATATCTTAATTTTCATAGTCTATTCAAAAGATTACTTAATAATATACTAGGAACCTTAGATAATATGAACAGAATAATTGAATCATTTATTGAAGTGATTCTCTAAATATGATTGTAATATTGATCCGATAAATTTATATGTGTGTTTGCAAGTGTGTGTGTATGTGTGTGAGTGAATGACATAAGCCAAATAGCTCATAGAATAGTCATGTATTCTGATTGCTATTGAAAATAAAAATTTAAAAAAATAAATAAAAAAAAAAATAAAAATAATAATATACTATAGTTTTTTGTAAGTCATTACTGGCATGTTGTAGAGTTTCAGAAATAAAACTAATAATTTGAAACAGTGAAGCAAGAAATCTGAAAATGATTTACTTGATCATATTTATCAAAATATAACTATTAAACTTGCGCATCATGCAGACAATTCAAATAGTAAAAAAAAAACAAATATAAACATTTTATAAGTATAACTATAAAAATTCCAAATTCCAATTTTTGATGAAGAATGTATAAACTGGATTAGTTTTATAGACTTGTCCATATCTATACAAGAATATTAACTTATCGGATGTGCAAAAGTTTTACTAATTGAATTGATTGCTAGAGCTTGCAGAAATATTGCAGCAGAAATAAATTCTCTTACAAGTTGTAGTTCAATATCTATCGATAACAAAAGGAAATGCAAACTACGTTAAAATTATTCATTTTTTTGGGGCCCTCCTGGATCGGGGACCCGTATCTTTGATACGGCTGATACAGCGGTAGTTACGCCTCTGTATATATTGTTGAAAATTCTTAACTTTTTATTAATTTGTTTTCGAAACAAAGTTTTCGTTGAAAATTCTTAACATTTTATTTATTTGTTTTCGAAATATCGGTGGTGTATTTTTTTTACTCGCGGACCTTTAAGCCCCGTTATATATATATTATATATATGAATCAGCTGTGGTAGTGCGCAATGTATTGTGTAGTCTTTTTATTTCATTATAATATTTCAGTAACAAAATTACAAAATATTTTATAACTCTAATTTAGTATTAAACCTTATATTCAATAATGCCAAAGGTAGGATTTATGGCAAATATTCCATACCTCGCAAAATTTTGTTTTCATAACAATTGACATTATTTCAAAAACCACACTTAAACCACGCAAAATTCTGTATGAAACACTTAAAGTATGTCTTTTTTATTAATATGATTTTGTTTTGTTATTTTATTTAGCCGAATGTCGAAGGAGTTCATTGTGATACATGCAAAACGGGGTTTTTTGCGTTAAGCGAGAGCCATGAAGATGGATGCCTGCCGTGTTTTTGCTCTGGTGTGGGATCTTCTTGCAGGTCTGCCGAAGTTAATTTAAGTGTGGTAAGAAAAAGGTCATTATTATTGTAGACCTAGTTGAGAATACTAGTATTCTTAACTAAAATTTTTAATTTTGTAGTTCATGTTGTCGTGATAATAATAGGAAAGAAGGTGAATTTAGTTATATCGTTGTAATATAATTATTCTGAAATGGCTGTCTTTGCATGTATACATACTCCGTCCGAATCTCTTGACTAATATTAAGAATATTCTAATACAACCTATTTTAAATAATGCTAAATGCAAAACATAGTTTTTGCATGAGACATAAATGTCGACTCTCTCTGAATTCGTTCGTAGGAAAATTCGCATTACATCTGCTCTCGAAATTTCTATAAACTGAACTTTTCAATTTAGTTAAAACTTAGCATTAGTAACTTAAACACCTATGAATAGTTTACAGTCATTGGTATATAATTCAATTTTTCATTATCATATTCTGTTACATACCAAAACCTAGTGTTTAGCAATGACATGATAAACACCACTTAGAAAACCAACAAAGTGATGATAAATGCCACAAATACTGATTAACCCTTATATATTGAAAATAACGTGCTAAAAAATTTTAATTTTTAAATCACAATAGTGAATAAAATAACAATTTAATGAGTAGAACAAAGCGATTCAATCAACTGCAAGTGTATGATTTTAGGTTTTCAACTCATATCATTTTAATATTTGCTAATTGCAAAGTTACGATTCAATATTGTATACATTATAGTAATTCTGAAATTGGAAGGTACTTATTTCCGAAACATTGAAAAAAAAAAACGTATTTTGAAAAACAGTTTTGGTTCTTATTCAAATTTGCTACATAACAAAAATGTATAATATTTTTATACTTATATAATGCATTTATGCATGTGTAAAAAGACTTATAACAGATGATTAAACGATATATATAGTACTAAAACATGTAACTGTACTTATCAATAAAATTTCTAGCGCTTTGGAATAACTGCTTTGTTTCATCATCAACAGAGTTTTCACTTAAGGGCGATTTATACAAGCATTGCAACAGAGCTCCATCAAAGATGTTCCAATCTGATATACTTTCCTTTGGTATTAAAAAGCATGTGCTATTGAAAAACAACCAAATTGTTGATAGACCTTTTAAAAACACTGCAGATAAACGTAGCAATCGAGTATTAAATTGCTCTCTCCAAGCTTCGGAGTATTCAGTAACATCATCTTTTGTGCTGCACAATGCACTCATCATCAGGAAAGCATCTATTTCATCCTGAGTCATTTCACATTCATCATGCATGAATAACACTAGTAAAGTTGTTGCCATTATCTTTTCATTAATACTTCGCACTGCTTCCACAGGAAGATCTTCATGCATCGCATTGCAAAATAATTTCCAAGCTATATTAATCAAGTCCTCGTCTTTATCTTCTGCCCAAAAATCTTGTAGTTTATAGTTACTTAGGCTGCAACTTGGTTCAACTGCTTCAACGAAATGAGGTATGGATATATCTCCCCCGTGGCAAACCCACTCTTTCACAATCTTTTTGCCATTTGTAGAACAAAAGTCTAGTAGTAGAATTCCATATATTTTAGCTCTTACTGGTCTCCAGAGAATGCCTGATGGTGGAATATCATATTTTCTAAAATCTTCGTAAAGCATATTTGTCATAAAAACTTGTTTGTATAATATGTCAAAAACCATGGGAGACAAATTGGAATGTGGATCTTGTACAAGATTAACAACTTGCATTAATAAATCGTTCCATCTGATATCATTGGACAAACTAGTAACTTTTTCTCTCTTTATGCCCATATAGGAATCAACAGACATTTTTATTACATGAAATTTGTCCTGACTGCCTAATGCTCGGGTTGCTAAACGCTTGTAGCTTTCAACAGAATTATCAAAGTTCTTTAAGTATAGTGCAACTTTTGAAATCACATCATGTTTATTGAAGTTGGAATTACGATGTTGATGAATATTAAGTTGCTTGAACCACATATGCAGAGTGTTGTTTAGAACATAATCATTACCTGAAAAATTGAGAACAAGTAACATTAATGTAAAGCAAAGTCAGAATATCAATTAAATATAATTATCATATTATAATAAAATATACTTCTTCTTATTCAAATATAAATTAATAAAGTAGATATAATTACCAATCATTGTTCGTAGCAAAGGCAATTGTTCCACTTGTAAACCTAAACTTTGAGCTAACTTTCTGCCGTCATACACATATGTACTTTGATCTTCATAATTCAGATCTTTATAAGACCAGTATGCAAAATCAGCTTGTGCAACTGCAAAATCGGCATCTTGTGAAAATACAGCCAGAGCCTTATTTTCTTTTGCATATGTTATGATTTCTGAGTCACATTCTACAAGTGTCGATTGAATAACTTTGCATTTACTTTGGAAGCAAGACTTTATGACCATACCAATATTATACATCCGTCTAATCATGTTTTCTTTAACGTTTTCCAAACCTTCATTTTCTATAGTGTCCAAGATTTCATAAGCAGAATTGATATCCTCATTCCTTTGAGCTATCCATTTATCCCGCATATCATCTATCCTGCATCCATCAAAAAATGCAACTAGTTCCACATCAAAACTTTGAAGAAAATTGATAAATTTATCAGCCTTTTGCTTATACAATTTGAATTGACCTCCTGTCAAAATTCTTTTTGGGTCAGTCTCTCCAAATATTCGCCTAGAGCAACTTCCATCAATCAATATAAGTGGTGTCTTTTTGGTAGCTTTTCGGCATTTTTCAATTTCACTTGGTATATTCACTTTATAGTAAATTGCAGGATTCCTTTCCATAAAAGATTGTAAACCAGACATTTTCTTTTAGTAATAAATGACCTACGAAATAAGGGTTACGCGATTATTATTAGTATAAATCTTTTGTCGAAGGTAATTCTTTATAAAGAAATTAGATCTATAGATTTATTGTTTACAAATATAGATTAATATATAGGTCAGTATTTGTGTTAAGGTTGCTTTTTTATTATATAGAATCAAACACATTCATAAATTTTAGTTTTTTTATTATTAAATGTCAAATTTTCTTCCCTAGAATTAGTAAATATCTAATCCGAACACTGAACTAGAAGTCAAAAACACTGAACTGGAGTCAAAATAATATCTAAAATAACAATCAAATAATTGATTTGAAATCCGGTATTCATTCTGTATCCAATTTAATATTTATTATTAACACTTTAGTTATTATAGACATTTGAAAATTTACCGTAGAATTAAATTTTATTCACAATATCACTTTAACGTACAAAATGACTTAAGCAGAGCGAACGTTGAAATGTCGAAATGATTCATGGCAAAGCTGATAGTAAGACCGCTGGTAACGTTTTGAAAGCAAACGACTCCAAAAGTTTTTAAAGAATTTTAGTCAGTCCATTTTAATTTTTAACTTCCCGTAGGGCAAGTTATAGCAATTGCAAAAAAATCGAAAATGAAAATTTTTATATATATTTACGTTTCAAAGGTTTCTGAACATTTTGGCATACCTTAGAAAAAATGGATGTATGTGTGTGTGTGTATGTGTGTATGTATGTGCGGATACAAATTTTCGTCGACGATTTCGGGAAAACGAATCAACCGATTTGAATAATTTAAAAAACATTCGATTCGTATTGATAAGGAGACGTGCTGATTAGTTTTTGGCAAAGGTAGGTCTAGCCGTTCCGAAGATACGGGGCAAAAAGTGCCGAAAACGGTAACTCAGTTTTTAAGAGAACGGAGCGTCCGATTTGAATAATTCAAAAAAAATTTTATTTGTATTGACTAAATGAAGAACTGTTCAAAATTTTGGAAAGGCAGGTCCAACGACGTTGGAGATATAGAGGAAAAAGTAAAAAAATGAGCCATTTGGCGGTCAAAAATGATCATTAGACATATGCACATCAAATTACTAGATATTTTATAGAGATTTTAACAATAAGTATAAATTTTGTTTACATTCCTATGGGTTCCGTACCAATGTTTACGCGTTAGACGGCAATGCGGCGCTTACGCGCTTTGATATTTCGTCTTTATGCAGTGAAAGCAGTACGATTGCTTTGAAAAAACCTTCAGAATTTCCAAAATATGTCAAAATGAAGAAAACATTTTTCTTTTCAAAAAAAAATTGTTTTCAAAAAAAAAAAATTTTTTTAAAAGTAATTTTTTGCCAAATTTATAGTTTCTCAAAAATCTAATTTTTTTGAAGTAATTTTTTTTCAAAAATGTTAATTGTTTTTTAAAAAATAATAATTTTTGGTACGGGAAGTTCCAGCAATTTGCCTTAGGCACGATGCCTTAATTGCCTTAAGACAGAATTCCACTTACAGCTAGTTTTTTTTGACTTTGAATAGGTTTACTTGAGTCACATTTAAAACAATCTGAAGACTAGCAGTCTGCCATTTACAACGCCTGAGAAACTTATTTGCCAAATGTAAAGAGTTAAACATTCTTCAAATGTAAAACGAATTTCATAATTTTTATTCAATGATCAGAATATTTTAAATAGAAAATATATTGAATTTTCAATTCTCTTTTATAAACGTTTTATAAACATTTTATTATTGAAACTAACACTAACTTGGACTAGTACTAGTACATAATGTGCTTTTGTAATAGTTTTCTTATACCGCTTGACTTTTCATGATTTTGACTCAGACTCTACCCGAAAGAGTGACAAGGACCACATAACAAAAAATCTGCTTACTAAAATTCTTTCTCGAAAACGTTGCTAGCGCCCGTACTATTAGAGATCAAATAATGCTTTATTATAGTTAGTCCGGGGAATACCAAAAGTTCATACGCGACACATGTGTTCTCCATATTCTAGTGTTGCCCATTACAATCAATTATCATTTCGAATATATATTGAATAGACGTTAGTAATGAATGAAGTATATAATTAACTGTTTTGAAATTACACTGAAGATGAGGCATACCATGGTCTCGAAACGTCTGTAATTATTAAATAAAGTGTGTGTTAAAAATCTGAGTGTTGTATTGTTCATATTTAACATTTAATATTCGTTCCACTCATATCATAAAATTCTATATATATATATATATATATATATATATATATATATATATATACATACAGTAGGACCTCGATTATCCGGACCTGGGTTATACGGATTCACGATTATCCAGACATCATCGCGTCGGAACTTGCATATTCCGCCCGCGCGGCATTATCGCTTTATGTAGTTCGTTTGCAATTTTACTAGTGTGTTCTGACGTGCATATATACATTTTTAAAGGGTGGTCTTATCCCTTAAAGATAAAATAAATATTATAGAATCTTGAAAAAGGGCGAATCCGGCCGTAATTTATTAAAAAAAAAAATGCCGATTCAATTTTGACTTTTCGAACACTTGCAAGTTAGATAGTGAAAAGGGGAGTGAAAATCGGAAAATAATGAACAGACCAAAAAATTAACTCTTAGAAGAAGCTTTATATTGTTACTTTTTACAAAAACGATCAACAAATTATTCGTAAGCAACTTTTTTCCTTCATTGATACTTTACGTACCACCTGAATATTTTACCTCATGATTAATATAAAATGTATAATGTAATATAATTGTAAGAAATATGTAAGTGTTAATTTTCTAATAAACATCGATTTTTGTTGATATCTTTGTATGTATTTGTTATTTTTGATAAACAAAACATTATTCTTCATAATTTGGATTATCCGGATTTTCGATTATCCGGATGCCCATCGACAACATATAGTTCGGATAATCGAGGTTCTACTGTATATGTATATATGTGTGTGTGTTGTGCATGTTTAGTTTTTTAACTTCGCGTAGGGTATGTTATAATGATGGGCAAAAAATCGAAAATGAAAATGTTTGCATATCTTCACGTTTTGAAGGTTTCTGAACATTTTCGCATACCTAAGAAAAAATGGATCTGTGTGTATTGTGTGTCCGCATTTTTTCGTCTACGGGCGCACGGCTCAACCGATTTAAATGATTCAAAAAACATTCGATTCCTATTGATGACAAAGAACCATTTCAGGTTCAGTCGTTTCGGAGATACGGAGCAAAGTGTGCAGAAAATAGAAATAGAGTATTTGGAGAACGAAGCATCCGATTTGATTGATCCAAAAAACATTCATTTTGTAATGACGGGGAGAAGTGGTGATTAGTTTTTGGTGAAGGCAGTTCCAGCCGTTTTGGAGATACAGAGCTAAATGTGCAAAAAAAACAGTTTTTTAGAGAACTAAGCATCCGATTAGAATGATTCAAAAAACTTTCTGCTTGTGTTGACAAAACATTTCTTTTGGGAAAAGAATTTCTTTTTATTTATTTTTTTTAATTTCCAAAAAATATTTTTTTTGAATATCGAAAATAATTCGGATTTTAATTTTAATACTAGCTAAAGTTTTAAAAGTCACTTATATATTTCAAATAAATAATTTTAACTTTGCAATGTATTTATATATTTCTTATAAATATTAAACAATATCCTCCATTTTAAATTCGATTGATTGAGTTTTGTTTATTTACTTTTCTGTAGACAAGTATAAGGTACAGTATTTATAATAATCTATTTGAAAACATTTAATATTCCTCGAATTTTTCATTACGGTACGAGAAGTTCCAGCAATTAGCCTTAAGGCACGATGCCATACACCACTAGTTTTATTATAACAATCGTTGCAATACATAAAGAGGAGTCAAATCAGATTCGCAAGATCGGCAAAATTATAAATAGAATATAAAGTATCCTAAATATAATTTTTATAAATTTTGCATAAAACCAATAATATATATTATCGGTACTTATATAAGATATATACTTATGAGATAGATCTACAAGTATCTCAGTTTAAGTACTTGCACACATCTCATAAAAGGCATGTCGAATAATGTCTGTGAAAATTGAAATAGAACTACTTTTATAAAGATATTAATTAACAATAAAGCCATAATAATAACGATATAATTTAGATTTTAGATTTATTCATGAAAAAACAAAATAACAAGACAAGTTAGTGTGTCATATTGTCTTGTGGCAAGTCGCATGAACTGTGTAAATAATTGATCTAACCATTTTTTTTAAATTATATATGATCTACCCCTCTACCTGTCTGTCAGTTTCTTGTCTACTTCTCTACATTTATTTCTGTCTACCTGTTTGCATCTCTGCCTGTCCAGATGTTTACCTGTCTGTCTGAACATCTGTTTATCTGTGCATCTTTGTACCTTTCGACCTGTCCATCTATTTATATGTTTACCTGTCTACCTGTCTACCCGTTTACCTGCCTATCTACTTGTTTATCAGCTGACCTGCCTAATAGCTTATCAGTCTATCAGTCTGTCTACATGCTTTCTGTTCTACCGTTTTACTTGGATTACCTGGATACTTGTCTAAATGCTTACCTGTCTACCTGTCTACGAGATATAGCTGCCAATCTGCTTACTTGTCTACTTTTATTATTTTTAACTGTCTACCTGTATACCTGTCTACCTATTTACAAAAAACTCTATTTGTATGTGAATCAGTAATAATGATTTCTTAAAATCTTATTTGATAAACAAATGTCAATTTTAGCCTTTTTTGAAATCAATCATTCTTCATTCCGTTAACAAAAGTTGCCGTCCCGGTTATGACTTAAAAAATATGGTTACCTTAGAATTAATAGAAATTAATAGATAGTATTTCCCTATCGATAGGAATTGAATGTGCACCCGAAATCGTGCATGAATCACATATTTGAAAGTGGCATTTTGTCTTAACCCCTAAACTTAAAATGATGAGCAGAGTCCGTGTGCGATTGCTAGGCCAAAAGTGAATATTACGGGCATGACCCGCATACGACATTCGGGCCAGAAGCAAATATTACGCTTTACGGGCATGGTCCGGTATGGTGAACGCTAGTATTACAAAATATTCATCCATACGAAACTATATAACAAAAAAATATTTTTATTTTTGTGATAAAACGTACACTATGAGGGAAAATAGTCACAAACGCCGCGCCAGCTTGAACAACTTTGGCCCGACATTTTCAAATCTAAATCGTAAGTTAAGGGGTTAAGGCAAATTGCAAAAACTTCCCAAAACAATAAACTATTTCTTTGGAAAGTTAAAAATTGTACCCATACATACATACACACGCTCATGTACATCCATTATTTCTAAGATTCGCCAAAATGTTTAGTAGGTCTTAAACCGTAAAGACATACAAAACATACCGTGCGGGAAAACATAATTGTAAATAACAATGAAATTTTTGTAAATAACAATAAAAGATTGTAAATCAGACATTTTCTTCTATTAATGATCGGAAAAATATGAGATACAATTAATATTAGTGTAAAACTTTCGTCGAAGGTGTGTATGATGAGTAAATGATAGTAACGAAAAAAATAAATATATATATTTAATGATTAAAAATGTAGATTAATAATTTTATAGATCATTATTAGTGTTACAATTGCTATTTTATCATATATAATTAAACATACTCACTTTAAAATTCTTTATTAACTTCCCGTAGGGTAAGTTATAGTAATCGCAAAAAAATCGAAAATGAAATTTTTTATATATCTTCACGTTTTAAAGGTTTCTGAACATTATGGCATACCATAGAAAAACTGGGTGTATGCGCGTCTGTGTTTGTGTGTGCGGATACAAATTCTCGTCGACGATTTCGAAAACACCGATCAACCGATTTGAATAATTAAAAAACATTCGATTTCTATTGATAAGGAGACGTGCTGATTAGTTTTTAGCAAAGACAGGTTTCAAAGATACGGGGCAAAAAGTGCCAAAAACGGTGACTCAGTTTTTAAGAGAACGGAGAATAATTTAAAAAAAAACATTTTACTTGTATTGACAAGATGAAGAACTGATTAAATTTTTGGGAAGGCAGGTCTGGCGGTTTTGGAGATCTAGTAAAAAAAAATAAAAAAATGTCGTTTGACGGTCAAAAATGATCATCGTCTCTTTGTAGCTAAAGCAGTGCTATTGCTTTGAAAAAGAGTTCAAAATTCCAAAATATTTTAAAATAAAGAAAAACATTTTTTTTCTAAAAAATCAATTTTTATCAAAAATTTAAAATTTCTCAAAAATCAAATTTTTTCATAGATTAAAAAAAATTAATCTTTTTTTAAAAAATAATTTTTGGTGCGGGAAGTTCTAGGAATTTTCCTGAAGACACAATGCCATACACCACTAGTTTATAAAATATTTGATTATTATGTGTCAACATTTTCTCACTGAAAATAGTACGTAGACGTCTGAACGAATACTGAACTAATTCTTCCCATAACTCAATCACCTTGCTCGTAAGGCAATAAACGAATACCGATACTGAAAAACAGATACAACAATTCAATTTTCAAATCAAATCATTTCTCGAATCATCTTATTTCATATTCTATAATCAATAATACAAACAAATTAAAGGTTTAGCTATGGGTTGTTTCTACCAAAAATTAGAATTAAATTTTATGAAATGGCTATAGGGCAACCATAACCAATTGCATCGTTCACTTCGAAACCAAACAATCGCAAACTGTTCTAAGCTGATGAATACTGAAATCAGTCTCCGCATGCGCGCACTGATACAGACCAGTTGCAAACCGCCAGATTTGATCCTTTTTCGCCAGTTTGAGCTCATAATCAGAGGGATTTCAAATTTATTTCTAAACAAGTTGGTGATATTCATTATTACATACAATATATTTCAAGTAGACACAATTTTTCAAAATTTAACAATTATAATAGCATTCTTAATTTACATGGAAAAACAACAATTAAGAATAGTATACTAATAATTCTTGACACAACACTATATTCAAATTATTATCAATAAATACTATAATTATACAAAATGACGTGATCACTCATCAAGGATATATTTAAATTTTTTATCAACTGCTAAGTTAACACTATTTGGCATTTAGTAGAGGGAGGGAATTTACTAGCAAATTTATTAAAACAATGAAAAGTATACGGATAAAAAACAATTATTCTCTCTTCTTTTAAATAAAGTAATAAACTAGTGGTTCATGGCATTGTCTTAAGTCAAATTGCTGGAATTCCCAGTTCCGAAAATTAAAATTTAAAGAAAGCTTTAAATTATTTTGAAAACTTTGAAAAAATTAGATTTTTGAGAATATTCAAATTTTTTATTTTTTTTTTACTTTTTTGAAAACATTATTTTTTCTTTTTTGAAAATCTTCTCCGAAACCGCTACACTTGTCTTTCGAAAAATTTACTTAAATCCAATTATTCAAATTGGACGCTCCATCATCTCAAAACTGAATTGCCATTTTTGGCACTTTTTGCCCCGTATCTGGAAACTGTTTGACCTGCCTATGTGAAAAACTAATCAGCACGTCTCCCCATAAATACGAATCGTTGTTTTTTTGAATTATTCAAATTGGTTGATCTTTGATCCCGAAATCGTTCACGAAAATTTGTATCTGCGCCCACACACACACACATACACACAAGCACACGCAATCCATTTTTTCTAACGTATGCCAAAATGTTCATAAACCTTTGAAACGTATATCTTATAAACATAAATAAAATCTTTATAAATAGATAAATAAAAAAAATGTTTTCGTTTTTTTGCGATTTCTATAACCTATCCTACGGGAAGTTCATTAATACAAATAATACAACACATTACAAAATATAAATGAAATGTCAACAATAATGTCACCGATTTTTCATCTTGAATTTTCTTGTCGAATTATTGTAATTGGAATTATGAAACAATATGGTTTATTGTTTACAAGTGTTATTAAATTAATCTTTCATATTTAACAATTGTTTATACTTATTGACTAACAAATAATAATATAAGTACTATTATAAGTATTATACATATTAATATTATTTTAATATCTGATGAGGATGATAATAATGAACTATATGAGTGAAAGAAGAATTGGAAAAGTTCGTTTTAAATTTTGTAAAATAAAAAATTGTAAGGGTGTAGATATCCTTCTACTACTATTAATTTTAAATCGAAATACTCCAGTGAAATATTTTGAAGACGTAAGTGAATGTGAGTTGTTTATTTATCATTAGTTAGATAAGTTCTCCAGATAAATGATACATTGCTTTTTTTAGGTCTTAATTTGTTGAAAAGTCTTCCACATGAAAATTTAAAACCATGGGAAACATGCATTGAAATGTTTGCACTAACGTTTGTTCGTAAAGAACAAAACAACAAACGCTACGTAAACGCGATTTGTTTTATCTTCAGTGTCAAATGTTAACAACAGAAAATATTAACACATTATATCAATCACTTTTTACATTATATTATATTATATTAATTACATTTGTAAAAATTTTTCAGTAATGGATAGAAATAGTTTTAAACAAACAAATTTCTGTCACAAAGCCTTACACCGCGCGCACTCTGTATCAGTACGGTGTCAAGTCCGGTCGGTCTCGAAACTTTTGCAAGTTTGTAATTGAGTTCTTTATGAAATAAAATTAGTGCAAAAACAGAGTGTAGTGTGGTCATGCTTACATAATTACATTTCGTCCAACTTACAGTGCAAAATTCTATACATATCTTTAGATTTTAAATCGACATCACTGGTCGTTTCTTTTGGTCACTTTAAATCGACATCACTGGTCTTTCCTGAACCCTCGGACCTAGGCCAACGTCTTGTATATACCATGGTTTACTTTCTATGTCGTGAATTGTAATAATTTTGGAAAAAGTGTACAGTTTAAGCATAAAATGATAAACATTTATAATGTTATATTTATAAATTGGTATGAGAAACACTCGTCCATATATTTGTATCTTCTCATATTGCACTGTACTATAGAACACAAAGTCAACACAATTATTTCCTTAAATGATGCCAATGCAAGCCAACACTTGCATGAATAATTTGCTATATATACTATATTGTTCTGTTTTTTATTATCATATTCTATTTAATACGCTTTACTTAAAAAGCCAGTAATTTGCGAATATTATTTTTGTCCAAGGAAAGCTCTCTGTGATTAAAATCATAACATAATGACTAATAACAGATAACATGTGCTTACTAAAAATACTTATTTTTTTAACTACAAAACAATGATTAAAATGACAAGTAATGTGACTACAATAGTGTAGAATAAATATACCATATTGCTAGTTGTATATGTATTATATCGATATTTGGTTAAGTGGTTGATACTTATTTCCGAGAAGTTGGAAAAAAACTTGTTTTGAAAAATTATTTTCGTTTTTATTCAGATTTCCTGCTTGAAATATAATACAAATGTATAATATTTTATGTGCATGTATACTACATATTAATACATTAATATATATTGAAATTAGATGAATGAACTCTACATGTAAAACTAAAATAAGTTCTTATACTCATCAATAAAATTTCTAGAACTACGGAATAACTGCTTTGTTTCATCATCAACAAGGTGTTCACTTATAGGTGATTCATACAAATATTGTAATAAAGCTCCATCAAAGACATTCCACTCCGATATAGTTTCTTTTGGTATTAAAAAGCATGTACTTTCAAAGAAAAAGCAAATTGTGCTAAGGCCTCTTAAGAAAACTGTTGATAAACGTAGCAATCGTGTATTAATTATATTGTTCCAATCTTTAGAGTATCCAGTTACATCATCTTTTGTGCTGCATAACGCACTCATCATCAAGAAAGCATCTATTTCATCTTTAGTCATTTGACATTTATTATTCATGAATAACACAATTAAAGTTGTTGCCATTATCTTTTCATTAATACTTTGCACTGCTTCCACAGGAAGATTTTCATGGAACGCATTGCAAAATAATTTCCAAGCTATATCAATCAAGTCCTCATCTTTATCTTCTGCCCAAAAATCTTGTAGTTTATAGTTATTTAGGCTGCAAATTGGTTCGACTGCTTCAACAAAATGAGGTATGGATATATCTCCCCCGTGGCAAACCCACTCTTTAACAACCTTTCTTCCATTTGTAGGATAAAAGTCCAATAATAAAATTCCATATATTTTAGCCCTTATTGGTCTCCAAAGAATCTCCGATGGTGGAATATCGTGTTTTCTAAAATCTTCGTAAAGCATATTTGACATAAACACTTGTTTGTATAAAATGTCAAAAACCATGGGAGACAAATTGGAATGTGGATCTTGTACAAGATTAACAACTTGCATTAATAAATCATTCCATCTGATATCATTTGATAACCTAGTATTTATTTCTCGTCTAATGCCCATGTAGGATTCCACAGACAATTTTATGTTGTGAAATTCATCTTGACTGCCTAATGCTTGGTTTGCTAAACGCCTATAACTATCGATAGAATTATTGAAGTTCCGCAAGTGTCGTGCTACTTTGCAAATCTTATCACGATTATTAAAACTGAAATTTGGATTTTGAAGAACATTAAGTTGTTTGAACCACCTTTGCAAATTTGAACTCAATACATAATCATTCCCTGAAAAACGAAGAACAAATATCAAATAATAGAACTAAAATAATCAAATATATCAAACAATAGAAATAAAAATTAGGAAATCAGCTTTTGTTAATCTATGCGTTGTAGTCGAGACCGTCATTCAGTGGAAAAATAGAAAGTTTTTTATAACTAATTTGTTCCTATTTTAGTAGATAGAGGGTAGTAGAAAAGATAGTATAGATATCGACCTGAGTAAGTTCGTTTATGATACCACTTGGTAATTATATTATTGTTTTAAGCTGTAAATCTAGGAAGCTGATGGTATCGTCATGTTCTATTTCGAAAGTAAATTGCAAATGTTTGTTGTATGAGTTAAAATAATTTACGAGAGATGTTATGTCGCTGCTTGGAATGCATGTTATTATGCCGTCAACATATCGAAAATATAAAATTTGTATATATATATATATATATATATATATATATATATATATAATATAATGTATGGATTTTATAAGAAATTATTAAACAAGTTTTATATATATATATATATATATATTTATATTATATGTCTAATGATAAGGTATAACAATAAAAATCATGGTAAATTTGTTTAATAATTTTTTATAACTTCCATACGTTTCAGCTGAAATAATTTAAAGTTTACAAATGTAACACTAGTGTTTGAAAACTAAGTAAAAAATAAAACTAAATATAGATGTACGTGCCTCTCAAATACGATTAACAAAAATATTGTTCTTAATAACCTGACATAGAGACTAACTAATAATGCCATTTGATTATCGTATGTTAAGCACCTCTATTTTCCTTTGAAGATATTACTTTATAAATCAGGACTCTGACTAGTTAAATATTACACAACCACTAATACTATTTTTACCAAAAAATTATTCAAAAGACGTTTTTGTGAAGAATCTCTTTAAATGTACTTTTTCGAGCTATATTTTCATTATATCTACAGTTAGTTTACAGATCATACATTGAATTTTTTTTAGTTCCTCCGAATGAAGGCTAGGACCATAATTGAAACGTATGGATTTTATTATAAATATATATGTACCGTAGAATTTCACTAATCCGATACTAACAATAAGATAGACTGACACCTCCGGTAATGCGACACCCTCGTGACGTCGAACCGAAGCACCGGACAATTTTTTCGAAATTTTAACTCGAACTTCAAAATTTTTTAAACATGACGTATTTTCAATATCATATGAAAAATTGGCGTTTCTACTATTATCCAGTAATCCGACAACATTCAGTTCTTAATAGTGTCAGATTATCGAGATTCCACTGTATGTACATATATATATATATATATATATATATATATATATATATATATATTATTTGAGTTTAAAAGTCGGGCGTTACGACGTTGTGACCCGACTTAAACTCAAATAAAATATATTATATCAACATCAAATTGAAAGCTATTCAAATATATATATATATATATATATATATATATATGTTGAAAGTGTTTAAATTTGATGTTGAAATGTATGATTAATTTCTTGGAGGGCGTAACATCAAGAAAAAAATATAAATAAGTAAAGATTTTTTTAAAACATCTTTATTTTTCCATACGTTTCGACGTAAAATTCTACGTCATCGTCAGTGGTTTCCAATTACTAATTTTTTTGCAAAATGTATTAATATGTGTAAGTGATATTCTAAGAATTTCAAAACCACTTTATATTTTTTACTTGATTTTACGCCCTCCAAGAATTTAATCATATATATATATATATATATATATATATATATATATCTTAGGCAAAATATATTCTTATATATATTTATATATATATATATATATATACCTATATATATATATATATATATATATATATAAATTTAATAATACATTTTTCTTAATTAAAATATTAATTAATGAAGTAGATATAATTACCAATCATTGTTCGTAGCAAAGGCAATTGTTCTACTTGTAAATTTAAAGCTTTAGCTAACTGTCTGCCATCATAAACATATGTACTTTGCTCTTCATAGTTCAGGTCTTTATAAGACCAGTATGCAAAATCAGCTTGTGCAACTGCAAAATCAACATCCTGTGAAAATACTGCCAGAGCCTGATTTTCTTTTGCATATGTTATGATTTCTGAGTCACATTCTTCAAATGTGGATCTAATAACATTACATCTATTTAGGAAGCTACACATTATGACCTCACCGATGTTACAAGCTGGCTTTATATTATATTCATTAACAGATTCCAAACCATTATTGTCTATAGTATCCAAGACTTCATAAACAGCTGTGATATCAGACCTTTTTCGAGCTATCCATCTATCCTGCATATCATCTATATTGCATCCATCAAAAAATGCAACTAATTCCACATCAAACCTTTGCAAAAATTCTATGAATTCATCAGCTTTTTTCTTATACAATTTGTACTGACCTCCTGTCAAAAATTTTTTTTGGTCAGTCTCTCCAAATATTTGCCTAGAGCAACTTCCATCGATCACTATGAGTGGTCTCCTTTCGGTAGCTCTTCGGCAGTTTTCAATTTCAGGTGCTATATTTACTTTATAATAAATTGCAGGATTTCTTTCCATAAAAGACTGTAAACCAGACATTTTCTTCTAGTATTAAATTACCTACAAAATATGAATTATGTAATTAATATTAGTATAAAATTTTATGGAAGGTAGATATATTCATAAACTAAATATATAGTAAAAATCTAATTATGTTAAGTATTTGTTTGTATTATTGCATTGTATTATAGTAAATACCTTATCGAACACAGATCTGAAATCTTTTCTAAAACAGTTGATTTGATATTCAGTGCGTATTCTGTACTTCGTGTTAATATTTATTATTAGCACTTCAATTTTTGGAGCCACCTAAACATTCAAAGTATAATTAAACTTTATTCACATTAAGAACAAACTGAATCGAGCAGAGGAAACGTTGAAATGATTCACCGTAAAGCTTAGAGATTAAATAATGCCATTTTGTTGTTATCAGGATATTACCGAAAGCTCATACGCGGCAAATGTATTCCCCGTATTGTAGTGTAGTGCCGATTCCAATCGATTCTGATTTCGAATTAATATATATATATATATATATATATATATAATTTGCGATTTGAACATTTAATTTATTATCATTATTAACTTCCCGAAGGAGAAGTTTATGTTTTCATCAAAAAATCCGAATCGCTAATTTTATGTTTTCTCGACGTTTCAAGCCATTCTGAATCGAATGAGACCAAATTTGGAAAAAGTATGTGTGTGTGTGTGTGTGAACAGATTTTTTGCCGTAAATCGACGTTTTCTCGAAAACGGTAGGGCCGATTTCAAAAATTTAAAAGCCATTCGATGTATCTCGACGAGAACTATTGTTTGTCAGTTTTGTGCGACGATCGGCCAAGCCTTTTATACCTTTTATAACTCTTTATAAATCGCAGAAAAGTGAAAAAATTTTCTTCTACGTTTTAGCCCGCAATTCTGAATCGATTTTGAAAATTCAAAAACCGTTCGAAAGATATTGGTTGGAAATCGTGCTGATTAGTTTTTGGTAGAGATCGGCCGGGCCGTTTTCTAGTAATAAAGTTTTTTTTAAAAAAAATTTCGACGATTTTTATAATTAATTTTTTGACGGTAGATACCATAGTCTTCTAGATCATACTAAAATATTACGGCCCTACGACAACTGGTTCAGCTTTAAAAATTCGTCAAAGATTGCAAAAATTGGTATCGTTTTTTTTGGCATTTGTCAAAATTAGACCTTTGATCGACGTTTTCTCAAAAACGCCTGAACCGATTTTAGAAATTTAAAAGCCATTTGATGTATTTCGGTGAGGACGATCTGCCAAGCCGTTTCTTCGCAATTTGAAAAAAAGTGTTAAACTTTTCGTCCACATTTAAGCTTATCCTACCGAACCGATTTTAAAAAATCAAAAACTGTTCGAAAGATATTAGTTGGGAATGGTACTGATTAATTTTAGGTGAAAATCTACCGAGCCGTTTTCTTGTAATTAACTGTTGAAAAAAAAAATTTAAGCCGATTTTTATGGATTTTTTTTAGCGATATATACCATGGTCTTATAGAACTTACTGAAATATTACGGCCTTACGACAAATAGTTCGATTTTAAAAAATCATCAGAGTTTGAGAAAATGAGTAGTTCTTTTGACATTTGTTAAAATTAAAATTAGACTATTTATTTTGTATAATGATAGAGTACTTGGTTTTAATGAACATACAATGCCATAAATGTTCTATGGAAACTGGTTCAATTATAAAAATTGTTGATTTTCGAAAATTTGCTTTTGGAAAATACTCCGAGTCAAAGTGTTCGTTCGATTTCAATTATGTGTAATAAATCCACTCGAAATACTTTTAATCACTCATAAATTAATTTATTTTTTATTGATTAAGTCAATTATTTAAACATATCGGGAAGTTCATGTAACTTGCCTCAAGGCTAAATACCAAACCAACTAGTTTATCTTACAATTAGTTTCATCCATCTCTGTGATAGTTCGTCGATACTCGTCGTTTCGTTTTTATCATTCATTTTTATATTTATATGTGTGCACATACAATGGCTATAAGAAACACAATATTTGAAAAAAATAAATAAAAATCTTAACGTAATGTTTCACTAACTTGTAGACCTATAGAAATTCAGGATTAATTTCTTCTGATCGTCTTTTCCTGTCCGTTTCCGTGTTTGTGTTTCCCTGGTCCTGTTGCATATATATATATATATATATATATAATATATATATATATATATATATAATATATATATATATAATAATCTGTAAACCATCAAAGTAGAGCATGAAGCGAAACAGCGCTAAACGCTACCAACATGTTGATGATGGGGTTATAGAATGATGAATAGAAAATTTGTCAATTTTAATAACTGTAATAAAAGTAAACTCATTTGTAATAAAAGTAAAATCAAACAGAGTTTGCTTATTTCTGTTTTCTTTTGGAAATTATATATATATATAGTTTATATATAATTATATAGTTTTAATAGGTATATTCACTTATTAACATCTCATATTGTTTATATATATATATATATATATATATATATATATATATATATATAATGAGATATCATCAATATGAGGTATGTGTGTGAATAGAGTCGAAATAAAAAAAATAAAATTGAAACATTTGCATTCGCATTCGAAAATTAATACTATTGAAAAAGTGACAATTTTACCTCTCTAGTCTCACAACAAATATCATTTATGGCAAGAGGACTTCGGCGAAAAACATTTAACTATGTATTTTATCAAATGTACTCTATTTTATCATTATCTTGTTTATATAATATAGAGTAATAATAATTATCGCACCCTGACAGGTAAATAACGTTGATAACTGATTAAAAATTTCTTATAAACCGACCTGTCTGATTGTGAGGCAATAATCATTATACATTTTAATAATTTAGATTTAATACACGTAGTGTTCTATCTATAGTAATTAATTAATCAAATATAAAAATATATAACTTTATATGACTGTTTATATAAAACATCTTACTTTCATATTTTAATTATCCAACTCTATTTATTTTATTTAAATTAAAATTTTTAATAATGTAATATTTTATTACTATAGTATTTAAAAATTATGTTTATTATGTTATTATATACCATAATTATTTCATTATATATTTAAATTTTTCGTAAATTGTTTCTAACTTTATTTCAACATGCTTTTTATAATTCGGATAAAATCCAGTGGATTAACCATATATTTAATATTTCATATTACTTCTTAACTTAAATCCTTAGTCTGTATTTCATTATAGCATTTTGCCAAATGTCTTTGTATTTTTTTATACAGGCACTAATCATATAAAAAAATAATTTAGTGCGCTTTAGTATCTTTTCTGAATTCTTTTCGCTAAGACAATAAAAGTGTTGCCACTAACATTTTTAAAATAATTTATTGATCTAATATCAAACATTTTATCACTGCACTACACATAAGATAGAATTTATAAATGTAACATTGTATAATGAATTAAAGCATATTGATACAAAATTTTAAAAGCAATAAACTGAGAATTATCTTTCTGAGAAATGGAAGTTTCTTTTCGTATGATTTAACCTTAAACGTTTGTAAACGAGCGGGGTTAGAATAAATTAATCCACATATAGAATGACCTTCGGATGACCTCTCATGTTCAGATAATCAACCATTGATTGAAAATTTATTATTGAATTAAAATTATATTTATAATGGACAATATCATATAATGTTCAGATTTCGTCTCTTGATGGATGGAAGATCACCGACACCGCTGTTACTTCATTATTCGTTCCAATATCTGATGAGGAAACAGGTGACATCCTGGCCGTGGATGAAGAACTCATAGGATTAGAACCATACTATTGGACTGCTCCTGCTGTTTACCTTGGAAATCTTTTAACATCTTATGGAAGTGATTTAACGGCACGACTATCCTGGATCATTATGCGCGGCGACACAAGTGGACGAGTTATTACGGGTAAGTAATGACATTTTGTTAAGATTTGATTTGAAGTTCTTGCTCGGTTATCATAATTTTGTTGATACAACTTAGGCCGGTAACCAAACAAAATTTATGAGTAAGTAACGTATACCTGAATGAATAAGCTGATATAAATCGTCTCAAATATTGTAGTTTTTAATAATTTAAAAATATAGAATTTAGCTGACACCCTAGCTGTGACATGCATATATATGCTCTAGTTAATATTTTAATCAGTTCACGATTTTTGGTTTAAGGAACATACAAATATTTTATATTCTCTTCCTTATACAAATTCATACAAGTAATAATATATATATATATATATATATATATATATACATTAAAAATAAAAAAAATAATAATGATGTAAAATTGATTGAACACTAAATTTGTGTAAAATAATAATATACTATTATATTAACAACGAGAAATTGAAGGAGCAACATATTGCCCTCCTATATTTTATGTTAGTAATAGCGGTGCAATTGTGAACACTAATCAAAGTTACAGAGCAAGTGCGGTTAAAGTTAACCATATGTTCTGAAAGCATCGTTTTGAATTGTTATTCAATCAATTTTACATCATTATTAATTTTTTCTATGTTTTTCCTGGTTTGGTATGTATAATTTTCTCATTTTTATATATTTATATTTATTATCAACTTTGTATTTATTTTATTATGTTTTTTAGATTACTGAATGATGACACGCCTCAAGTGTCGAAACGTTTAATGGAACAAATAATTTTGTTATTTAATCTTTTTTTTTTAATTCGACGATTTGGCTGCAAAAATGTTACAAATATGTATCAACGTCGACAAAACTATCATCATATATATATATATATATATATATATATATATATATATATATATATATTGGTTGAAGTTGAACTGGATAGAATCATTAATTTGTTTGTGGCTGTATACTGAGAAAGGTTAAGAAAATCTTAATCTATTTATTACCTGTTTGCAGGTCCTGATGCATTTATCATTGGAATGAACGGGGAAACCATTCAATATGGACCATTTCATCATGACGGAGAAAATGTAACTCTATCGATACCTCTAAAAGAAAAGTTTTGGCAAAAAAGTGATGGTAGCACTATAACACACATCGAATTTATGAATATTTTAGGAAATGTAAAACATATTCTGATACGAGCAAAATTCCATACGGATCAAGCAGAGTGCATCATAAATGAATTTGTTCTTCAACGGGGAAACAATTTTACGAAGGTAATTGGAGATTAAAAATATTTTGCGATACATTAAAGTAAATATTTTTTTTAAAATAATCCAAAGATGATATGTATATATGCCTGAATTGTTTGAGATTTTGAGTTTAAAATACGATCAAATGTGATTTTTATAATAATCAATTCACATTGAGCAATTAAAATTTTCAATTCAAATATTGTATTGAAAAAATACAAAAAATATTAAAACCAAAGTATCTCCTTGTAATGATCTCATCTTGTAAGAGATTAGTAAGTTTTACTTTTTGGATGCAGACTTAAGGAATCTTAAATAATGATATTGTCAATTAGTCTATTATTTAGAATAAATGCTAAATAAATTCTAATTCGTTCAATGTGATGTAATGTAATTAATGCGCAAAGTTTGACTCTCGAATATTTTTTAGTGAATAATATAATTGAGAAATTGCAGTACAGACTCATACACACCCACACATATATATATATATATATATATATATATATATATATATATATATTTGAATATACATATTTGAATCGATTCGATGTTGATCAATATTATTTTTATCTTGTTATAGCGAATATCTAAAAGTGACATTTTTATCTTTTGTTTACTTTAATCAGCATAATGTTATCTTTATTAATTATTACTTTAATCATTTTCACGATTAGATATTGTGCCATACTTATTATTAGTCAGCATCCTTGAAGTTAAGTGCAGCTAGACTTTGGTCTATTTATATTTTCTATGTGGAGTTATCAGCTTTGACTGTATGTGAAAAATGATTTTTCTTAGAATTTGATAAATTACTTATAAAATTAATAATCATTTTCAAAAAATATAGATAATATTGTGATAGTTTATTCTTAATATTCGACAAAAGTCTCTGAAAAGTACCTCTCGATATTGCGATTAAAGTCTAAATTTTTGTTTGGAACATTAGACTAGTGTGCTCATTTCTGCTTGTATGATGCTACAAGAATCATACAGCAATACAAAGAAATCATCCCATCTTGTCATCTTGAAAATATTTTGCGATATAATTTCTAAATGGCCAATAGTCAAAGATTTATCTGCAAGACGTGCATAATCGTCAATACACAAATTTCTGCCACTTCTTCACGTCCAGTGTATTTGTCAAACACAGTTAACTGGTTAAATACATTTATGAATTTCGTTTTTATGAATTAAATTCACCGCTTCTCGCAAGATGAATATTATCTAGTTCCAAAATAGACGAAAATAAATTCTTATGTTAAGAAAAAATATTGCCTTATATATGGATTTCCAGTTCGGAAGAAAAAACATACACTCTGTTCAATATAGTTTTATATATGTATCTTCTACATAAATTGTTTATTATCCTCAGTACGGGAATTAATCAGTCGGCAGATTTCCGAGCGCGAAGCAAAAAACAAATACACAACGTTGTTATCATTATCGAATATTGATGAAAATATTATCATCAAATATTAATGGAATATTTTTTCTAAACAAATTTAATAAATAGTATGTTATAAGGGTATAGACATCGGTTCATATATATTCAAGAGAAAAAAAAGTTACATCTAAATACGTGCTGATTAGTTTTTGGCAAAGCTAGGTTCACCCGTTTCGAACATACGGGGCAAAAAGTGCTTGTGTTTGAGATACCGAAGCGTCCGATTTGAATGTTTCAAAAAACATTTTATTTGTATTAACGAAATGAAGAACTGATTAAATTTTTGGCTAAACAGGGGTTTTGGAGATCCAATAAAAAAGTAAACTAGTTGTAAGTAGAATTCTGTCTTAAGGCAAATTGCTGGAACTTTCCGTACCAAATGTTATTATTTTTTTAAAAGCGATTAACACTTTTGAAAAAAAATTATTTCGAAAAAATTAGATTTTTGAGAAACAAAAAAAAAATTGTTTGTAAAAAAAATTTTCTTTATTTTGGCATAGTTTGGAAATTCTGAATTTTTTTTCAAAGCAATCGTACTGCTTTAACTGCATAGAGATGTAATGTCAAAGCGCGTAAGCGCCGCGTCGCCGTCTAACGGGTAAACATTGGTACGAAACCTATAGGAATGTAAACAAAATTCATACTTATTGTTAAAATCTCTATAAAATATCTGATAATTTGATGTGCATATGTGTAATGATCATTTTTGACCGCCAAATGGCTTTTTGTTTTACTTTTTTCAATAGATCTCCGAAACAGCTAGACCTGCCTTCATGAAAATTTGATCAATTCTTCATCTTGTCAATACAAGTAAAATGTTTCCCGAATTTTCAAAATCGGACGCTCCGTTCTCTTAAAAACCGTATTACCGTTTTTGGCACTTTGTGCCCCGTATCTTCAAAATGGCTAGACCTGCCTCCACGAAAAATTGATCAGCACGTCTCCTTATCAGTACGAATCGAATGTTTTATAAATTATTTAAATCGGTTGATCGGTGTTCTCGAAATCGTCGACGAAAATTTGTATCCGCACACACACACACACACATCCATTTTTGCTAAGGTATGCCAAAATATTCAGAAACTTTTGAAACGTCGAGAAGTGCAAAAATTTTCATTTTCGATTTTTTTGCGATTACTATAACTTATCCTACGGGAAGTTAAGAAATGTCATTTGGCGGACAAAAAAGATCATAAGACATATGCACATTAAATTATCAGATATTTTATAAAGATTTTAACACCAAGTACAAATTTTGCTTACATTTTTATAGGTTCCGAATCAATATTTACCTCGTCTCTACGCAGCTAACGCAGCGCGATTGCTTTAAAAAAAAGTTAAAATTCTCAAAAATATTTTCAGTCTTCAAACAATTTTAAGCTTTTTGAAATAAATAAATATTTTAATTTTTGATTAAGTTAATTATTACACTTGCAGGGAAGTTCCAGCAATTTGCCTTAAGGCACGATGTTAGTTTAGTAGTTGAAAATGCTGAACTGAATATTCACTTTTAAGTAATCTATTTTTTGTATTGATCTATTTATTATAGACAAATAGTGTTGGTCTGATCGAACACTGCGACTGTGCACCAGGATATGCTGGGTTGAGCTGCGAAGAATGCGCATATGGCCACGTCCTATCGGGTCGCCAATGCGAGCGATGCGATTGCAACAATCATTCTCGGACTTGTGATCTTGACACTGGTGGCTGCGGTCAATGCGATCACAACACTACAGGCGAAAAATGTGAAAGATGCGCGCCTGGATATTATGGAAACCCACTTAATGGAACTGCCGATGATTGCAAGAAATGCGCCTGCCCGTTACATGACCCGCTGAACAATTTCAGCCCGAGTTGCCAGCTGGACGGTGCCGGCGGCTATGTCTGCACACAATGTCCAGAAGGGTACATTGGAGATCACTGTGAAATGTAAGTTTAGTTTCGATCTAGACCTTTTAAAACAACCATAGATGACTTAACGAGTTTTTAAACATTTCAGATTTATTTTAGAATAACATTCGATTTCAAATTAATGATAATTCAGTTCTTATGCAGTTCATTGTTATTGTTATTAAAATCTCGATAAAAACTTTAATATTAAGTTAAAGGAAATAGGTAAAAATTACATACTTCGTTTTGTACATCTTTCTGAATTTCAATTATCACATAAAATGATACATTAATATATTTTATAAATCATAATTACAATTGCGAAACATTGGAAAACTTCGATTTTTTTTTAATCTTGATTTTTAACTTCCCGTAGGGTAAGTTATAGTAATCGCAAAAAAATCGAAAATGATTTTTTTTATATATCTTTACGTTTCAGAGGTTTCTGAATACTTTGGCATACCTTAGAAAAAATGAATGTATATGTGTGTGTGTGTGTGCATGTGTGTCCATGTGTGTATATATGTGCGGATACAAATTGTCGTCGACGATTTCGGGAACACGGATGAAGCGATTTGGATAATTCAAAAAACATTCGATTCGTATTCGTAAGGAGACGTGCTGATTAGTTTTTAGCGAAGGCAGGTCTAGCCGTTTCGAAGATATGGGGCAAAAAGTGCCAAAAGCGGTAACTTAGTTTTTAAGAGAACGGAGCGTCCGATTTTAATAATTCAAAAAACATTTTACTTGTCTTGACAAGATGAAGAATTGATAAGGCAGGTCTAGCGGTTTCGGAAATCTAATAAAAGAAGTGAAAAAAAAATGCCATCTGGCGGTCAAAAATGATCATTAGACATATGCACATCAAATTATCAGATATTTTATAGAGATTTTAACAATAAGTATACATTTTGTTTACATTTCTATGGGTTCCGTATCAATGCTTATCCGTTAGATGGCGGCGCGGCGCTTACTCGCTTCGATATTTCGTCTCTATGCAGAAAGCAGTACGATTGCTTTGAAAAAAAGTTTCAAAATATTTCAAAATACACTTTTCTTTAAAAAGTTTTTTTTTTCAAAAAAAAGTAAATTTTTGTCAAAAATTCATAGCTTCTCAAAAATCTAATTTTTCAGAGTAATTTTTTTTCAAAAATGTTAATATTTATAAAAATTAATAATTTTTGGTACGGGAAGTTCCAGCAATTTGCCTTAAGGCACGATGCCATGCGCCCCACTAGTTTTTTGATTAATTCAGTTTCTATGCAATTCATTGCTATTGTTAGTAAAATCTAGATAAGTTTTTAATTTTTAATATTTAGTTAAAGGAAATAGGTAAAAATTACATTTTTTGTTCCGTACATCTTTCTGAAGTACAAATGTCACATAAAATGATAACGTAATATATTTTATGAATCATAATTACAATTGCGAAACATTGGAAAACTTCGATTTTTTTAAATCTAGATTTTTTTTAAAAATTTTGAAGTTTTTTTTTTCAAAGCGATCGCGCTGTGTGGCTGTTTTAGAGATGAAATATTGAAGCGCAAAGCACCGCATCGTAGTCTAACAGATAAAAATTGCACGGAACCCACAGAAATATAAACAAAATTTGTTCATATTAACACTTTCGGGACGGCACCAATTTCAAAACAATCTACTTTACCGGCTGTAAAATTGATTTCATTGTGTATGTTATGCAATTTGTTTGATAAAAATTTGTGGTCATTGAAGGACATACATTTATAATATTAATTTATTTTTGATCATTTTATAAAGAATGGTGACGTTCAAAACAATTTCCAAAATGCATAGCTGGTTGACATGTTTTACAATAAAATGTTGTTCGCCGCCTCCCTTCTGGTGCTTTTCTGTCAGAACAGACAATACAATACCTTTTTCTTTCACTCGCATTTAGAATATGCCACTGATTAGTCAGTATATTTGGTCATTTTTTTGCAGCCATAATAGTTTATTTTTTCTATTATATTGTCTAATAATTCATTTATAAAATATAAAGTAAAATAATCTATTGGATGTCTTATATTGCTTGATATGTCAAACTCGATTATTGAAGGAGAATCGGCACATTCGCTAATGTCTTCCCGCTCTTCATTTATTTTGTCGAACTTCTTCTTCTTTTTGTTGGTTGGATAATATCAGCATCACATTTATCACTATCATCGGTGCGAATAGTAATTTCGTGAAATTTGCCTGTATGAATGTCTATTTGAAACTCATCTTCACTACTGCTTAATTCACAAAATTTACCAGTTGTTTTGCCATATTTAAAAGCGTTCGGTCGTTTTAAACATTAAAAAAAAGACCATATGGCAAAGAAAAAGGCTAAAAATACTACTAAAATAACTTAAAATTATTTTCAAAATACAATACTGTTTATCACTGCTATATGTAATTTATTCAACTTTTCGATGCAAACTTAGTCATTGTTTATAAAATAGCCTGTGCCTCACAGAGTATGTTTGTCCACTGAGGTGGACAGCCGTCCCCAAAGTGTTAAAATCTCTGTAAAATATCTGATAATTTGTTGTGATTTGATATGTTCAATGATCAATTTTGACCGCCAAATTTACTTTTTTCATTGGATCTTCGACACCGCTGGATCTGCCTTCCCAAAAATTTAATCAGTTCTTTGTCAATACAAATATTTTTTTTTTAATATTTCAAATTGAACGCTCTGTTCTTTTAAAAACTGATTTTCCGTCTTTGCCACATTTTTCCCCTTTATCTTTGAAACGGCTGGACCTGCCTTTGCCAAAAGTAATCAGCATGTCTCCCCATCAATACGATTCTAATGTTTTTTGAATCATTTAAAATGGATAATTTGTGTGCCCGATATCGTGTTCTAATAATTGTATCGCGCGCATGCCAAAACGTTTACAATAGAAATTTACATTTTCGTTTTTTGCGACTTAGGCAAAGGGAAGTTAATAAAATTGTCTAATAGTCAAATAATACTTACATTGATATGTTACAACAATAGTTATTGAGGAAAATCATTATTTAGGCCTTAGCAACACTAGTTAGTAGAATTACGAGCGATGTTTTTTTTGGAAATTTCTTCATGCAGATATCTGTGCAAAAATTATGTAATTTAAACACAAATGCATAATAATAATTATGCTTTTCATTGCTTTATAAATCACAATAGATTAATGCTCATTTGTCTACAACACTCATTTTGCACACTCTGTTTGGAAACAAATATATAATTCCATTTTATACAGTATATTCGTGATATATGCGATGCATGTTAGATAAAAAAGATAATAAATGATAAATCATTATATTCGTGACAAAATAGATAAACATCCTAATGTTAATATTATTCTTGCAGCTGCGATGATGGTTACTATGGTTCGCCTTTGTTGCTCGGCTCTACATGTGAGCCATGCGACTGTGGCCTGGATAGTCCATGCGACCCAATCACTGGCGATTGCTTGGACTGCGGTGCCGGAACAACAGGGCGTCATTGCGAACGATGCGAGCCAGGATCATTTGGCGATCCAAACTTGAATATCACTTGTATTCCTTGCAACTGCTATGAAAATGGTAATAGTTATTCATTTATTTTAGTCTTGTTACAAATTTGGCTATATATATATATATTTAAGCTAGGATTCTATACTATAAAATGCAAAATAAAAGAAAATGGGGCAATATTCTGCGGTAAAACAAACCAATGTTATGGCAACGCTGTTAGCTGCTTTTTACATAAAAAATGGTACTAAAAACTATTAAAATGCTATGTATTTGCTGTGCAGTCAGGCGTTTTAGATTGAAAACCTAACCTAGAAAACGCACAAATGTTACCATAACTGCATCTTTCTGATGTGTCATAATAACACATGCGAGAATTTAGATTTTATGTCTATAACGTCTGATCCCATAGCAAATATATAGCATTTTGAGAGTTTTTACTACCATTGTATATAGAAAAAGCAGCGTAACATAGAATTGGCCCATAAAAAAGTTCATAAAATTATCATCACGATAAACTTTTTTTATACACGTAGTTGTTACAGCAATCAGAACTATTATGTGTTCTATAAGCTACACTGAACACTGCTTATTACTAATTATAAGACCTTGTTGTTGTTAGTAGGCAATCCATCGATTGTCCTTACTTTATCTGACAATGAGATATAGTTTTTATTTTGTATACTGAACGCTATTAGAAGACAACCCCGCAGTTGTCATTCTAATTGAGGTATTGCAGCAATGCCGGATTAAGGGCTATTTTCACTTGGAAACATATCACATCGCCGAGAAATTCTGATTTCTTGAATTATCAAATAAACAATCAGTCATATAGTTTCGAACTGTGAAAGGCTTTTTCACAAAAATCTAAATCGCCAATTTTTTAACCCCTTAAATTACGATTTAGATTCGAAAATGCCGGGCCAAAGTTGTTCAAGCTGGCGCGGCGATGTGACTATTTTCCCTTATAGTGTACGGTTTATCACAAAAATAAAAATAATTTTGTGTTTTATAGTTTAGTATGAATAAATATTTTATAATACTTGCGTTCACCATACCGGGCCATGCCCGAAATGCGTAATATTTGCTTTTGGCCCGAATATCGTACCCTCGCAATCGCACGCGGGCTCTGCTCGTCATTTTAAGTTAAGGGGTTAAATTAAACTATTTTTCAAAGTTGTGAAAGGATATACAACTTTAAAATATTTCAATTTTAATTTTTTTTTAAATACTGCTTATATTCAATATCATTCATTTTTTTCAAATTTTTTCTAATATTTATAAATATTTATAAAGTATTTAATTCTTATGCATTTTATATAAAATATTATTAATATTTGTTAAGATAAAATACTATGCGAACAACAATAGCTACAGTTTTTAAATGTGTCTTGTTTGGAAATTGTGAATTAATCTAATTCATTGCGTTTAGTCGTTATTAATAAATAGTAATATGATGAATATTTTAAGATTTAATAAAATGATTCAGGAAATTTGATATTAATAATTGATATACAATTTTTCACAATTTCAGGCACCGTTTTAGCTAATACTGAACAAGATGAGATTATCTGCAACACAATGACTGGTCAATGTGATTGCAATGAGCGATTTACTGGTAGAGATTGCGATACGTGTCAGGTGAGTTTATATTATTTATGGTACGTTATTGTTATATTTTTATGTAAAACATATCTTCAACTAGATATAATATGAATACAACTATAAATAGTTCAAAATGCTTTTAAACTATACTGTAAATACTTACTTACCAAAAAAATAGTATGTGTTTTATTTTGTTTTACATTGTTACACCTGAACGACATAAAATCTATTCAACTACATTTTTAAGAATTTTAGGAAAAGATTAGAATAATTTGTAGGAAATGAATAAAAACGTTAAAATAAATAATAAATGAAATATTAAGCTTGTCGAGACTTTTTTAAGAAAATTAAACATATAGAACATAATTTTGGTATTATAAAAGACATTAAAATAACGTGAAGATATAAGGAAATAATAGTAAAAAAAAATTATATAGAGATAGCTGAAATAGAAAAGCGAGTAGAGAGTTAAATGTTTCACCAAAAATATATAATTGAGAAACTGGTAACTAGAGTGGACCACCCCAAATATTACCGAATGACATTAAACTGTGTTAAAAAAATTACTTTTTTAAAAATGTTTTTATATTATTTCCAAATAATAGGTATACATACTGTTAACTATTTATTTTTATATTATTTTACTTGATAATTACATTATATAAATGAAATCGAAGTCCCATAGTACACTCTGGCTTTTTGTAAATCGTGAATCAGCCTGAGTCAGAGCAGCTTTTTACCGCCATTTAGCGATAGATATAAATATTATTATTATTTCAGTTTGGCTTACTAACTGGTTAATTATTGATTTGTTAATGGATTTATAATGCTCGATTTAAAATCGTACTATCAACAATCAATGATGTGTATTTGTAGAGTTTTCAGATTCAATCAGAAAGGATGCAATATATTTTATATCATCTGAAAAATCGACCCATGCACGCATGTATACATGTATTTCTTTGAAAACACTGCAATATTTTACTGCGATGTTATTATATGTTTTGATGAGAGATTTTTTTGCGTTTTTCATAAAATATCATGATTGGAATATGCAATAAGGAAATACAAAGAGTAACATTCCGTAGTATTGATTGATCTGTTCCTAAAAGCCAAAACGTTCGATATAGGAATATGATTTTTGAGAAAGTACGTATTTTTGTATTCATTACGGTAGTACAATTTATAATAATAGTTACAATTTTTATTTTCTAATTTAGTTATTCAAATGGATAATTACTAGGATTTGTGTTTTCAGTAGGTACTCATTTTTCATTACGCATATAAAAAGAAACTTTTTTTTTCAAATAAATGTTTCATATTTTGGATAAAGTAAAAAGTTCGTTTCGTTTTTCGCGATAGACGGCTTTAGTTACAAATTATTATTCAGGAAGTGCAGATCGCAGCGGCACCGGTGAACCCTCGTTAGAAAGGTGACACTTTGAGCATTATTTTGACGCTATAGTCAAACAAATTAGTCAAGTGATTGAAAAATTGTGTTTTAAAATGGAGAAAACTAATGAAAAAATTGCTATATTTTGCTATATTATTATGACTGAGGGAAGAACGCAGCGGCGCAGGCTTGTGGAAAAAAATTATGCTGTATAAGGTGAAGATACTTTATCAAAATCTGCTGCTCGAAAATGGTTCGCTCGCTCTCGTTCTGGTAATTTTGATGTGTAAGATGTGTTACGCTCCGCTTGTCGAACAATTGAAGAAGTTGATAAAGTTTTCAAAAAAGCAGAGTAAGATAAGTAAGTCAGCTCTGTCAACATTAGAAGGGAATAAGCCATTGATCACAAAACTGTTTTGAACCAATTACATGAAGTACAACAGGTAGCTCGATGTGTGGGATTTTCATGAGTTGGGCGCGAAGATCTCGATAGACCAAATCAACGTCGGCGATACGCTGCTGAAATGCAATGGAATTGAACAATTTCTGAAAAATGTCATAATTGGTAAGAAAAAGTAGATTATATACGATAATCGGAGGCGAAATAAAACATAGTTTAGTGATGGCGAGCGAAGACTAACTTTTACAAGTCAGGAATGACACTGAGAATGGTGATGCTGTGTTTGTGGTGGGACTGGAAGGCAATCGTCAATCGTGAGCTACTTTCAGTTGGTCAGACCATTAATTATCAATCCTACTGTAAATCAATAAAGAGATTACGCCAAACAATTCAAAGAAAACGGCCTCAATTGAAGATACTGTCTTCCATCGTGACAAAGCCCGGTCGTACACTTATTTGATAGCCTCCCAAACGTTGCAAAAGCTTAGTTGAGAAAAATTAATGCATCTATCATATACTCCAGACATACTGACTAACATTTGTTCCGATCTCTGCAAAACTGTGTTAATGGAATTAAACTAATTTCAAAAGAAGTTAGCAAAGAGCACTTGATTCAGTTTTTCAACCAGAAACCACAGAAGTAGTTTAGTAGTATAGTTTTAGTAGTACCGGTGGCATCATGGCTCCATTCGAAAATTGGTCGATATTAATGAAGCATATTCAGGGACTGATTCTGCCGCATAACAGAAAAATGTTAAGGCAAGTCCATGTTATGTAATATTGACAAAAGGCATGCGTTTGGTCTGCAGTCAGGCGTATTTCTCAGGTTGTCATATAGAAAACCTAACCTAGAAATCGCACAAATGTCAAAACAACGATCTTAGATAACAGTGTGTTTCTGATACAGCTCTATAACATACGACTCACGTTGTAGTTCATGTGTAAATTGTCTGAATGCATAGCAAATAGATGACATTTTGACAGTATTGAGTATGATTCAGTAGCATAATGTATGGAAGTCGGAGCGTAACGTGGCCTTGCCATAACATTTTTCTGTCATGCGGCAGAATCGGTCCCTTAGTTTGAATAAAATTATTTTTACCCTATAAAAAAACTTGTTGAATTTCACTAAATAAACGAAACGAACTTTTTACTTGACCTAATATCTATTAGATATACATGGTTAGGCGTAATACCTTTGCCAATAATTTTCATTTCAAATCGATCACAGTTTGATTTATATAATTGTTGAGTTCGTGATGAATGTGTTTAAAGCAAATGCACTCGCCCTGATATTATAATAAATTAATTGTTTACTTTGGCAGATTGGCTATGGCGATATATCAAATGACTGCCCACCTTGCTCTTGCGATTTAGTAGGATCGGTGAATGGCACCTGTGATCCGCAAACAGGAGCATGCGACTGCAAACCAGGCGTTGGCGGACTCAGATGCGACACATGTGTTGATTTACATTACGGATTCAGCGAAGACGGTTGTAAAGGTCAGTTATATTTTTACATTTATCATTATTGATCGACTGTGTTATTTATATTATTTTACTATACGCTATGCCCACATGGAAAATTGTCAGAGAATTCGAGTTTTTCGTTCCTGTATTTTTGGTCTCTAAACCATAGGTCGTAAACCCTATACAAATTGGGCTTTACCGTTGATGCGATATTTACACGATATCGATTTTTTTAGATCTCTAATTGTGCTAAAGATAAGGATTATCTTTATTAATAAATAAATTAAGCGATAGGTGAATGTTTAGTTATCAGGATTTGGCGACTATTTTGTAGGGCTCAACATTACATCTCACGGCTAATGATGACCAGTCTTTTTTTTGGAGACGGGTAATAACACTAAAACTTTGTTCTACCGGGTGTTACGATGTCTGTTTTACAATTGCCAATTCTTTTTTTTTAAACTTTTTTCTTTAGATTTTAGAAATACTATTGCTCAAAACATGGAAAAAATCTTGCCAAGCATAATCTTTTCAACAGCCAACATATAAAGTATTCACAAGTTAAAATCTATTGCAACTATAAATCGATTGTCGTACCATTTTTTTCATTTTCGGGCTAATTTATAACTATATGACTTTCTTTATCATAGATATATTAATATAAGTAAATAGATATTAACATGGTGTACTATGTTCAACTACCATGGACCCTCATTTTTATTTCGTAAACCTGAAATTTTTTTTCCCTGACTTGTAGACCATGAAGATTGTCATGGATTCACGGGGTTTATATAGACCACTTTGCTAATTACTGATCTAAACTCAAAACATAGTTTAGATATCTATCATTATTTTAACAGTATTTTCTGTTATTTCGTTTTAAAAAAAGTGCTTTAAAATTTATATTATTTAAATTAAATTAGTTTTGGCTTTTTGGATTATGAGAAATGTTCTAACTGTATCAAGCAGAAATTATATGATAAAACTCTTATCATTATTGTGAGGAATTTATATGTTCTTGATACATACAATTATTATTTACTTTTTTGAGTTAATAATACATTACTATTTTGCAACCTTATGTCTTCAAACACATTTCATCATTGAACTAATTTGGTTGAATCTTTTTTTTATGTAATATATAAATTTCCAAGTGAAGTATCTACTTGAAATCATTTACGTTTTGCAACTGGATCTGTTGTTCTGGTATATGTTCTACATTCGTGAGTGCAATAAAATTTATCTTTTATCTCAATTGAATTCCACTTCAAACACTTTATTGGAACAAATTGACTATATACCTATACTAAAGATGCAACATAATTTTTTAAATTTTGTAATTGATACTGAAACATTTGTCAGTTGTATTATTAATTAAGAATGTTTTTGCAATATTATATTAACTTCCCGTAGGGCAAGTTTTAGTAATCGCAAAAAAATACGATAAAAGCATGATGGCAATCAGATTTCTAAGAAAATCATTGAGAGAAATATGTTATTTAGTTATTTGATAAGTGTGTGAAAAAGAATATGGCCTACTAAAACTTGAATTAAAATTTACGGCATCATTTATTTCTATGAAATATTAATTGTTTCAAGCAAAAGAAAGCGAGAAACTTTCTTCAATGCTCATCAGTAAATTATTCTTGGACACTCCCTGTCGCGCAAATATTAAAATAGAGAATAACTGATTTCTTGCAAAAGCACTCTATTGATAAAGCGAGCTATAGTAAAAAGCACTAAACGTTATTGAATTTTGTACATACATATTTCATAATAATCACATACCTTAATTTTATTAGTTTTATGGTAATTGCATTCACCGGGTGAGCCAGCCTAGGGCGCCGTCATTTCTCAGTTTCATTAGGAGGTGTAATACCTATTTTGCAATATATTAATTTGCACGTGGTTTTATAGACGAAATCGATTGCTTGGGCGTGTATTTATAGTATTAATGGTGCTAATGTAATGTTTGCAGTTTTAGGTATTATTGTTTATATTAGATAGCACGTGCACAATAATACTTATAGTTGGCGTTCTGAATTTATCTTAAGACTTTTGACTTGCTCGATATATTTATATGCATGTATGTACACACACACACACACACACACACATATATATATATATATATATATATATATATATTTATATATTTATCAACGTCGACAAAAATCATATATATATATATATATATATATATATATATATATATATATATATACGAGGTGTGTTCAAAAAGTACCCGGAATTACTAATAATTAAATTTCGCGGGTCTGGAGTGTCTGATTGTCAAAATTTTTTTTTTATTGTGTTGGTATACATGCCCCTAAAGTATGATGAAATTTTCAGCTATATTCACTGTTTACTTTGTCTGTGGTAGTCGCTAAGGTTCGACGTGTTTTTCTGAGCTCGGCGATTTTTACAATGGAAGAATTGAAAAGTCAAAGAATTTGTATTAAATTTTGCGTAAAAAATGGAATAAAGTGTTGCAAAGTGCAAAAATTCACCAGATATGGCTCCGTGTGACTTTTTCCTATTCCCAAAGTTGAAGAGACCCATGAAAGGACGGCGGTTTTCCTCGATTGAAGAAAATCGCTGAGAGTGCTCAAGGACATATCAAAAAGTGAATATCAAGGGTGCTTCGAAAATTGGAAAAAACGCTGGCATAAGTGTATTATATCTGGGGGGGACTACTTTGAAGGGGACCACATTAATGTAGACGAATAAATAAATATTTTTTTGAAAAAACGAAAATTCCGGGTACTTTTTGAACAGACCTCGTATATATATATAAATTATATTATTATTTCATTATAAAATATCTAAGGTATTCATAAATTATTATATAAAACATAGCAAATTTATGATGGCCATTGATTCTATTTATAAGTAAACAAATAAGTTATTGATTCTATATTGAATTCCAATTTATTTAATCTTGTTTATAAATTTTGTTCAATCATATATTTTACTTATGTTTCTAAGTGAAAAAAGCTTTTATTCGGCATTGCTGTATCAATTATAGTTATAGAAAAGTTAATAATAAAAATTCATCACATAGAGATGAGACAACTGTTTGGATTGCCATCTATAAAAAACCCGAATTACAAAGTAAAAATGAAGACATCACAACAGCTTATAGAACTCTATATGTTCTGAATGCTCTTCAAATAATATGAATAAAATGAACTAAACATTTGATTTGCTTGAATATTATTTGCAAATTTTACTTGGTCAGACACGATGGCCCAATTGCCCCTGAACATGTTATATATATTATGGTGGTCCTTAATATGGACATTTTCGAATTTCCTGGCTCCCAAGGGCTCAAAAGATTCCAAATTGATAACAAACGATTCTCTTAAAGTTTTAGCTCTTAAAATTGACTTATAGATAGCGCGCAATTTAATCAAAGGTTTGTATATATATACACATATAGTAAAAATTTTGAAATTAGTGAACATTATTACTTTTTTTAAAATATTAGAATCTTGAACCATTTTCAGCTAGTAATGTTTCTTCACAGAATTCCATTATAGTCATAAATATTATTATATCTTGATCACGTTCAAAAGATCCAATATTTGACTCGTGTTCATAACAAATATAGTTTGAAGCGTGCTCACCCAGTAAAGGTTCGTCAATCCGCAACTTTGTATTTACGTCGTCGTCTGAATAATCAAATGTATTCGGTTGTAATTCGTGCGTACATTTAGAACAAATAAACGGCGGCAAAGTGCATGCAGGCTAAACTGTTCCGATATGAAATGATCTGCTTGTATACCATCGCAGACCATATGGTTTTAGGCGATCTTGTTGCTCTTGCTTTTTTTATGAAGGCTATAAATATATCGTTCATATATTTATATTATTTTATAACACTGATTCGCATATGACACGAATGGCGCTTGAATTGCACTTCTTGCTCTTTTTAACCTAACTTTATTAATTTCCCGAAGGTGAACTTTGGTTTCCCGAAATTCCGATCTGCTAAATTTATGTTTTTGACGTTTCAAGTTATTTTTAATCATTTTGATAACAAAATTGGAAAACGTAGGTACGCGTGTTTGTGAGGCAGAATTTAACAGTCGAAACGGCTGCATAAGTTTCTAAAATTTAGAGTCATTTTATGCAGTTGGATGCGGTATGGCGTTAATTATTTTTGCGATTCAAAAAATTTCTTTACAATGAGTGGAAAAATGCAAAATATTTTGTCCGCGTTTTTCTAAAGGTCGTTAACCGATTTTGAATCTTTCAAAACTGTTTCATGGATATCTGTTGGGAATCGTGCTGATTAGCATGTGGTAATTACGAATTATTTCTTGAAAAACTGTTTTTTGACAAATTTGATGAAACTTTGCATGAATAGAGTTGATAGTTCAAACGTACATTCTAAAATTATATAAATCCACAAAAAGTGTGATTTAATTATAAAACCGAGCTCTTAGGACATTCATCGTGAATGTATTTAGTGCGTGTTTGTTTTTTTATTTAATTATGCATAATATTTGAACTATTTGCCGAAAATAACAAGCATTTTAGCAAATTTATATACAAATAAAAATTTGCAATAGTTGCTAACATCATAATTTGCACTACACTCCTACAGCGACTCGGTATACTCCTGTAACTTGCTTTAAGGCAAAACGCCACCTAGTTTGTTATTATATAAAATACGTTAAGAATCAAATAAAAGAAAATTGCATATGATCTTTATAATGCTCCGATATATATTTCCCACTATATACTAACAAAATAAGTAAGATATTACTAATTGTAAGTTAGATAGTACAAGTTTAAATACAGTAACAAAAAAAATCAGTATTTATAAATCCAAAAATATTCGTATCTTTTATCTATTTGAAGCACTTATATTTTACTTATAAATAATTAACGTTGTTGAATTTGAATACATGTTGCAAAAAGAACAACAAAATATTATGTACATATATTTTCAATTTGTTTCTAATACTGTATTTATTTATTTAGTTTTTAATATTGAACCTATATTAAATTTTAATACATTTTTATTAATTTTCAACATTTCTAATCTGCAGAAAATTATAATTCAGTTAATTATAGAGAGACTATTATATTCTAATTGTGTTTTTACGATAAAACAGGCAGACCAATATTTACAAAACTAATAAATCCTCGACAGCCGAAAAATATACAATTGCTATTTTTTCGCAAAGTCAATAACATTTGTTATCGTAAAGTTAACGAAATGATTTATTGATATTTATTGATATTTAGCTTGCACGATAATCTGTAAAGCCGTATGGATGTAATATCAAATACCTTTCATTCATGTACGCGTGTCAATATATATTATTTAAATTATATTTGTTATATATTGCATTTAATTATAAGCTTATTATAACCTATACACGAATGCTAATTGGAGCAAATTACTTGATATTTGTAAATTATCTGGTATGCTATAAATTATTTGTATAGAGAACTGTATCAGGTTTAAGTATAATGAGGTGTGTTTATATTAAAATATGGCGAGGAGGTGATATAAATATTATAGTAATACTAGACGACGTGCAGGTTTAAAATTACATAATTCATTTTTGCCAGGGAAGAATTTTAGATTTATAAGTACGAAAATGTGAATTATAATGGCTTAATCCGTAGAGTAAAGCATAAACATTTCTAGTGATGCACTCGAGATTTTTGGATTTTCACCAAATTGCCATTCAAAAAATATTATTTAAATACACTGACAAAAAATTATTATAACGTAAAAGGATGAACTTTAGTCAAAAAATACAGTTCAAATTTTACAAGATGCGTTTCTCAAACTTTTTTTTTCTTTTTCTCTTTGTCTTTTTTTCTTCAAAAGATTCAACTATTTTTCTCGATTTATTTAATAAATAAAATGATATTTTACACTGAGTTTGTGGTACACAAATTCACTTCTATTAAAGATTAACTACAATTTTAGGGTCTAGTGTATACTTGTAATTAATTTTTATATTGGTAAATTACTAAAAGGGAATACAAAATGTACAAGTTTGCTTAATTGCCGCTAATGCAGTCAATGTATTATTGTGTATAATTTAAAAATTTCATAATTTGTGGTAGATAATGTGGTAGTAATATATCGATGTAATGAAGTACTATCAGTTTTACTTAATACGTCTTTGACAAAATATACAGATTATTTAAAATAACGCCCTGTTTTAGTTTAACAAAAAAACGTCTGTGATTTACAGACATTTAAAGAAACTATATTATTAAATATATAGTCAAAGACATTTGACCAACTATTTTTCCCCTATTTTCCTTATAATTTTTATATATTATTAAATCTGCATATATGATTTGTTTGTAATTCTAATTACGAACTTTGTTAACTGTCTTTAATTTGTAATTATATTCAATTCATGATTAAAGTGGGTATATCATTTATAGCATCATTTAACTTTTATTGACATTAAAACTGACTAAAAATAAATTAATGTTCCTATTATCTTTTCTATTGCAAATAATATTGGATCATACATTTAACATGAAACTGGATAAATTTGCAAAAAATAGCATTATTAATAAAAAACAGAAAACAGTAAAAAATAATAGCAATCTTGTTTAGTTATTCGTGCATGCAATAAATTGATTTTCACAGACGTCCAATTCTGTCCTTTATAAAACACAACGAATTAGTTCCCGCGAGCGATCAATCGGGATCTATATACTGAGACGGATGATCTGAATGTCTTTTAACAGGCTCAACCAACTGCGTTATTTTTAGATTCAATATTAAAATGATTAAAACTAGTGGTGCATGGAATCGTGCCTTAAGGCAAATTGCTGGAGCTTTTCGTACCAAAAATTAAAATGTATAAAAATCCTTTAAATTTTTGTTAAAACTTGGAAAAAAATTAAATTTTTGGCATTTTTAAAATTTTTGGATAAATTTGACATTTTTAAAAAATTAAAAATTAAAAATTAATTTTTACTTTATATTTTGATTCTTTTTATAAATTATTTTTTTTCTGAAAATTTTGAACTCTTTTTCAAAGCAATCGTGTTGCGTGGATGTTTTAGAGAATAAATATCGAAGCGCGTAAGCGCCGCATCGCAGTTTAACGGTTTTTACTTTTCTCACTCGGTTTCTGAAACCGCTAGCAACAATTTAAACGGATCTGCATTTTGTCAATACAAATAAAATGTTTTTTGAATTATTCAAATCGAACGCTCCGTTCTCTCAAAAACTGAGTTACCATTTTTGGCACTTTTTGTCCCGTATCTTCGAAACGGCTAGACCTGCCTTTACTAAAAACTAATCAGCACGTCTCCTTATAACGCCAATCGAATGATTGAAATCGGTTGATTAGTGTTCCCGAAATCGTCGACGAAAATTTGTATCCGCACACACACACCATACATAAATTTTTTCTAAGGAATCCTAAAATGTTCGAAAACCTCTGAAACGTAAAGATATATAAAAATTTTTGTTTTCGATTTTTTTGCGATGACTATAACTTACCCTACAGGAAGTTAATAATTATATTTAATACGTATATAGTTTCTTAATTGATCATAAATTGACTGTCTTAAAATGAGGCGATTACATTCTCGAATTTTCAAAAATTTTGTCTGATGCAAAAGCAGATGACACATTGAGACATTTAAAAACTGCTCATTGATGAGGTCACTGAAGTTATAAAAGACTATAGTTTCACAGACGTATTAGCTTCTTGTGTTAATGATTCTATTTTAATTAAAAAAAAAATGCAGTTAGAACATGTTTTTGCAATATACCATAATTTTAACATAATGACATTAAAAAGATAGCTAGTATCCAAATATATTATTAGATATTCTTACAATTGGAAGCGATACAAAAGATATCATATTTGTGTTGTTCCAGAAAGATAAAGGTATTTGATTAAATTATATAAAATCATTATAGGAATCTATCTGCGATACAGATAATTTTTACTGCAGATATCATGGTGTGAATGATCTGTGTGGCATGTATCAACAATTTATTCAAATATTTTTTTATCGTCAACTAGGTTTAATAGGGCAGATTTCGAACCCAAACTTGCATTTTTTAAGTATACATTTTTTATAAATGAAGTTAGAACTTGTAATATCATGCTTAAAGAAAGGTTTTACATTTTTTTGTATTGTAGCAGGAAAATTGATCGTGTTATAATTTATTTTAGTCTTAGAAACGGTCAAAGACTAGAGATCTGAAGCAATTTGAAAGGTCTTTCTTGAACTAATATATTGAATAATTAATTTATACTACAATCGAACATTTTCAATACACATTTGTTGTACAGAAACACATATTGCTTTAGCAAATAGTTCTATGATTTTTTTTCGAATTTGATGGTATATAAACATTCTATGATTTCTAGTTCATACATTTGTTCAAAAGAAAGACTAAAAGCTACATTCGAACATCATGATCAGATACTAATTACAAATTCTTCTAAAATATTGTTAGCTATATCTATAATATAAAAATGAATCGCAAAATGTGTTGGTAAGCGCATAACTCAACAACACCTGGAACAATTTCGCCAATTCTTTTTTTAAAATGTACGGTGAAGTCCAGGGATGGTGCTTACGGCGAGAAAAAATCGAATAATTGCCGGGAAAACCCTAAAAACAGCTCTTTTTTTTCACATACAAACGTTAGTATTTTCATATTTTTGGCATCGGATACGGAATATTCAATACTCAAGTCAATGGAGCGTTTTGGATCTGAATTTTTTACTGTGCTCCAATTCGTATAAAATTTTGAAATTGAGTTTATCTTACTCTCAAGTTCAAAAGTGAAAATAGTTTAGACTTCTTTGCCATTTCCCGGAGGGATCACATTCCTCTTAGTGGTGTAATTTCATTGTTTTTCAAAATAACGTCGGATATCGATAAAAGAACTAATTATAAGAAACAAAGGTTTTATAATGTTTTTCAAAAAAGCAAATACTCATCATTTTATTTAAAGCAGTTGTACATTTAAGATCCATATGGGTAGATGTATATAGACATTTTGGTATAGAATGTAGTGTAAAAAAACATAATAATTTTTAACTAATTGGTAAATATTAGTCTAGGATATTAAAAAAAATTAGAACTTTTGAATTGTAAACATAAGTAGAGGGCAACGTCTGTCGGGTCATCTAGTTTCCAATATCTGGATAATAAGTATACAATTTTGAAACGTCTTTTTTCTTGATGCAGTAAAATAAGATTAGCGAGTTCAAAAACAAAAATGGAAGCAGCATATAATAATTGACTGCACAATAGATTTTTTTTGTATAAAATTCACAACGATCAATGCTACTGTTTTATAAGTCCTAATCAAATTATTGATAATGTTTAGATTTATCGATGTTTTTACACTATATTCTTGGATATCCCTGCTTTAGGCAGGCGCAAAAGACTGAAAGGAACAGTTGATAGCGGTTCTGGGCCGGTATATCGCTATTACACACATTCCGCGCTAATAAACCGTAGCGAAATTACACGGCACGCATGAATTTTTCTTCCACGTATGTTCGCCGCATAAAATTTCAATATTTATCCGCTAAAAAAATTATTCTCGTCTCTCGATGATGTAAAGGCACTAAAAAGTAGACGTGCGCATCCCAGAGCTTGGTAGTTTATTTAGAAAATTTAGCTTTCACCCTTTTATTGCATAAACTGCGCTTTTTTGAAACACGAAATTAATATGATACGTATAGGGATATAAATATTGGAATTAGTTATCTGGAAAAAGCATTTTTACACCCCCTTTGTTTACAATCTGATATACAAAGTTTCTTTTTTAACAATAAGCATTATTCGCTTTCAATTATCATTTTTTTTCTCATCCAATCCCTACATACTAACACTTTACGATTTTCTTTGTTCTAATCACAATCAGTTGCTTTAGTTGTATTTTCGATATTTTGTTTTTGTTGATATTTATAGTAATAAAAATATATACTTTATTTTTTAAAATACATATGAATTTTTTTGAAATGGATCCAGTGGAGTGACTATGCACAATAATGTGCATAATGTAGTCGAACCAAATCATGAAACTAGTGTACACCAATTTTTTTTTTTTTAAAGATTAACATTTTTGAAAACAAATTACTCTGAAAAATTAGATTTTTGAGAAATTATAAATTTTTAACAAAAATTTACTTTTTTTTTGAAAAAAAGACTTTTTGAAGAAAAGTGTATTTTGAAATATTTTGGAAATTCTGAACTTTTTCTCAAAGCAATCGTACTGCTTTAACTGCATAGAGACGAAATATCGAAGCGCGTAAGCGCCGCGCCGCCGTCTAACGGATAAGCATTGATACGGAACCCATAGGAATGTAAACAAAATTTTTACTTATTGTTAAAATCTCTATAAAATATCTGATAATTTGATGTGCATATGTTTAATGATCATTTTTGACCGCCAGATAGCATTTTTTTTACTTTTTTCACTAGATCTCCGAAACCGTTAGACCTGCCTTTATGAAAATTTGATCAGTTCTTCATCTTGTTTGTTTTTTGAATTATTCAAATCGGACGCTCCGTTCTCTTAAAAACTGAGTTACCGTTTTTGGCACTTTTTGCCCCATATCTTCGGAACGGCTAGACCTGCCTTCGCCAAAACTAATCAGCACGTCTCCTTATCAATACGAATCGAATGTTTTTTGAATTATTCAAATCGCTCCATCCGTGTTCCCGAAATCGTCGACGAAAATTTGTATCCGAACACACATACACACACACACACATACATACATTTTTTCTAAGGTATGCCAAAATATTCAGAAACTTCTGAAACGTAAAGGTATATAAAAATTTTTATTTTCGATTTTTTTGCGATTACTATAACTTACCCTGCGGAAAGTTCAAAAAAATTACATCTTTTCTTGACTTGACTTGTTTTTTATAACACTATTTATATACTGCTATAAGATTACTTTTTACAAGACAAGTTATTAGAAAGAATATTTTTAACTATATATTCAGATATCATTTTTTAAACTTAATTTGAGTTATCAAAATAATTTACTTACATTTTGCACACTAATTTTCAAAATTACTTTTTTGGAATAAATAAAAGTGATCAATGGCTATCAGGTTTTTGGTGAAATTATTAGGTCATGAATCTTAAGTAACCAAATTTGAATTACATGAATAATTTTATTTTAACAACAAGTTTAAAACTGCTAATATTTTTGTGTGATCTATGAAGGATTCAGTTAATCGATTTACGATTTACGCTTGTTCTAAATTGCTCCGGGCGTATTTAGGCCGTATTATCGATAGAATATACTTCGTCTATGAAGTTCCTTGCATATCAATTATGAACGCTCCATGGAAACGTACATCCGTTACTCGAGATTGGAGGATTGCATTGCTCTTTTATATATTTCTTTAAATCACTATAAAATGTTTTCCATCCCTGTTATATATATGAAGAAGATGCTAAGCGAGTGAGGAAGAGTCAGTCCATGTTGTGCAGAATTATGTAAAGACACTCCTTCTATCCACTGAATTGTTGCGGTATCATCGACCTCGCAACGGGCAGAATTGGAACCCCGCGATATTTAGATTTGTCACAGATTCAATCTAATTTGGTCTTTTCACCACAATCATATTATATAATAACAAAAAATTAAGAATATTACGACTCTGAGAAAGTTTTGCATCTTTAATCTATTTGCATCCTTTGAGTACTCAATTAAAATCATCAAAGTCGTTAGCAAATAATATTAGGCATTTTTATCAGAAATAATACAGCAGCTCTACAACCCCAGTTGCCCAATATCTGAAGAAGGATGAAAAGTAACTTTTCATTTATAATAAAAGTAATATCATTATATTGCACAGCTTTTTACTGGTTTCTGTTAAGTAATCATGTATTTTGTTTTATTTTTTTAAATTAAAAATTATTGAAATAAGTAAAACTATTTTATATTGATCTTCTAACTGTCTGACGTTATATAAACTGAGAAATAAAATAAAAAGAATTTTATATTTTGGTAATGTGCTATTTTCACAAAATTGTTTCCCAATGTGAAAATAACTTTTCCCGGGCATCCTGCATCTAATAAAATAATATTTGATTAATTTTGTATAAATTGTAATAATATAATAATTAAATTAATTATATTAACTATTGCATTACGATCTAAATAATGAAGAAATTTGAACACAAAAGCCCATAGGACAGAAATCCTGATTGCTGTTGAAATTTGAGTTTATAAAACAAAGATTTTGGAAATATAAATTTTAATTTTGATAATTTAATTGTTAAATATATAATAGATGTTTAAGAAAATCATAATCAATTATAGTATTATTCATAAATCAATTAAAATATTTTTTTTTTTGGAAGTATAACTATTTTTGATTGAGCGCAAACGATAAAAAATAACTAAATAATTTAATAACAATTCTATAATTTATTATTTATTTTAGAATCGAATTTAATCTATAGATACATCAATATATTTCTGTATGTAAAATATATTATATTGCTAATATAGTGAAACTGAATAAATTCAAGATGCCTTAGTGACAAGCGGGTTTAAAGGTACGCGGACAAAAGGTCCACCACTCATATCTCAGAAAGTAAAGTTAGGAATTTTTAACAACAATACTTAAAAGTAGAGAAAAAAGAAGTATAACCAGCACTCACCTGGATTCTTATTTTTTTTTAAATAACCTCTATAAAAGCTTACATGTGGATGGTTTAAGAAAGACCAACTAAACCTTTACTCTGGGAAAAGTGTAAACAATAAAAAATAGTAAATAAAAAAATAAATTCAGTTGAAAAAAGCATGTTTACAAGAGATAAATTAAATAAATAGTCATTCCAACTTTGGTGATGAATATTGGTGACCAAGTACCAGATCAAGGTTATATACACTGTTAATCTTCAGAAAAAAGTACCTTAGAAATTTAAATTTTGCATTGGTTGATTAATGTTGCTACTATTTTGTTAAATCCCCTTAAAATAAAAATAAGTCATTGGATCTGTTTCTAGTGTGAAAATTCGATTGTTTATAATTATAATTTTCATTTTTATAAATATTGTATTATAAAATTTTTCTTTAAAAAAATAAATATTATGCTATGTCAAGTTTTGTATTGTTCCGAATTGATGTTCCAGTCTACTATGATCCCACACTAGTAAATATGATAACCAATAATTTAAAATTTCCAAATTTATTATGTTGCAGCATGCTACTATTATAATAGTTGTTTGTAAATAAATATTAAATATTTGCAAATTATAAATATAATCATGCGTTACTACTACATATAATTAAACGATAAAACGTTTCGATAAACGAAAACTACATAATTGAATTGATCATTATACAAGTCGATAGCATTTTATTTGTCGATGCTAATTGATATGCCACGAAACGAAGTTGTCACATGCTGTCCCGAGATTACCTCTTTTAGATCTTTAGAAGTTATGTTTGAGTGATGGGCCGCATCGGACCACCCGCACAGCTGGGGGCCCTAGGCGTATTATTTCGTGCTGAGCTTCATCTGCACTCAAACTAGGTGCGCAAGCGTGAATAAGATAAATGTAATCGCAGCCATATCATTAGAATGTCCTCGATATCATTGGGGATGTGCAACTATATATGACATGGATTGATGTATTTTATACATTTTCCTATTAACACTAAACCTACCGACAATTCATGTATACCTGTATCTACAGCGCGGTCAAATTGACCTAGAATTAAAAAGTTTTCTATTTTATTATTTAATTCAGATTTGACTTATTGTTTTTTGTATTTAATACGAAGAAATCTTCATGAACATTAAATTTATTTTTATATAATTTCTAAAAAGAAACAAATAAAATTAAATATTTATACAGAATGCCATATGCCTACGTAATATACTTTATTGGGCTTTCTCAAATTATTTATCAATTATTTTAGTCTGAAATAGACATTTGTCGCAAATATATTTGTTGATTCGTAATTTTCACGATTTTTTTTTAACAAGTTTTCGGTCCGTACAAAGCCGAACTTATGGACAATGCTGATAAAAATTTGATTTTATTGAAATTTTAAACATGCATCGCCAAATTAAAAAATTACTAAAACAAAATTTGTGCCTAAAAATCCTTTCACTCGTAGTCTCACTATACACAATTTACGCATATATCCCGCTGGGTTCAAAAAGGCTGAAATATACACAAAGTTGCTACCTACAAATTTTCGACTTCATGTTACATTTTTTAGCCATCTGGTCCCCAATTTTTCCCAAACAATGCACTAATACAATGTACTAATACAAAATCTAATAGTTTTCGTAACACTTTGCTGCTTTTTCCTATACCTATTGGAAGATATTTGAATCTTGGGACAAGCATTTTTTCGGTTTACTTTTATACACCGTGAGAGTAATAAATATGATTTATACATATTGCTAGAAAATTTGTGAATGAATTTTTCAGTTTTAGAACAACGAACTATCAAATTGAAAATTCGAACAACCACTCGTCTCGTCATTTCTCAAATACGGAAATACATTTATTATATATTTACTATTGACTGCACACACCATCCAGAACTTTATTCTATATTTTTCTAGCTTATTTGATATATTTTGCATAAATTTGCACCTAAATTTCGACGGAAACAACTTCCCAAATTACCTTATTTTCCTCCGGTCAAATTGACCGACCGCGGTAGTTAATAATAAATAGTAATTGTTTTTAAATAAATTCTAATAATGAAAGTTCATCTATCAATATAGATATATTTGGGTTGGCATCTGAATCCAAACTCAGGGTGAAAAGACCACTCACAAAGTTTGAACACAAAAGCTCATAGAGCAAAAGTCTTCATTTCTATTAAAAATGGATATATATATATATCCATTGGATATGGATCCGTGTAAAATACAAAAATAATTAAGTGGAATGAAATAATAAAATGCTCCAGTACTAAGGTGTGCAGATACATATGTTAAATACACATAGTTACATAACTCGATATAAAAAATATTAATTACAGATTTGACGCTTGTTTTTTTACATTTATTAACTTATTTTAAAAATAATCATTCAAAGACAATGAATTAATATGATAATATGAATTATAAATATATTAAAAGTGAGATATAATGATGCATATTACAATGACCTACAAGTTCTAGATAGTAGAAATTTTTTCAATCGCTAATTATAAACTCGAATACTTGAGATAAATTGATAATTTGGACTAATTTTAATTGATAAGAATAGGAATGCGCACCAAAAACATGCTAACTAAATTTTCGGATCATTATATTTGTCTAAAACTTCTGTTATTAAATTTTTCTGGGTACAACCATCAGATCAGAAATATTGAATTAATGGCATTTCTAACTCAAATGCCATAAGTAAGATTATGGCATGAGTTTCAGTATTTTATATCAATAGCACATATAGTTGGAATACCATTTTTTTCATAATTCTATCTTAACAAATATATGCTTAACATACATTGCCATTGCTTAGTTATCCAGCTAACTCACAACTTATGTTAAAATTATTAAAAAAAAACAAGGTAATAATTTTCTAAACATGTTTTCACGATGGATGAGTGTGACGTTCTAGCGCTTTTACTGTAGACAATAAAATTACATGACATGTGTAATAATATAAAGCACGATAATTATACAATAATATTATTATTCTTTTCGAGTGTACGAAACCTACCTTGAGTGGAACTCTTAATCGAATCGAGTTTTTAAACATCTAGGAGCAGTTTAGAATTTCAAAAGCTTTTTGCTTGCATCTTACTATGAGAGTCAGGGATGTCGAACCTGATATCTGATAATTTTCTTTTTTAAGTTAACAAAGTACATATAGTATTCTAATTCGGAAGGGAATACAATATCCATCCATCGTACAATAGCATCACACAGTTTTTGAGATATTATTGTTTTGAAAAGCTTTGCTGAAACATTTTTCGTTACTGCAAAATTTGAAAATACTTATATATTTTTAAGTATTATGTTGATTTCAACAATAAGCAAAAACTACAAAGAATTTAAGGTAAAATCAACACTCCCTCTAAACAAGGTACACGCGTTTTTAATATTACGCTATTTTTTTTTAATGAAAAATTGTTTATACGTTGTAAGATGGATGTACTATTATAAATAATATATGCAATAAGTTAATAATAATAAGTATTTTTTTGAAATATTTAACTGAACAACCATAAAAATTAATTAAAAATAATTGGATTCATCAAAAATTGGATAAATGGGATTCAAACCCGATCATATTTAACTCTCTTTATAAAACCAATGAGCTACCGAGACATACATAGATATGGAAAATTGTAGGCGTACGTATTCACGTGGCCTATTTTTTAAAACATTAATTAATTTTTATGATTGAACTGCTTCTCACGGGCCTATAATATTTTAAGCTGTTTCGGTTAATTATCAAGTCTATCACTAAGCAAAGTTTCATCAAAATCCCAGAAGGGTAAATCTGAGGTTCTCCTTGTTAGTAAGCGTACTAGGTCATAGAGGAACATTGTTTGACTTAGTATGAGGGTTGAGTGCCACTGTTTAAGGAAAAATAACATATCTAAACTTCTCATAATATTTATGACTCCGTGCGTAGGTGTCAGAGTACACAATCAAACATTATAGCACATGCTTTCTTGCTGTTATATTCAAAATACGTTGTTTTAAGATGTATGTACTATGGGGTCCATGTTATGCAGTATGCATATAATCTCTGAATCTCACGGTATCGTGTAACAATTGTATTTATATTTCTATGAATTTGTTACAACATCTGCGAGCACTCGAAACCCGGGAACTGTAAAATCAACTTCGAATAAATCGCCGTCAAAGGAAAGAAATTACGTCACGTTGTGGATACCAGTATCGTATTATATTTTCGTTATTTGGCGATGACATAAATCACATAAATTATATGCGTATATGAAGTTGTTCAAACTTAAAACTAATAAGCAATTCAAGGAAATGTTAGGCTACATTCTGATAAACTATTGCTAAGCGCCACAAAATACCTTATTACAAAGTACCGAAAACTATAAGAGATCAATTAAGTTACATTCGAGGAAAAGTGCGATGATCTTTTCAAGAAGTATTTTCATGAATCATTTTTTAAAACTACAAAGGTTTGCAAAAGCTACTATACTGGATCCATGTTGGGAATTATGTCAAAAAATATAGAGGAAGTACAGATAAAATGTAGTAGTTGCAGTAAATGCTAAAAGCCAGTCAACTTTGGTAGCTTTAATTTTAATTTTTAGCTTTGAATGAATTACCCTGTAGAGCTTGTGAGGTAGTTTCATGCCATTTTGTCCAAAAGTGAACAAAAATGAATAATTAATCAAAATTCCACCAAACACCTGATTATTGCAATAAAATGGATCGAAACGAGTAGCACTGGTATGAGTTTATAGATGTCATTTGAAATAATTACAAATAACTAATAAGTCCCCAAAAAACATAAGAAAACCACCATCAATATGAAATTCTGAAGGCGAGATATATGTTTGAACTGATTACTTTGACAAGGCAACAATGACTCTCAACATCTGATAGGATTGTTACTATAACTTTCTTCATGTTAAATTGTCGGGAAAACGTTAATAAAACTAGCCAATTTTTAAATAAGGTCATTGTGTCATTTTGTCCATACATATCATTCTGTCCATATTTTCTCTATATATTACTGTCGGTTTGCGTGAAAATTGAAAATACACTGAGTTGAAAATACACCTGAGACGCAAAATATGAAATATATACTACTATCAAAAAGTATCTTTTATACTCCATGGTTTAATTGTTATTATTTTATACAGTGTCAATAGGAATAAAAAAATGCAGATAGAATGTCTTAATCCTGTCTGAATCAAACAGCGTAATATAATTGAATATTATACAATACATAAAATGCCGACGTACTGAAGAATCTAGAATTTCAATTTCAATCATTTTGCCTCAATTTCAAAATATAAATAATCAAATGTCCTCTATATTATGCAATAGATCAACTTAGGAATTACATGTCAGTGTTTTTAACCAGATATTTTAGAGTTTTGACTAATCTTAATTCTAATCACTAGTAAAAATACCAATTTAGCAAATTTACCAAAATTTATTATTTTATTCACCAATAATCAATATATTAAATACGGTTTAATTTGTCAATCTTCAAACGTAAAATATGGAACCGTAATATTAACGTCTTTGGGTGTAGACGTCAGCAATTGATCTAGAAGTGTGCTAATCGAAATGTTTCTCATATCTTTTTAATGTGATTCATTAAAAGATTTTTTAAAAGCCACAATGTTCATGTCGTTTTCAACTGACAGAAAAATGCATTCGGAATAATTGATTGTGTCTATTTCACTGCAAATCAATCTGACAGATGTTTTGATCTGCGTCGTGTTCATTTTATATGCATTTATGAAGATCAATAGCCAATCATTGTAATTGCTATTATTTGATTTTGAATTGAATTTATAAATTGTATATCTCAACAACGTAGTTACACGATCTCTTTAGAAATACGAGAATGACAGCTTTTGAAATGGTTGTTATGTTTTCTTTGTTGCGTCTACTTTTTCTGAAGCTCCGGCGCGTGCAGTCGTCATTCATTTCTAAGACTCTATATGAAAGAACACCAAGGATATATATATATATATATATATATATATATATATATATATATATACATACATACATATATATATATATATATATACATAATATGTGTGTGTGTACAATTACTTTAATGATAGCATACAAATGTATACATTGATAAAAATAGTTTACATTATTAACTTCCCTTCTTTGCTTCCCTTAGGGTAAGTTATAGTAATGGGCCGAAAATCGACAATGAAAAAATTTGCATATCTTCACGTTTCACAGATTTTTGAACATTTTGACAGCCCTCAGAAAAAATGGATGTGTGTGTGTTTTGTGTGTCCTTAATTTTTTGTCCACGTTTTCGGACGCACGAATCAACCGATTTGAATGGTTCAAAAAACATTCGATTTCTATTGATAGGGAGGTGTGCTGTGTGCTGATTAATTTTTAGCAGGGGCAGGTCCAGCCGTTACGGGAATACGGAGCAAAAACTGCAGAAATTTGAAATCGAGTTTTTGAAAACATTGAATTTGTAATGATTGGGAGAGGTGGTGATTAGTTTTCAAACTTTGTTTCAAAAAAATTTTCTTTTTATATATCGTGAAAAAAGAGATTTTAATTTCAATTCTGTCTTAATTCGAAAGCTCACACAATCCTGAATCGATTTTGAAAATTGAAATACTATTTGAAAGATATTATTTGGCAATCGTGCTGATCAGATTTGAACAAAAAATCGGCCAGGCCGTTTCTTTGTAATTGATTGTTAAAAAAAAGTTCGAAGATTTTAGTGTTACTTGGTATGGCGGTAGAGTACCGGGTCTTACTAAACATACTGAAACATTATAGTCCTTCGGTTCAATTATAAAAAATATTAAAATTGGAATTATTTACAGCGTCTTTAGTTAATACTTCGAGTTGTATAAGGCACGTGTTCGATTTTCAATAATTTGTAATAAATCAACTCGGAATACGGAGCTTTCTAGATGTCAATGTGCTAAATAATAATAAAGTTATATTTATAAATTGGTATAGGATATTTACGTTCAAATATTTGCTACGTTTCATATTGTACTAACAATAATAATTACAAAGTCAACACAATCATTTCCATAATTGTTGCATTCATTTCGTCTAATCAGTAACCAACACTTGCATAGATTATTTATAGCAATACATGTTATATTGTTTTATTGTTCATTATTATATTCCGTTAAATACGCTTCACTTAGAAAACCAACAATTTGCGTATATTAATATTGTCCAAGAAAGGCGCTCTATATAAACACCATATCATAATGACTAACAACGGAACATTGATAATAGCATTGATAAAAAATATTTAATTTTTTAGCTACAAAACACTGATTAATATGAATAATGCAATGCAACTGCATTAGTACAAAATTTATATACAAACGTAGCTAGTTGAATATTTTCGATTTTTGACTAAGGTACTTATTTCCAAAGTGTTGAAAAAAACTCATTTTGAAAAAATATTTTTGTTTTTATTTAGATTTCCTGTTTTAAAAACTACACGATTGTATAATATAATATTGAATAATCATGTATATAATAAATTATATATATATATATATATATATATATATATATATATATATAGGTATGTATATATTGTATATATGTATATATGTGTGTATATAAAAATATATTTAAAATAGATGATTGAACTCTACATATAATACTAAAACAAGTTATTATACTCATCAATAAAATCTCTAGAATTATTAAATAACTTCTTTGTTTTATCGTCAACAGAGTGTTTACTTATAGGTGATTTAAATAAACATTGTAATAAAGCTCCATCGAAGATATTCCACTCTGATACTGTTTCTTTTGGTATTAAAAAGAATGTACTTTCAAAGAAAAACAAAATTGTAGAAAGACCTTTCAGAAATACTGTAGACAAACGGAGCAATCGAGTATTAATTTTCTCATTCCAAGCTGCTGAGTATCGAGTAACATCATCTTTTGTGCTGCACAATGCACTCATCATCAAGAAAGCTTCTATTTCATCCTTAGTCATTTGACATTTTTTATTCATAAATAACACTATTAAAGTTGTTGCCATTATCTTTTCATTAATACTTTGCACTGCTTTGACAGGAAGTTTATTATGTATTGCGTTGCAAAATAATTTCCAAGCTATATCAATCAAGTCCTCATCTTTATCTTCTGCCCAAAAATCTTGTAGTTTATAGTTATTTAGGCTGCAAATTGGTTCGACTGCTTCAACAAAATGAGGTATGGATATATCTCCTCCGTGGCAAACCCACTCTTTAACAACCTTTCTGCCATTTGTAGAACAAAAGTCCAATAATAAAATTCCATATATTTTAGCTCTAATTGGTCTCCAAAGAATCCCCGATGGTGGAATATCGTGTTTCCTAAAATCTTCGTAAAGCATATTTGTCATAAAAACTTGTTTGTATAATATGTCAAAAACCATGGGAGACAAATTGGAATGTGAATCTTGTACAAGATTAACAACTTGCATTAATAAATCGTTCCATCTGATATCGTTTGACAAAATGGTATTTTTTTCTCGTCTCATGCCCATATAGGATTCAACAGACAATCTTATTATATGAAATTTTTCCTGACTGCCCAATGCTCGGATTGCTAAACGCTTGTAGCTTTCAGTAGAATTATCAAAGTTTTTTAAGTACCGAGCTACTTTTACAATCTTATCATAATTATTAAACTTATTGTTAGAATTACGATATTGATGAACATTAAGTTGCTTAAACCACATTTGCAGAGTTTTGTCCAAAACATAATCATTGCCTGAAAAGTAAGGGCGAATTAACTTCAAGGAAAAGCAGAATTATAGTTAGCAGAATATATATATATATATATATATATATATATATATATATGTATATATATATAATAAATTTTTCCTGATTGGAATATTAATTAATGAAGTAGATATAATTACCAATCATTGTTCGCAGCAGAGGCAATTGTTTTACTTGTAAACCTAAAGCATCGGCTAATTTTTTGCCATCATAAACATATGTAGTCTGCTTTCTATAGTTCAAATCTTTATAAGACCAGTATGCAAAATCTGCTTGTGCAACTGCAAAATCAACATCTTGTGAAAATACTGCCAGAGCTTTATTTTCTTTTGCATATGTTATGATTTCTGAGTCACATTCTTCAAATGTCGATCGAAGTACTTTACATTTATTTTGGAAGCAACACTTTAGGACCTCACCAATATTGCAAGCTGGTTTTATATTAGATACCTTAGCATGTTCTAAACCATCATTGTCTATGATATCCAAGATTTCATAAGCAGAAGTTATATCTTGATTCTTTCGTGCTATCCATCTATCTTGCATATCATCTGTTCTGCATCCATCAAAAAATGCAACTAGTTCCACATTAAAACTTTGAAAAAATTTAATGAATTCTTCAGCCTTTTGCTTATACATTTTGAATTGACCTCCTGTCAAAAACTTTTTGGGATCAGCCTCTCCGAATATACACCTAGAGCAACTTCCATCAATCACTATGAGTGGTGTCTTTTTAGTAGCTTTTCGGAATTTTTCAATTTCGGTTGGTATATTTACTTCATAATAAATTGTAGGATTTTTTTCCATAAAGGATTGTAAACCAGACATTTTCTTTTAGTAATAATCTAAAAAATACAAGTTGGGTGATTAATGTTATTATAAAAATTCTGTGGAAGGTAAAAATATTTTTATAAACTTTTTTTTTAAATAAATTCGTGTAATGATAAGTACACGACAATAATCACTAGGTATAAGTGGCATTTTGCCTCAAGAAAAGTTAACATATTAATTATATAGTATATTTGTTTAAAATATATTATTCATTTATTATTTGTTTATTTGTTTATTATTATGTTATATTATATTTTTCTCACAGTATATTGTTAATATTTTATCGAACACTGAACAAGATTCTTCTCCAACACAATTGAGTTATTTTCAGTGCGTATTCTGGACTTTTTCTTTTCCCAAATAACGTTTATTATTAACACTTTAATTAATGTAACACTTTAATTAATGTAGAATAATTTACTGTATAATTAAATTTTATTCACATTAACAACAAACTGAATCAAGCAGAGCGAACATTGAAATGATTCATCGTATAGCTTAGAGATTAAATGTAGTTATCAGGGGAATACCTAAAGTTCATACGCGAGAAATGGATTCCCCGTATTGTAGTGTTGTCGATTCCAGTCAATTAAAATTTCGAATTTATATATAAATATATAATTTCATATGGATGTATATTAATGTATATATGTTTTCTCGACGTTTTAAGCCATTCCATATCGAATGAGACCAATTCTGGAAAAAGTATGTGTGTGTGTGTGTGTGTGTGTGTGTATGAGAGCCGACCTTTCGTCGACGATTTCTCACAAAAGACTGAACCAATTTTATTGAGTTCGTTTTTTTTTGTAATTGACTTTTGAAAAAAAAATCGGCGATATTATTTATCGATAGATATTACGGTCGTTTAGAAACGATAAGACCCTTAATTTAAAAAATCTATTAAAATTAGACAAAATGAGAAGCGTTTTTCTTGTTTGTTAAAATTAGACCCTTCATCGACGATTTCTCAAAAACGGCTGAACTGATCTCAAACAAAAGCCATTGGATGAAACTTGGTAAGCACTCGCTTTGATTGGTTTTTGGATACGATCGGTTTAGCCGTTTCTTGAAAATTAGCAGAAAAGTGCAAAATTTTACGGCTGCGTTTAACTAAAAATTCTGATCTGATTTGGAATTCGTTTTGGACAAATCGGTCAGGCCGTTTTTTCGAAATTTCGAAATTGATTGATACAAAATTATTTTCATTATAGTTATTATGGCGATAGAGTACCTGGTCCTAATAAACATATTAAAACATTGTAGTTCTACGGAAAGTGGTCCAATTATAAAATTTCGATAATTCGGTCGTGCTTTTAAAAAATACGCCGAGTTGTATTAGGAAACATGTTCGATTTTCAATAATGTGTAAAAAATGTACAGAATTTAATAATCTGTGCAGTATCAGTTTCTCATTTTATTTAGCAACTTGACAAACTTATAAAGCTCATATATCACATATAAATTAATATATTGATTTATTATTGACTAAGTCGATTATTTACACATGTCGGAAAGTTCATGCATTTGTCAAGATAAAATGCCACATACAACTAGTGTAATCTATTTTCCATTTATGCGTTTGCTGATGAATCATTCAAAATGACGACAATTTAAAAAATTTATAGAATCCCCAAAAACAAAAAAAATATATGCATATATATATACCTATATATTTATATATGCGATTTGCTTTATGGATGCCCACGCTTATTAATAATTTCCGATATCGCTATCATTAATTATAAATAAATATTGTACGACTTCTATAAATGTTATGCTAAAATATGCAAAGTAGTGTGTCGAAAATATTATGAAAACAAATTAGTTTGAAATGAATATTTATGAATTTCTAATGAGACAAATTTATTTTATAATGATTATTGATTGAGTTATAAATTCCATGACCATATAAGATTGTGCGATAAAAGATTAAAAAGACAAATTAGGATTCGAGGTCAAAGACTCGGATGGATATTTACTTTATATATCAATTGATTTCATTTGGTTTTATAAAAAAACATGTGAACGCATACTCTAATTTTAGATTATATTTTTACTTTTGTGCCTTATATGTTTATACTTATTTGTTAAAAGAAAAAAAGTTTCACATGTGTGAGCATTTTTTCAGCATTGTCGAGTTTCTTCCAATAACCAAATAAAATCTCATTTTTATATTTTTTGAAAAATTGCTTATCTATTTGTTGTGTTTTAGTTTTAGTTTATATTCTATTACTCTGTCATAACCAAGAAATTGGAACAAAGAATCTAAAATTTTTAAACCAACTTAAACAAAATGCTGCCTATGTTTTTTGCTCACGATGTATCTGAAATTATTTTTTTGTGAAGATAATATCTTGAAGATAGATATTCTCGATAATATTTTCTTCGGTGTGCTTTTTGTACATTATGTAACTTTATTACTATATATATATATATTAAAATGTTTAGAATAAATTGTAGTTTTTAAAGGTCGAGCAAATACTAATATTAATAATGATATTCACTCAAAATATAAGATTACTAATAATAATTTAAAACTTTGTTTTTTGCTGATGAGGTTGATTGCTTAGCTGAAGAACCAGGTATATAGTGGTTATTAACAGTTATTTTGATTATAAAAAAAAATTCTGCTTAATTTTACATTTTTTGTTAACTTTTATTCGCAGAGTTTTGAATTGATCGTATCATTGAATATTGATTTAAACTTTATTACTTTTTGTGAAAGACTTCTTTTACCTGATCATGCCTCTTTGTCAGATGTTTTAATTTACAGCTAATTTATTTCACAAATTGTATGCAAGGTGGTTAGATGTTTAATCACTAAAATTAGTCTAATTACTTGGATAATGGTAATAATTTTAATATAAAACATTTGCGGTACATCAGAACTATATGATATCAAGTGCATTTGAACCTATATGTACAATATAATATAAAAATCATTTCCAAACTCACAAATCTTATTTATAATATAGTTGATTGTTGAAATTATTATAGACGAGCTTAAAAAATGATGAATTAAACTATTAAACAATCAAAGCTCTGTGAAATTTAACGAACCAACTTTCAAGAAATGACTGCAATGCTATTTTTATTATTTAATTTAACGGTCTTTATGTAATGAGATGAACTTCAAATCAAATTACGTTATATCTTTAATCAAATAATTAATTTTTGCGATATATTGATAGCACGCGGTATTGTAATATATTGCGCAGGGCAATAATTGTAATTTATGAAAGGAAATACTTAAATCATGTCTTGTAACCAACCAGGCTTGAGCAGGAAATTGAGTATAATAACTTGTTCAGATTTATGTAATTTATAATAACAGGTACGCCCTATTGAATGTCTTTGTCTTAGATTAAAAATAATGATTGCTTTATTGAAGAAATATTTCTTGATATCAATTTTTATCATTTGTAAAAATTAACGTATCACGAAATTTATCGAAAATATATTATCGATGAAACAGCAATGTTTATTATCTAAATGGACAAGGCATGACATAAATTGTATCAGATAACTCATGCACAATTAAAATATTGAAATCAGAATTTTTAACAATTGTTGTAATAATCTGATGTTGATTAAAATAATATATTTATCCATACATCAATTAGAACGAAATATAGTATGACGTAAGTTTTTAAGTATCAAAGCTAGTTGTTGTTTATATATATATATATATATATATATATATATATATATATATATATATATATATATATAAATATATTTGCAAAAATTATTTTGAAATGTAAATATTTTTTTACGTAATTAGGGTGTTTTGTCTAAGGACACATCCTTGATTTGAGTTGATCTTCAGCTATATTTGGCAAAATTTTAGTGATAATTTTCTGCATACTTTTAATGTATAATATATAGGCGTCCGATTTTCGTTTTAAGAAACATTGATTTTAATCGATTATAATGAATTTTTATATGTTATAAAGCGAAATTGAAGCATTTTCATAAGTGTATAGAAACATATTAATCATTAATGCATTCACTGGACCTACAGTTGGTTACTATATAAACTAGTTGGTATTGGTATTTTGCATTGTGGCAAGTTACATGAACTTCCCGATATGTGTAAATAATCGATTTAATCAATAAAATATAAATTAATTTATGAGTTATTAACAGTATTTCTAGTGGATTTATCATACATCATTGAAAACAAACCAACACTCTCTCGTTATACCAAGTAAATCGTCTTACTTTCATTTTAGCAAACATCAAAGAAACTTCTCATTTTCTCAAACTTTGATGATTTTTTAAAATTAAACTACTTGTCGTAAGGCCGCAATATTTCAGTAAGTTCTATAAGACCGTGTTATAAATCTCCAAAAAAGTTTCATAAAAATAGTCTTAAATTTTGTTTTCAACGGTTAATTATAAGAAAACGGCTTAGTAGATTTTCACCTTAAACTGATCAGTATCATTCCCAACTAATATCTTTCGAACAGTTTTTGATTTTTCAAAATCGATTCGGTAGTATGAGCTTAAATATGGACGAAAAGTTTAACACTTTTTTCCAAATTACAAAGAAATGTCTTGGCAGATCGTCGTACAAAATTGACAAACAATAGTTTTCATTGAGATACATCAAATGGCATTTAAATTTTTGAAATTGGTTCAGGCGTTTTTGAGCAAACGTCGATGAAAGGTCTTATTTTGACAGATGCCAAAAAAACGATAACAATTTTTGCAAACTTTGAAGAATTTTTAAAATTAAACGACATATTGTAGGGCCGTAATATTTTAGTATGATCTATAAGGCGATGGTATCTACCGTAAAAAAATTTTACAAATCGTCGAAAATTTTTTTTTAACACTTATTACAAGAAAACGGCCCGACCGATCTTTACCAAAAACTAATCAGGTCGACCGGTTTTTGAATTTTCAAAATCGATTCAGAATTGCGGGCTAAAACGTGGACGAAAATTTCTTCACTTTTCTGCTATTCACAAAGAAACGGCTTGGCTGATAGTCGCGCATAATTCTCAATATTCTAATTCTTAGGATATTATCCATTAGTGTTTTTTGCTTGAGTCTCCTAAAATGTGATATCTCAAGCAGTGTGGAAAGGAAAATAGTTACTAGTTAAATAATATGATTTAACAATAGATAAACATCTTGAAGTGTATTTGATTATAGTGAATTCTGCGTTCTAAATATATATGTATATTATAAAGTTGAACATGCTTTGCAAAATATGTACGATGTATTTGGTAATCGCTGTTACTTTTATTAGTTCAAATGTTATAATAGTTTATGTGAATAATTCAATTCGGTCACAACCCTGAAAGCTCAAACGAATGAAGGCATATTCTAGTGAATAAATATGTTGAGTAGTTTAGCCACGAAGGCGTTGAGGCACGACCGTGTGTATATAGTGCGGCGAACGTTAACTTTTACATCTACGATAAGAACTACGATAAGCTGAGAATGCTAATACAAGTCCAGAGATCAAAATTTAAATATAGAGAGACTAAAGTTTCGAGCAAAATGCATCTTTTTCATAATTATATAACAACTCACACGGTAGTTTAATTCACAATTACTTACACCTTGTACTTTATTCATATTCTCCAAACTGTTATTTTTTTTTAAATTATCTATTGAAGAATAGAAAGATCTTTTTAATGCTTGACGTTTTTTATTAAGATAAAGCATTATTTGCAGTTATATAAGATAATTTAAAAATGTGTCGCTAGTTAGAATAAGTGTAATCAAACACTTAAACTCTGATAGAGAGATTACTTAAAATAGTATAAAATATATTTATTAAATTAAAAGTTGTATTTGAATAAAACATTTATGTATCACTACATGAAATACTAAATCAAATTTGAAGTCATGAATCATAATAATTAACACTTGTAAGTAGAAGTTTACGGGCATTTTGTATATATCTACTTTACTCTACGGAAATCCGTCAAATTAGCAAATTGTGTTTTATGTTTAAAATAATCTACTAATTTATATCCAGGTCAAGTTAAATAGTATGATATATACTTCAAACAAATATAAAATGTAAAAATTGTTAACATATCACGACAGCAATTACTAACATAAATCTACTCATACATCATATTTTTTGCACATATTTTTTACATATTATTTGGATTTCTTTTATCTATCTTGTGCATGCGATTTTATTACAGTACATACAAAAATTACAGTTTCTAATTTGATTACACGTTTTAGTTGAGGTTTACTGTTTTTCGAGAGACCCGATGATATTTTTGCCAGCGATTTGATTATATGTATAATAAAATGATTTATTATATTGTTTATTAAATGATGGATTTGATAAAATCTAGTTTAGTGCATCTAACTACTATTAAATTCATTGTTTAAAGGCATAATATTACAAATGAAGCAAATATATAAAAATTTAGAAACTTTATCAAATATAATTAATATTAATAAAATTATAAATTTACAACATACATTAGTTGATATTTGTGCTATATTCTTTTTAGCAATTCATGTCTAAGTTGAAATTCCGCCAAATTGTCGGATCCCATAATCATATTCAATATACATTTTTTCAAAGCATAGGCTCTATTTTTAACTTCCCGTAGGGTAAGTTATAGCAATCGCAAAAAAATCGTAAACGAAAATTTCTGCATATCTTTACGTTTTGAAGGTTTCTGAACATTTTGGCATACCTTATTGTTAGAAAAAATGGATGTAAGTGTGTATATGTATGTATGTTTGGATACAATTTTTCGTCCACGATTTTGGGCGCATGGATCAACCGATTTGAATGATTCAAAAACCATTCGATTCAACAGATGGGGAGACAAGGTGATAAGTTTTTGGTAAAGCCAATTCTAGCCGTTTTGAAGATACTGGACAAAATATGTTAAAAGTTGTAATTCAGCTTTTGATGTAAGCTGGATTTGGATGACTAAAAAAACGTTTTATTTGTATTGACGAAATGAAGAATTGGTTAAATTTTTGGGTAGATAGGTCTAGCAATTTTGGAGACAAAAATGTAAAAAAAATATTTGGCGGTCTAGAATGATCATTAGACATATTCACATTAAATTATCAGATATTTTATAGATATTTTAATAATAAGAACAAATTTTGTTACAATTTTTTTGGGTTCCGTACCAAGAATAATTTTTAAAGCTCACTTATACGGTTCAAAGAAATTTCAAAATTTTCAAAAAAATTTTTTTTTCAAAATTTTCAAATATATACAAAGTTTTACTTCACTTTTTACTTCAAATATGAATTTTAAATTTACAATTCAGTTTAAAACTGTATATATTTCATGTGCGTTATTCTACTCGTAAGAAATATATCCTCAGATGGTTTCATTCAGCATTCTTTCTTAATGCAAACATTTTCAAGTGTTTTGAGTAACGAGATCGTCACTACATGCACAAATAAATATATAGTAATTATAATTATGTCTTTGAAATCATTTAAAACAATTGCTATCAATCATTGATCAAAATGTATTGATTATTGATTTTTTTTGCTCGAATGTTTAATTGTGGTACGGGAAGTTTCAGCAATTTGTCTTAATGCACGATGCACCACTAGTTTTACGAAGCATTTAATCCCTTGCAAAATATGGTTTGGAATATCGTAATTGAATAAAGTGTTCGTTAAGATCGCGTATCAGATGAAATGTTTCGAACCCCTGGCCTGTCCAATACCTTCCTCTCTTCGCCGTCATATAGTAGTCGTTGTACCTTTGGCAGAATTCATTCATAAGACATACTGTCAACGCTGTGATTAACAGCCCACGCCGAGCCAAGATATAGACGCACTGAATTATGAACTTCGCCGAACGCATTGCCGTGAAATTATTTGAATAACATAGTTTACGTTGCATGAAATTACATCGACTAGTTTATTGGATATTGCACAACCGACTTCTTTAATTTACTATCGTTGCGATTTCCAGAATTTCCACCGATGCTCTAGCTCTATATTATCTCTATGAGGTTGCGAGTGAGTAAGGTTGAGTCAATAAGAACTTTATTAATATCTCAATTGTTATGGGCAATTGTTTCAATACACGTATAAAATGACAACAGAATATGAATATTAATAAGCAATATTTGTGAATTTTGGACATTTTTTACATTTCTTTGAATGACGTTTAATTTTCTTTGACAACATTTTAATTTTATTACATAAGTAAATTATAGTCGCAAGCTAGTTTACAGACAGAATTCTAATGTACGATTTACGCGATGGTACAGAAGAGTATAATATAACAGGAGGTGTGCCGCAGGGTTCTGTTCTAGGCCCTTTGCTGTGGAATATTATGTAAGGTGGCCTTTTGTGACTTAAGATTCCAGCATGTGTGAAACTAGTAGCATATGCAGACGATGTTGACATAGTTGTTGTCTCCAAACAAATTGATGAGATCGTAAGTCTATTTGATATAACATTTAGAAAAATTAATCGCTGGATGGGAACAATGAACCTCCAATTATCACAACAAAAAAGTGAAGCTGTTCTTATCACGAGTAGAAAAACAATAGAGACCATCAAGCTGAAGATAGGAAATCTAGAGATCACGTCAAAACCTCACATCTGTCACCTTGGCGTTTTAATATAAATTTTCAAATATGTTAAATATGGCATACAAATAATAAAATATTCAGTATAGCAAGAAGACTTAAATAACGCATTTGTAACAAAAATTCTAATTGGTAAAGAACTATATGTATATAATATATATCTTCATTTCTTTAAACAAATAAAAAAAAATCTCTCAAAAATTGAATTACAATTTTTGGTACTTTTTGCCTCGAAGCTTCGGAACGGCTGAACCTGCTTATTCTAAAAACTAATCAGCACATCTCTTTATTAATAAGAATCGAATATTTTTTTAATTATTCAAATCGGTTGAACCGACGAAAATTTGTATCCAAACACACACTCACACACTCACACACACATACACATACATCAATTTTTTTTAAGGTATGCCAAAATGTTCAGAAACCTTTGAAACGTAACGATATGCAGAAATTTTCATTTTCGATTTTTTTGCGATTACTATAACTCACCGTACGGGAAGTTAAAAATAGAGTCTGTACTTTGAAAAAATGTAGTTACTAGTTTTATATTAGTCCATATATTGAATCTTGATGACTGAATGATACAGAATGCTGAGTACAGTATAAATATGTTTAAACATGAAAAATTTGTTAATAGGTGCGTTTTGTGAAGCTGTTAAACATATGATCATTTTCTGTAGTTTCATGGTTACTTTCATCCAGTCATTTTTAGCAAAATGTATTTACATGTAGTTTTTAATTTTTTTAAAACTTATAAGGTCAGAAATATTATTTTTTCTTTTATTTTTCACGAAAATTTTCTTTGCTATTTAGTTAGTGTATTGTTCTATATTGTTGTTTAAAAAACGTCTATTTTTAGTTGGGTAGATTCACTTAAGTTGTTCTGATTATTTTTTTTACATTATCTTTACAATTATGTGCATTGCCAAAAACATTACAATGAGTTTTCATTTACAACTAATTAGAACTTTTTCTAGTTATATTTTTTGAGGTTCTATATATCATGCGATTTGGAATTATTATAATGTAGAATGAATTCCTTTCATTTTTCGAAGTTATTAAAATATCAGTCTGTCATCTGTAAATATATACAAATGAATGTGTGTCCGTATAACATATGCATTTATAAATCAGTCATCCAATTGCCAAAATTTGGGAAATTGTTAGGTATATCCTCGTACAAGTTTTTGCATATTTTTGATTTATTTTTTATTGTTTGGGTAAATTTTTGGTTTTTTTTTATAATGCGTATATGAAATACATATGACCTTAAATTTTCACCATCTTACCACAAACATCTATTTCGTAAGAAGAGTTATAGTAATTACGTGATTTTTATCTCGATTTCTGTCAGTGAACGTTTGTGACTGAATTTCGACTAAAGTGCTTTGAGCTTATAAAAAAGCTCGATTTTACATTAAAAAAATCGTAATCGGCTACATAACAGCTAGTAATTTATATAATAATCACATATTAATTCTCAGCGTGCCAAAGTACATAAAAGGCAATATTTATAAATTTCATTTCTTTATTTATATCTTTATTTTATTTTCTATTTAATTAAATAAAATAGAGAATAAAAAAATATTTCTGTGTAATAAAATAAATAAAAAAATCAAATTAAATAATATTAAATTTTGATTTCGAAGGTTTAAAAAGAGCATAACTGGGCTATGAAGCGTATTTATTACCGTAGAAACCGTTTTTATTCCAAAGATAACGCCATGAAGTTTTTGTTTTAATCAAATTCGTAACAGCTTGTTATCGTTGTACAGTTTTATAACCAAAAGTACATAGGTGTTATAATCAAGGAATCGATCGAACAAAAAAGATAACAAAGTCTATCGATACGTTTATATTAACACTGTTAAATAAATCAACGACAAAAAACTACATACAACGACAATCCAAAGCATCATTAACAGGATACAGAAGTTTTCTGAGACAGAGGTGCTTCACCTACCAAGAGAAATTGGCGATCGTTGTAATACATAAAATATATCAGAATCAGAACAAACTAAACAGCTGTCACATATTTGACTACGTGTTTGGTATTATATTTAATGGATGTATTTGAACACATTTTAATTTAATTATATATAATTTTTAATATCATTTATCATGCCAAAAGAGTGTTTTTGAATCCAGTTACATAATATAGATTTAGCTGCAACAATGTACTTTAATTTGCAAGGTTACATACAGAGAAATGCTGATAAAATGGTTCAGAGCAATTACAAAATATTATTTTATTTTGTTTTACTACAATGAAGAAAGTTAGATTTAGAACTAATTGTAGGGGAGACTGGGTACCGTTGTGTTAGGGTACGGTAGTGACAGTCGTTATAACAGCTAAACTATACTGATTTTGAGGTAGTGTCCAGGAGGAGAAAGATGAAGTATGATTGTTCAAACAAGTTTTCGTGATTGTTTTCAATCAGTGCTTTAAATTACCATGATCTGTAGAAGGCACTTTTAAAGAGTCAAAAATAAGTTTTAATGTTCGAATTCTTTCAATAATAACTGTTCATTGTATACAGATAGATCAGTATGTTTGTCAGTATTTCGATATAAGTTGAACATTAGTAGTTATTTGCCAGCAATTAGTTTTTGCTTAGAAAATTTAACTCACAATCAGTCTTTTTATTGATAATCCTTGTTAAAATGTTTTTTGTGTTGTGTTACATAAAGGTAGTAATCTATTGTTTTTAACTTATTTTTATACCTGTCACAACCGCCCACACCCGGTTTGCATATTTTTGTATAGTTTAATTCAATAACCAATCAATCCAGCGTATTCAAGGATAGTATTTTAGTATTTTCACGTAAACAAATGTTCAAATTACCATTCAATTTACTTTTCTCACTGGGTTAACTGGTAAATTGATAAAATTATGACTGATCAAAAAAAAGTGGCACAACCGTACCCAGGATCCCTTACTATAACTAGAGACAAATCTTTGATGAAAAATTTGAGAATCGATATTTATTTCAGTGAAAGAATTAATATGGTATATCTCCGATTTACTGCCCCTGATGCGTAATGATTGAATTGATTTTACATTTATATATAAAACGAATGCACGGTCATATATCATTGGCGACGGCATTAAAATATTCTAAACGCACGTGTCTTGTATGCTTAATGATCGATTCATTTCGACAAAACGCGTCGAGTAATTAATGATTCTTAGGTATCTTGCAGTTGATGCTGCTCCAAATGTGCAGCTTAAAATTTACATGTTTTTGCCGTTATAAGACTAGTTATGCTATTGAGCTTACAATAAGAGTTGCCATAACTTTATTAATGCGTTTAATCTTTAATTTTAATTGCTGCGAATTTAGCTGGAACGCTCATGTCCCAGAATGTAGCTTACAATTCTGCATAGGTTTTTAATTTTTTTTTCGACGATTTGATACGATTAATTCGCAATTTATACAATATATATGTTATATTTTTATTATAATGTTTATCTCGGTATCAGATATTTTGTTAAGTTTAATAAATATGATTATTAATTTGTCAAACTTACAATTAGTAATGATTTTTAAATATTTGTCATCTTTGTATAATTATCCTTATTTATTTTCAATGTCGTGCTTTTATGATTTTATTTTCATTCATCCTTTCATCGGATAGATGCCTAATATCCAATATCTATTACCAGACGACAATTTACAACCTCAATAGACATTAATTTATTAACTTCGTTTTTTAAGACTCTGCATTATGTTGATGTTTAAAAAAAATTAAATGAAATAGAAAACTGTTTAGGAAGTGTTATGTTAGGCTTTGTAGTTGGTTCTTATAATATCATTTGATTTGAACATGATATAGGGGGGCTACTAGGAAACAGTAAAAATTTTTTGTTAAAATCACCTTATACTCACTGATTATATTTCTGCAAAATAAAGATGAATATATACTGTATGTTCTCTTTTACCGAATCAAGAAGCAAAAATTTCATAACTATTTTTCATAAATTCACAAATTAATTTTTTAGAAAAATTGTTTTTAACTAACCTCAAGTGTGATTTTTTACATTAATCAAGATAACTATTCAAACAATTTAGCACTCACAAAAATTGTTAAATTTTATGATAGTTCATCTTTATTTTACCTGCCAAAAATGACGCACCTGCACAGTTATGACAATATTATGGAGGACTGTTTGCATGGCCAATCGAGACAAAAAATGTATATAAATATATATATATATATATATATATATATATATATATATATTTCAATTCAATTCAATAAATAAAATCACAACGAATAATACACATACAATGCAGTTAAATGCAATTGTATATTTTTCAAAGAATAATAATTTCTGCTCTATTTGTTGTATTATAACTTTGTAATGTTTTTATTTTTACAATTCAATTTTGTATATTTTAATAATAAGAACAACTATAGAACTTTAACAGTTCAGTAATCGATGCGTTTAAAATAAACCGAACACAAGTAGAGTCTTATACAAAGATTGTACTATAGTAATATACTGTTAAGTGATTCTTTATACTAAAACATAATTCTTTGTTATTTGAATGAACTTTTGATTTTACTTTTTATATGAAAATTTATTTAATAAAAATATTTTCAAGTCGTTAGTCAGTATCGAGTAAATCAGCTATAAAAAAAGTTGTAAAGCTCGGTTCTCATTATAATATTTATGAAATCATGTTTTTATATCGGTAAAGTACGCCGACAAAAGCCTCATTTTTTGCATCAATGTTGTATCATTAGTGCTTACTAACAGTCTCGTATTATCTCAATTAATATTTTCAGAACACTGTAATTATTTTCTTCGTCGTTATATTGCTGCGGCATCTCAAATTAATTATTACGAAACTTTACGGTAATAACTAGTTTTCTATTTTCTAATCATAAAATTAACACATTTACCTGAATCCTACGCTGCGAGTACCTACGCAGGCGTGGGTGGGACATGTACTCTCGTGTATTATTAGAAATCGTGAATAATTTATTAAATTAATCAATTACGCAAAGCTTGATTGCTGTTGTCGTATATTTCACACTAATCAACACAATAAAATCGCTTCTGAATAAATACGTATTTATGGAAAAATAGTATTAAATTTCCATACTCCTAGAAACAAAATATTTACTTTTTTAATTATAAATAAATTATATATATATATATATATATATATATATATATATATAAAGGGGTGCTTGTTGTAACAGTTTTTTTTTTTCAAATCAATATATCTTGCGATCCATTGGTTATAGTTCTATGAAATAAAATTATACTGATGCTGTAACTATGTCTCAGCCGAATGAAGTAAAAGTAATTGCGTAATTATTATTTATTATTTCACAAATAATAATTTTCAAGAAAAAGTGCATTGTTACAACTCACCCCGTGTTGGGGGCTAGGTGTACCATCTACCGGAGTAAGTAGTAACGACAAGGAAACAGAAATAATACCTTTAATAGTTTAGTTTATAAGTAATTCTTATTTATATCCAAAACAAACTATAATTATTACAAATAAAATATATAATGTCTCCTGTAAAAAAAATATTACAAATCCACGTAAACTACAATTATTATCATAATACAAATGAAAGATATAGTATCTCCTGTAACACGATGTGCCCATATCTTACAAACTATTCATTGCGCCCAATCTTCTGATTAAGTTCCTAGCCCCCCTACTAAATTGCAAACCTTATTAATCAAAATATTTAAATACAATAAGATATTATATGCCCGAAGTCCTTAATGAAATAAATAAGGCATTATATTTTTTAAGCTAGGGTACATTTACTATAATTGGAATGTAATCTTTCAGATGAAATTCATTACATTGTTAATTATTTGTTAGGAACATCCAAGAATATGTGGATTATATTGGTTGGCGTTCCATTCGCTCACAACTATATTACACAAATGTTCAGTTTTAAAATTAAAAACTAAACATGTTCAGTTAAAATTGTTTATTTTCCATATTTATTTTATAGCTAATGTATGACTGGTTTTTTCTATATGTATTTATTCATTAAATGGTTTTTCCTGGTGTGATTTTCCTGGTTAACAAAGAATTGCTCAATGATGACACATAATCCGTGTCTAAACGTATATTATAAATAAATATTTGTATTTATTTGTTTCTTTTATTTCGACGACTGGCTGTAAATCATCGCTCAATATATGTCTCAACGTCTAACAAAAAAAATCTAATTATTACATATATATATATATATATATATATATATATATGTGTGTGTGTATATGTATACAGGGTGTCTTTAAACTCAACTGCCCCAAAAATAAATTAGAAAAAAAAAAAATATCGCACGTTGTTTGGAAATTATGAGCTTTTAAGTGCAACCTAGAGCTTTGGTGAAATTGTGACCATTTTTTGGCTATTGTGATCAATTTTTAATAATTTTGTTTATTCAAACTTTGAATCCGTAATCGTAAATAATATTTCTAAAACCACAATCAAAAATAGATGGATACAATCGTCCTAAGTTTTCAAAAATTGAGACATAATAGAGTCAATGTTTTGTCAATGGAACTATTGCCGCATGATGCTAATGAATGAGATACTAAATTTTCAGAATGAGATTTATTATAATTTAATTTGGTTTCTTATTGTGCATAAATCGAATTATTTTTCCTAATCGACGACTAAGTCTGATATGTGAACCAGATCGGTTCATCGGTTCACAGTCCTTTAGCGGCATCGTAATGAAATGTATTATGAAAGAGCTTTTAAGAACTTTCGACACGTCGTAGATATGATTTGAATATAATCATTGACACGATATCAATCAAACTATTTGTCGTACCTATAATCTGTATCTGTAATAGCAGAGTCCTTTATATCTATACATAGTTGTTCAGAGTGCGTTCGCCGATCGAACGAACCCATTGACTGAATAGAATGCCCCATTCATCTATTGGAGCACGCTTTGGCCCGTGTTCGCGTCGTGCCCCCACCGTAGTAAGTCACCCAAGAGTCTCGAGAGAAGAGGCCCATCGCTTTGGCTTGTTTTTCAGTACCGCTCTGTAAGTCTTCGGATGCGTGATAGCGTGAAAACACAACGCGAAAATGCCATCGACGTGAGCCACGGCACGTGGATATGGTGTCCGAGACATTTCCACTTCTTATTTTATAATTTGTTTTTTATTTATGTTATATTTTTATAGTGTAGATAGTTTTTAGTGACAAAATTAATATGGGTAAAAAACATTTGTGAGTAGTTAAGAAAATAGTTGAAGTGATAGACTGTGTTCATAATCAAGATTGGTTTTATATAAATCGAATATTGTAGTGTTTCAAATATTGTTTGTTTTGTGTCATAAGTTGAAAAAAAATAATTCATCATTTAAATAAATTTATTTTCTTGATCTTATATAACACTAACTAAAATTATTATAATGAATGGCAAATGAACTTCCTTAATTTTCTTAGAAATATTTTCAAGCAAACATATATAGGGTAGAGCAGGGCTTAAATGTGTACGGTTAAAAAGGGTTACCACCAATATTTCAAAAGTAAATAAAGTCAAGAATTCTTTAGCAATAATATTCGAAAGTAGAGAGAAAAAGATGTGTAATTAGGCGTTATCTTAAATTAAGCAACATTGCTATTAAGAGATGATCGGCCATGTTTGCAAATCTATAACAAACGTATTTTTTTTGTTTTTAATTCTTTGGTTGTGAATCTCAATATAATTCTGTGATTCATAATTCTGACGAAGTACCAGATCAATGTTATATACAGTGAAACATGCGTCCATGAAATTTATTTTTTGCATTGGTTACCTATATTTTCTAAAATGCCTTCAAAATTAAAAATAAGACATTGGATTTGTTTACCGCCTGGTTGTTCCATTTTACCTCGCCTACGGAGTAAAAAGGGCCAGATGACAAATTTTAGAAAACTATTTCTAAGGAAAGTAAAAAAACTATTACTAAGGAAATTAACTTTTTAGTTCGTTTTCAAATTCAAATGAGTTTTTTTTTAAATAAAATAATTTGTATTTATTATTCATGGTCGTACCTTAATATATTTATTATATAAACGAATAAATAGCTTTATTAAAATTAAACTAGTGGTGCATGGCATTGCGCCTTACGGCAAATTGCTGAAACTTTCCGTGCCGTCATGAAAAATTCGAGAAATTTCAAATGTTTTCAAATAGATTATTATAAATACTGTAACTTTTATTATTCGTATTTTATACACCAAATAGAGCTTATGAATTGGACGACGACCTTTAGATGTATTTTTTGAACTCTGTTTTATTTAGCAATCAGAAATACGTGAGATTCTTATGAGCTAAATTGTTAATATAAATATAAATATAAAAACTAATAATTATAACTTGCAAACTAATTTGCAAAGTTAAAATTATTTATTTTAAGTATATAAGTGAGCTTTAGAATTTTAGCTAGAGTTTAAATTATAATCCGAATTATAAATTTGAACCAATTAATAATTTTAAATTTTTAATTTGATATTAAAAAAATATATTTTCTAGAAATCATTTTTTTTTAAATTTTGTGATATTTTTTGTGTATTCCCCAAAGAGTAAGCATTACTTCGCGTTGCCAACACAAGCAAAATAAATAATTTCTAATGTCATTCAAACTGGATGCTTCGTTTTCTCAAAAATTGCTATTTTCTGCACATTTACCTTTATATCTCGGAGACGACTTGACCTATCTTTGCCAAAATCTAATAATCCCGTCTCTCTATCATTACAAATTAACTTAATTTCTATTTATGCACTCTTTGCTCAGTTCCTACGAAATGGCTTGGCCAGTTTTTGCTAAAATCTAATCAGCAGATATCCCTATGAAAAAAAATGCAATGATTTTTTGAATAATTCAAATCGGTTAATCGGTGTACCCGAAAACTTCATAATATACACACATGCTACAAAACACACGTACACATAACACATAGATTCATTTTTTCTAAGATATGCCAAAATGTTCAGAAACTGCTGAAACGTGAAAATATGCAAAAATTTATATTTTCGATTTTTGGACGATTACTATAACTTACCCTACGGGAAGTTAATATCGATACTAACATATCATTTGGATCATTTGTATAGCGCGCTTTGACAAAACCCAATATTTGTGCAATTTTCATGCAGATATGTACATCACTATTTTATCTGAAAATTGCAATAAATTTTCAAGACAGAACAAATATCATCTCAAGCATTTAGTCAGCGTGATTATAAAATTTATTTATGTCTGAATAGATATCAATAAATCTTTTTATATATGTAAGCTATGAAATGACTACAAGTTTTCATATCTATTCGTCTGCATGTCATTCTACCGCGCCTGTAAGTCTGTATCTTCTTCAGTCTGTCTGTCTGTCTGTATGTTAATTTCTTTTTATAACTTGCAACATTTGCTTACACATAAAAATTTGTAATTGATAAATTCTTGAGCAATTGCAGTACTTTGTTGTAAAACATTTAAGAAATTTTATTATTTCTACTTTGATATATCTGATATATCAAATTTATTTTGACTACAGAGCAATTACTAATGTGATAGTATTTTGAATGAAATTTTTCACAATGACATATATTTACTAATATTAAAGGAAATTAAGGTTTATCTATATTTACATAAAATGTTGCGACTATTATAAAACCATAAAAAATAACTTGCCATATACGTTATTTAATTGCAAATATATTATTCATATTAAAGTATGTTAAATTTATTACTTTGTGTTTAAAACGTATATCAGTTTTATTCCCAATATATATTTTCATAAAATTGCGATCCCACTTTAATCCAGTTGTAAAACACGATAGCTTTTAGCATAAATAACAAAAATTTATTTTTTGACTTCATTTGGAACAAGGTATCGTGACGTTTAGTAGCGTTTATTGCAAATCATTTACATTCATAAATATTACGGGTATATTCATTCAGCGAATACATATTCCTGTGTGTTCTTACAAATAAGTCAATATTTGAGCTCGTTTTGGAGATACGAATGTTGGCTGTGGGCTTGTGAGAATTGTGATTAGAAAATATGTGATAATGCCAATTTGTCATCTGAGAAAGATCAAAGATATGCCGTTGTTTCACAACTCGCTGAGCATTTATAATACGTACACCTGTTCAATGCTTAGTTGCTGGATCAAATATATTATGACAAAATGCATTTTGCAATACTTTACTGCACTGCTAAATGCACATTTTGTTTACAACTAGGTTATGGGAAGGATAGGTATAAATAAAAATTGCTTAACGTTCTCAAGTATTAGCCACGATCGACTTCATTTGCAGTCATGTTAGGTACATAAATATTTTTACTCTAACAATAAGAGGTATCACTAAAAATAATATAATTTTTTCAGTAATTATCTTATTACTTACCGTTGGTTAAGTTTTAAAAATTTTTGCATATCTTTACGTTTCAAAGGTTTCTGAACATTTTTACTGATTTTTGACTATTTTTTGTCGACGTTTTCCGGAGGTCAGCCGGTCAACGATCAACCGATTTCAAAAAGCATTCGATTCCTATTGATAAGGAGATGTGCTGATTAGTTGCTCTTAGTAAAGGTTGGACCTGCCGTTTCGGAGATCCGAAGCATAGACTGCAAAAAATGGCAAATAAGTTTCTGAAGTTTTGGAGCTCCAGAAAAAAAGTTTAATAAAATACATTTGACGGTCGAAACTCAGATATTTTATAGAGGTTTTAATAAAAATTTCAATTTTGTATCCATTTTTATGGCTATGGGAGCAAGATTTTTAATGGTAAAAGTTAACTTATATAATTCAAACAAACGTCCTCGACATTTTTGACAGTATGGATCAACCGGCATAAATAGATATCAAAAACTTTGAAAAATATTCAAAATTTTCAAAAACAAAATAAAGGTTTCTTTAAAAAAAAATTTAAATCACAGTATGGGAAATTCTAGCAATTTTTCTTATGGCAGAATGCCGTGCTTCACTAGTTTCAATTTTATTCGAAACAATTTATTAAGTACAATTGCTGTTATTATAAAAATCATGGAAATATTTGCTGAAGTAATATGGGTTTCTGTACAAAAAAATGTGTAATGGAAGTATTCGATTGTAGTACCAGTTATTTCTCCAATATATTAGTTCAAAAGAACCGTTAAAGCTCTTTTATGAATTTTGTGACATAGTACCATATTTTTAACGCACACAAATATATATGTAAATGAGTAAATATAGAGCAAGCATAAGTTTACACAACAATGTGGCTTACTTATTTAATCATCTTACTGTAAATATGTATATATTTTCAACAAAAACATTTAAATAGCTATGCTAGATATTTTTCATTCAACATACAGGGATATCTTTAGTGAAATTATTCAAAGAATTAAAAAAATTTTTTTTCGAAAAATACTAAATTTCGGAAATTTAGCGATTAAGGTAGACCTAAAATTATATTGTATGTATGCAAATCTTATGCTTGCATTAAAAAAAATGAATAACTGTCTGAGATATACGAAAAGATATTGCCTTTCTGAGATGGGAAAAGAACTATTATAATAATTTTCTTATTTTAATATTTAGTTGGGAGAAAAGTAAATTGAATGGTAATTTGATTGTTTGTCTACGATGAAATACTGAGACTATGTCCTTAAATACGATAAATTAGTTATAAAATCAAATCATACATGAAAAGGCGAGTGTCACAACTGTCCATACCTGAGGGACGGTTGTGACAGGCATACAAATAGGTTAAAAAAAATAGTTATAAACACCAAAATGGTTTATAAGGACTTTTATTAACACAACGCAACATAATTGTTTAAACAAAAGCTTATAAATATAATTGACAATATATAACAAAACATTTTTTTAAAGAAGAAATCTTTGTGATTTCTTTTGTTTCCGTGTACCGAAATTTTCTTTCCTTTTTTCTTTCGTATTATGTTACAATTTACAATTAGTTGAGTTAGGTTCAGCTTTAAATGTTTAAATTCCACTAAAAACAAACCAGAGATACATGTCACATATGTTGTTACATAGAATAAAACTAACTGCTGATAATCAACTACTAATGTTCAACTTACAGCAAAATAACAAACGAAGTGATCACTCTGTATAAAAGTAGCAAGAAATCAAATAACAAAACTTACTTTTGACTCTTTAAAAGCAGTTCGATCTGTAGACCGAAATCATGATATTGTACGGCTCTGACCCAATACAATAATGGAAACTTGTTCGCACAAACATACTTCATCCTTTTCTTTTAGACCCTATGTCAAAATAAGTATAGTTTCGTTGTTATAGTGACTGTCACTACAGTAACTGGCACAACCGTACCCAAACTTCTCTTAATATACATTTTAATTAAATTGTTACTGGTTCGAAACCTTTAGTGAGCAATTTTGATTGTGATATACTTTTTTTTAAGTCGAACAATAGATAACATAAAAACAAATACAGATTAATTAATACGAATATTAAGTTTTGTATTATAAATCTATAAAGTACCTATTATCGTATCTAAAAATTTCTATTCGGTAAATATAAAAGTACTACTTTAATAATAAGCATAACTGTATATATTTGGAAATGCAATAACATAATTGAATAATAACCGCACATTATTCTCCAAAGCATTAGCTTGAACGAATATTACGCAAGTTTGCCTCTAATTATAAGTTGCTCATCCAATAATCTAGGCACCGCTCTTTACTTTAACTGAAATCTATTAAGCTATTAGAATCCTGCAAAGCATACAAATTAATTAAACCAAAATTAGATGTTACATAGAGGCGGAAATACGTTAATTAATTTTTATATTGCTTTGCTCGCCGTTCAAAGTGTTTTGATTATGAAGTTTGTATAAGAGAGCGAGCTTTGAAATTTTAACAAGCGTCTCAGATGTCTAACGGCTAATTTTCTGTTTTATAGCGCGGTAGTAGTAAAACATTTTATTATCGCGCTCGTATTTATACAATGAATTTTTCCTTCGAGAGAATAACGTCTGATATGCTGCATTTGCGGTACATGATTCATTGTGTGAGCAACTATATGTGCCGTATATTATAAATGCATTTGTCAAAGTAGAGCTCTCATTCATTGTTTATGAATTATGTGCTTTCAGCGTGAATTTATTCAGTGCCAATTATATTCACTTACAGAAAAGATTCTCAATCTTGATTATTCTAAATTTCCGATTAGGAAAATTACTCAAGTAGAACTTATTACGGTGCCACAAAATTTTCCGGTTATTTAAGGGATGATTGTATATTAATAAACGCATTTGTCAAAGCAGAGCTCTCATTCATGATAAGTCGATAAAACATAAAAAAATGTGAGTCGATTTCAACCCTCAAACTTACATCTTTTAGTGTGGGTATGGAGCTATGCAAAGGAAAATCTTTGCAATTAGATGTTCAAATAAATCTCGTTTACTGTTGTACGCATTTTCAGTAAAAAATTTATTTTTTTATAGTTTATTATAATTGCTAACTGCTGTATTAAAAACTTGTATTAAAAATAAATTTAAAAGACGCGGGCTTGCTAATAGGGTAGAGCGGGGCTTAAAGGTCCGCGGGTAGAAAGGTCGACACCGATATCTCAAAAATATATCAGGTCAAGAGTTTTTTAACAACAATATTTGAAAGTAGAAAGAAAACGATGTATTACTAGCCATCACCTTGATCCTAAAGACGTCGCTATCGGGAGGTAAACGAACACTTTTGAAAATCTATAACGAAAGTTTCTTCTTTCGATGTTAGTTTTTTGGTTTTGCTAACGAGACCGTAATATAATATTTAAGTACACATTATTTAATTGTTTTATAAGATATATTGTTAATTTTAAGCAAGATTCAACAGTATTTTTTATTCAATTTCAATAAACGCTTACACGTAGGATATAAAGGATCAACTGAACCTTTACCCTGACAAAGGTGTAATCAATAAAAATAGTAAATAAAAAATTAATTAATTTAAAGATACAAATTTTGCAATAAATAAATTAAATAAATAGTTGTTCCAAAACTCAACAGTATATATGTAATTTTCAAATATAAATGTAATAGAAGTGACTAGGTTGTATATAGACTAAATCACACGAGAATAAGGCATTCCATGATACCATCGCATTACTAGAAACTGAACTCTATAAATCAGTAATATAATATTTTCTTAAATATTTAATTTAATATGATTTATGCTGCAATACATAAAAAATCAAGCATTTTTATATATTTCTCTACATTCAAATGAAGATAGAGTTATCTTCCTAGTTGATCTTTAGAGACGTTTAAAATTCTTAAAGAAACATCATACTATGTAATAAAACACGTTAAGTGACAGTTCTAACGACGTACTAATATTATTATTACATCTTACAGTTATTTTATATTCATGTAATCTTTTATAGTCTCGACGTAGGGAGATGGATGTTTGCTATGTATTTGAGCTTTTTAATTTTATTTTATGATTAAATCACAATTTTTGGAAAGCGAATAATGAATTCAGAATTTAGGATTAGAATATTTTAGACTTTAACTAAACAAATAAATTCACAACATTTTAGTTTTTTGTTACATACTTCGCACAGTGCGAAGTCGACTCTATATACGTGGGTTTCATATATATAGAACAAATTCTCCTTTACTGGTTCCTTATAGTTGCAAATTAGTAATTTATATATTTCTGTTGAAAATGTTTTTCAGAAGTCCTTGACTAAATAACAAATAAATCTGAATTATTAATTGGGAGCTTTTGAAGTGCGTATCGTTCAAGTAAATAGTGAATCAACAATAAATTAGTTATCAGTTATAAATCGCGGATGCATTTCGAGTACCATCTTGAAAAGAATACAAAATAAATTCATGAACCAAATAAATGCAACATAATAGTGAGGCGTAAGGGGGCATTCATTAATCACGTGATCGATTTTTTAAGGATTTTTGACACCCCCCCCACCCTTTTGGTGATACGTGGTGATATTCAAAATTACCCCCCTCCCCCACCAAACATTATGTGCACTTTTACTTGCGAGAAAAAATAGCTTTTTTTAATTTTTTTTTATATGTTTGGATTTTTTTTTAAAAATTCATGTGAAAAATAAATACACGTGATATTTTGCAAACCCCCCTCCCCCTAAAAACCTCACGCAATTAATGGATGCCCTCTAATACTAAAACTCAAATTATATACGATTTATAATTGTTACTACTACTACTGTTACTACTGTTTTATCGATGCGTTTTGGCAAAAAATCGAAATTAGTAGTTTATTTTTTTCCTATAATTGTTTCAATTAATATTTTTCTAGTTTGAAAAATTTTATAGCATCAAACATAATTTTAGGAATATATTTTTTTTATTAATCTTTCTGAGTAATGATATATTCTATTAAGAACTAACACTTTGAAATTTTACGTTGAATATATTTTTACAAAATATAACATCATTTTATAACATTCTTGATAAATACCTTTACAATAAATTTTTTATCTATTATATTACAAAATTGTGTAATCTGTGAATTTTAAAGATGATAAGATGGCGCTACACGCTTTTTTGTCCTTGGAAATAGTGATATCATGCAAATATTTTCGTTATCGTTTAAGCATTAGTTCGATATCGAATGGGAAGTATTGTATTGTGTTTTAAAATCTTTATACCACGTTATCTATGAAATAGATAACATATGAGCAAATCGACGGCTAATCAACAATTGTTCAATTCAGTAAAGCTCCAAATTTGAGCGAATCAAGTGCTTACAAAGTCGTATCATTCAAAAGTTTGAATTTAATTTTATAAAAGTTTATTGTTTATTATTATATAGGGTTTAATTGATAATTTGATAAACTTTATTATGTTATTTTTTGATAGGTTAACTTCAATCTTCAGCTAATTTTGTTTTGACGATATTGAATCCAAGTGTAGAATAGGGCGATGCATTTGTAACTATCTTATATGTTATTGATTTGGAAATTTGTAGTAAATTTGTAAATTTTAAATGATTTTTTAAATGGATGGAAATTTTGTTAATGCATTTTCAAAGAGTAGTTAAGTTTACTTTTGGCGTATGATGATGACCTAAAGAACGTCATAAGTTAATATTAAAATGATTTTTTTAAAAAATTTAGATTAAAATACTTAAAACAACATTTTTAATAAAACTTAAAAAAAAGAATTTGTGCTAATGTCTACCGAGTAATCAAGTCTTTATTTGATTTGTTAGTTTTAATTCATAATTTTTTATATTCATTGCCTTAAGGATTAAATGCCTAATGAATGTTGACTTATTGGAACATATTTTTATTCCGAATGCCGAAATTGTGTTATATTCTTAATGTTATACTTATATTTCTTAACAAATTCTAGCCGGTTAGATATATCATAATAATATAAAAAAAATTAATAAGTGGTTTAAATTGGTAATTGAAACTATAAGAATAATGAGAAGTGATAAATCAGTGATGCAGTGAATCAAAACCTTGGATTACCTCGTGCAATCAGAGATCGCATTAAGTGCAAAATCATCAAATCGTTCTATGTGATGATCGAGTAATGAAGACAATTGCAATCAGCCGACGCTATGCATTTAAAGAACATATTGACATTGACAATCACTTTGTCACTCTTTGTCGAAGGAATATTTGCGGAATCATCTAACGAAGATGAAAAGCTTAGTTTTGATATATCGGAAGATGGAAATACGTCTGCGACCCGCGACAAACGCTATGTCTGCTGCACCAGCCGCTGTGCTCCTGCTGCCACTAACGTCCAGTCTGTCCAGTACCAGGCGGTCAGCACGCGACCGCACCCGCTTATACCGCCCAGGTACAGCTACAGTCCAGTGGTTGTCAGCAATTGCCCGCCGATTATCAGACAACAAGCGCCAGCGGTTATCGTAGTACAAAAGCCTTATGTCAGGCCTGAATGGAAAGGATGGAGATATGGTATGAATTAGTTATACAAAATTAAAAAATATATTCTGACAGTAATGGAAACGTCCAATTTTATAAATTTTTTTGAGCAGTTATTAATTATGTATCTGTAATATTTCATATCATTCCTCATAGTCTAATAGCCAGTGGGATTGTTCAAGTATTACGTAAGCAGATTTATTACAATTATTTATCCCCCCATCCCCCTTGTCAGCAAAAATAAGCAAAGCTCTTACCCCCTACCCCCATGCTTACGTAAACATTTTGCAATTAATGTAAGAAAATAAAAATACTACCTATGACGTAATCATCATCCAGACTCCCGTGCCCCCCATGTCAACCCAAAATAAGCAAATCAACAACCCTCCAGCCCCCTATAGTGCTTACGTAATACTTGAACGGTCCCAGTGAACTATTTGACTAACCTGTTTTCTCAAAGCTAGAATTTTTTTTAATGATATTTTATTATCGACCCATTAGGAAGTACCATTCTGGCAGTCATTCTGCGATTGCGTCATCATCCCTTCAATTTGTGAAATTGTCATATAATTTTTTTTCATAACTTGCTCCCACAAGGCTCAAATTTTGAGGGTGTATTCTTTTAACTGTTTAGAAAGCATATGTAAAATACCAGCCCATTCGGTTGCAAGGGTCTGCCAGTCGAGTACATAATAATCACGACGCACGAGGGCGTTGGCGCATTGCCATATATAATCGACTAACACCCTTATATTTGAATAATTTATACGCCATTTTGAAGGTCTTTTTGAAAACATTGAATTTATACTATTTTTCTAAAATTCATCATCTGTCCTTTTTTACCTCATAGGCTGGGTAAAAAGAGACTGTCAACGGCAAACAGACTTAATGCCTTTTTTTAATTTTGAAGGAATTTCAAAAAATAATAGCTAAATTATTTAATCAATGCAAATCAAAAATTTATGGGCACATTTTTTACAAAGATTACAACGTATAAAACTTGTTCTGATATTTCATTAGAAATATTCATCAGCACAGTTGGAATAACTAATAATTCAAATTATCTAGTAAAATTGCTTCTTTTAACTATTTTTTATTGTTTACACTTTTGGCAGAGCAAAGTTTCAGTTGGTTCTTTTTATCCCACCCACAAATAAGCTTTTATGAAGATAATATAAAAAATGGTTAAATCCAACTTAAAAATAACAATACAACTTGTAAAATATTGAACATTAAATAATGTACGTAAAATTACCTATACTAAGGTCTCGTAAACTAAACAACAGTGCTCACAGACAAAAAAACTGAAAACGAAGGAAATTACTTTTGTTATAGATTTTTAAACATTGCCATTTATCCCCTAATAGCGACGTCGTAAGACAAAAAGGTGATGCCTTCTTTTGCCCCCTACTTTCAAATATTGTTGTTAAAAAAATTCATAACTTTGCTTGTTTTTGAAATATCGGTGGTGAATTACAAATACAGACAAATAAATTATATATATATATATATTGTATATTATTGTTTAAATATTTTATGTAATATTCATTTAATCAAAGCTATTATTATGTTATTTATATAAACTATATTATTGACATCAATATCAATAATGATATTATTTACTTTAGCAATCTTATTATTGTTTGCAGAAATCATTTCAAATTGAATCTAGCTGCACTAGAATTGCAATTTATCAATTATTTGCCCTGATTACGACTATTTGTAAAACGACTAAATATTTGTTAATGATTCAGAAAAGAATTACATCATAATTGTTAAGAAATTATTTATCTATATTACTTACAACGGTATGTATTTACGAGAAATTTGCTGAAGATACACAATATTGTAAATTCAATTTGAAACAAGTTAATAAAAATACTAAAGAAATAAGTTTGAGAAGGTATCTTACATTTATAATAAATGAGGTGAAAATAATTTACTTACAATTAGAAAAGCGTATTCAAAATTTTCATAATCGAAAAATATTTTTTTCATGTTTCTATATTAATCATACTATTTCCATTTATTCAATATAGATATTTTCTGTATTGAAAATATTCAGAGATAAATATATATGGATTTAGAAGGAATTAGAAAAAGTTAGAAGGAATAACAAAAAATATGACGGTTTAATTAATAAAATAATAAATGAAGTTATTATCTTTTATATGTCTTTTATATCTCGTGAACTATAATAAAATATACATTTCAAGCATTATATTTTTGCTATTAAATATTTAACATTTATGTTTTGCTGACTTGTAGTGTTTTTAATGCATTTTGCTACAATGAAAATTAGTGTGATATTTTATTTTTATAAGTGATTATAATTTAGTATAATTATAATTTGTGGTATTTACTCATGTTCTACTGATTTTTTTTTGAAAATTATACATAACAAATTTATTAACCGTTGACATATGTAATATAAATTAACATATGTACTCGTATAAAGTACTTTTTATGCTACATTTAAAAACAACGATTCAAAAATGATGTTGTGGAAAACAGAGATGTAAAAATACTCTGTTCAATTAGATGCATATGTATTTTATAATGATCTATTAGAAAGTTTTATTATCCTTATTGCTTTAGGTTTTATTTGTTTCCTTTTTATACCTTAAGATGATGTAATCTAGCATTGATCGCTATTCTATCCTCTACATATTTTGAACTGGAATGAACCCTAGCTTGTTTTTTTTTTTATAAAAGCGATCTTACTAGATTTTTCTATTTTTTCCTCTTCTTATTTCTGTTCATTGTAATGTGCATATATTGTTAGTAATTTATTGCATGATCGCAACTATTTTGAGTTGTCTGGCTGCATGTTCAGTACTTTTGTATCACCAAAGGCATAATGCAGAAAAGCGTTCTAAGGAACAATCCACTGCAATCCTTGAGCAGTGAGTTCAGCTTTATTAATACGATGAATTAATGATTGTAATAATTTTCTTCTATTGTTAAATCTAAGAGTTTAGACTTGGAATTGAACCAAGCGTCTTTGAGTAGTCACTTCAATAAAATTTATGTTGAGCATTTAATTTGGTTTATCAAGCAAGTAGTTACTACTATTGAAATATAGAATTTAAGTATCTAATTCAAAACTATCCGACTTGTTACAAATATTTAGCTTTGTAATTCAAAATCGAATATTCAGCAAAATGCAGAACTATGTGTGGACAAACAATTTTTTAACCAGTCTACTGTGGCGCGTTCATTGAACTGTATGCACAGTGTTGTTTTAAGGTAAAATACCACTTACATATCGGCACAGCCTAAAAATATACTAAATTTCTTTAAATTTGAGAATATGTTTAGTTTTTTTTTTAAATTGCAATCAGATAATAAAGCTAATACAGCAATTAAGATTTTCACAAAAAAGGTATATAGTTTTTTTTCTTTATATTTGTGATGATGTTATATTCTAATTTAAATCACAGTTAATTGGTTGAATTGATAATGATCAAACATATTAATCAAATTGAGCTTATATTTAATGTATCAAATTAACTATACTAATGTCTATAAAATTCGGTATAGTCGTATTAGCGTAAAAACTTTTAATGATTACACTAATTCTTTGCTATTTATACAAATTTTTTTTTATTTCATTTAGTAATTACAACTGTCTATAAAACATAACATCTAGTAATTTTTTTTATTAATATAAGAAAGAAAGGGCATATCAGGCCGCCCAGTGGTCGTCCTAATATTATTGTTGTTTTATACAGAGATAATGAATCAAAATGAATATATCGTATATTTCTATGTTTCTAACATCGCACTATGGATTGCAATTCTTTCTAATCCTAACAAAGTTACTCATTGTATATTATGATATCTATTAATATTTACACATATATTTCGGGACAAGAATTTTCAAGTGGGAATCTGATAAGTTACCATGCGTTGTTCGTTTACAAAGAAGTCTTACAATTAGTTAGAAAGAAGAAAGATATCTCGAGAAAAATGTTATTAGTCAAATACAATAATTGCTTATTATAATTACATTGCTTCCGTAGCCGATGTAAGACATTAATTAGATTATGTGTAAATAAAGATTATAGTAACCTCGTGCGTACGGAGAGCGAACTCGTAAGTGGCGTTTAGTAGTACAGGGATTGACAACCTTTGCAATTCACGGTGAAATATTTTAATGAAAAACTGATCGACATTTAAACTATTTATTATGATTTTTTCTATTTCGGTACTACGCCTGTATAAGGAAATTCAATATTTCTTTAAAACGTATTAAAGTTTGTGAACTTTATTAGCACACTATGAGCTATTTTCTTAGTTAGGTTTTTACATTGTATCAGTAAAAAGTAAAGTTAATTTAAAATATTAGTATAGATACAAAAACAAAATAGATAATCACGTGCACAAAATAAATTAAATATATATAAACCATTTCGGACACAAAAAAGGGTTATCTTGCATTAACAAAGGACTTGAAACAAAAGTTGATTTTTATTATTTTTAAGTGTAATTTATTTATATACATTTTCTACTAAAAGCATTTTAATCAACTAATTTTAGGTTAAGCTCATTAAAATTATTTATCTGTTTTAACGATTTACGAAAATCCTGAACGTAGCTTTTTAATTTATAATTACCATAAAACATGTATATTTTTAACATAATCCGTTGTTGGTGAATTTGTATCACCAACATCAAAAATTTGTCAAAATTTTGTTATAGATTTTTTGTTTATTGCTATTTTTTATTAATAGCAATGTATAATACCTTAATACTTCTTAACAGAAGGACACACTATTCATGAAATAATTCGGAAGTTATCCTAATCAGTATTATTTCAAAGATTTCATATTTTATAACTTATATGAGGAGTTGGTAGCCAAAGTGGACTTTTTCACAAATCTGATATACGATGAGGATATGTTGAGTTTTTCACTAAATAATAAACATAATATTTATATTTGTCGTTAAATGGCAGCAGAAAATCTTCTGTCTCTAAATTTGTTTCACGTTTTGCGAAAACCTATAGTGTACTATAGGGCTTTATATTTATTTATACAATGAAAAAATTATGTAAAATAATGTAAAGATAAAGAGTAAATAGCATGTAAACTAATTGGTGATAATATAAAAACATTTAAAAAATAGGAAAATTTTGAACACGGTTTAATGGCGTTCTGGTATATTTGAGATGGTCTGGTTACCATCTCATCATATCAGAAATCTGCTTTACCTGTGCACCATACAAATGCTTCTTATTTTAAATTTATCGCAGCTAACAAAACTTTATCTCTTAATTTCTGAAACAACATATTTTATAAACTCAACTGATCTTCAATGGTATTATTTCGATCCTGTTGTGGATCTCTGTCTGCCATCGAAGGAATATGTTTCATTTTGTGACGAGACATGTTTAATTAATAATAATCTAAAGTTACATGCGTTTGCAATGTAATTATTAATTGCTATTTGCGTGAGTCGTTGGCGATACGGTGTGTCATGTTCGGATAGTATTTACTATGTAGTAATAAAATTGCACAGTTGTAGGTCTTAATGGTTAAGAATATTCTTAAGCGTTTATCATATTATTGACAGGCTCCTGATTCAACAGTAACCAGGGTTGAAGTGTTGACTGTTTAAAAGCAATGGCGCTGACTCAATGCAACTTGTTCGAACAAACATACATGCATCCTATCTCAAAATTAGTATAGTTTAGCTGTATTTACGTTACGTAGTTATAGAGTTTATTAAAACTTTTCTTCAGGTTGTTGGGTTATAATTTAACCCTTGTAGCTGTGGACTGTATTAAACACTGATTTGTTTGTATATTATGCATTTGTTGCAGTTCTAATTACAATCACTGATTTGTTACTAAGTTATAATGAAAGAAGATATATTTATTTGTCATTTATTATATATGTTGTTTCGCGGACTTCACTTTTAGAAGTGAACAAGTAGTCCAATTAAAACACTCCTCTACCCCTTCTACCTGAAGGTTGTCACCTTCATGGCCAATATAATAAAACAAAAATACGTCCGAACATTAGCTGATCAGTCTCACCTACAAATTTTAGATACATATTTGTTAGTGCTGTTACGCTTACCATTTCACATTTTCATTTTCATAATTTAATCATAAACAATTAACAAATATTGTAAGTTTTACGGTCTATTTGAATAAGTAACATTAAAAATTATAATACTTTTTTCAACTTGATTGTCGTGTCGAATAAATTCAGTATACAAAACAATCAAACTCATAATTTTAAATATCCTAACTGTATATCAGAAATTATTAATTTAATTTGATATAATATGTTAATAAATATAAACGATGCAGTTAATTTTTCTCTTGCAACACACCACGGTCAGTGTCACGGCATTACATTCGACGTGCTTCATAACACTCACAATACTTCGATGAATGAAACGAATATTATTAAATCAGCCGAAGAAAGTCACGGTTCGCGGTGTGACCGACACTAAAATGTGAATGTGTACTCAAGATCCACAACTTCTAAACTATCGGCTAAGAAAAGAAATATGCGAAATAACGTATTTTAAATTTATTACTATTTGTTGCATTTTGATCTGTTAACATTTTTAAAACTGGTTTTGTTAACCCAGTATTTATATATTTGCACCTATTTCATCATGAGACATCAACAAATTATTTGGTAGTACTTAGAATGTCTAAATTGGTTGCAAATTCATTGATTGGGCGTCCAGGGATGATGATATCCTGGTTTGGCTGTTACGTATCTGAGAAAGGTCGTTTTCGCTTCAGGCTTTTCACCAGCATTGATTTGGGTGGTTTACGATTTTCTTTTTATATTATAACTATTGCTATGAATATGGAATTCTTCATGTACTGTATTGATATTTAGATCTTTATGTATAAACCAATGTGGTGCATATTTAAGGGCACTTACTATTTCTTCCAGAAATTGATTTTGAAACCTTTGGTTGATTGTGATATTAGATTTCCTAGATGTTCCCCTTAGTTGATATTTGTACGTCCATATCGATTTTCGCATTACTTTGTACAGCTTGTTCCATGAGCTTAATTTGGATTTTCTTTTTAATAAGCAATATAGTCATCTCTGAGATTCTTTAAGTTGTTGTCTTTTTCTTTGAATATGGTGTTTCCAGATGAGTTTCAAGTCTAAGAGCAGTCCTAAATACTAGACAACATTTGATTGTTGTAAAGTTGCATTAGACAGGTTAACTGGAGAACATGATAAACCATTTAACTCTAAAATTTTTTTGGATTTTATTATTAGTTTTGCGTCGAGCTTTTTGTAACTGAATATCTCTAGAGCCTTGCAAAAAAATCAAATCTGTCTAATGTATTTTTTTGATAGTTCTCATGGCTTCAGCAGAAAATGGAGAAATCTAGAATTGTGTACCTTTGATCTTAAAGAAAATGAATCGCCGAAGGTCGCGTCGATTACGACTTTTCACATTTCATTTTAAAATCGCTTACTTAAAATCTGTACTGATTTTCCATTCGAAGTTAAATAATCATTTTGACTGTTAAAACATATACATTACATAAGACTAATAATTTTTATGTTTTTTTTTCATTTCTCGATTCTATGTTTTTCTCATTTTACATCGCCACGCATTATCATCATTGGTTAGTTCTTAGATTGATTTTTCTTGTAAGAAATCTTCTAAGCAATTGATTTTATATCCTATGAAGCTAGATGATCAAACAATTAAAACAAGTTTTTTGTCAATCATTCTTTGACAAAATACTCAAAACAAGATTCTAATGTTGGTCGAAAATACTATAAAACGCATGCAATTTCAGGCTCTTGTCATTTATTGTATCATCATTGATCATGGTAGTCTTATATCTAGGCGTGGGGTAAGAGTGGGGTTTAATGATCTGGGGTAAAATCGTCCACCGCCGATATCTCAAAAACAAGTATAGTTAAAAAAAAATTAACAACAATATTTGAAAGTAGAGGGCAAAAATGTATAACCAGTCATCACCTTGATTCTTACGACGTTGCTATTGGGAGATAAGCGGCAATTTTTGAAAATATATAACAAAAGTAATTTTTTTCGTTGTTACGAAACCTCAATATAATTTTTAAGTACATTTACCTGATTTAATAATAATTAATTATTAAATATGCTGAAAGCAATAATGAATTAGCTGAGAGTTTTACTGAACATAGTCAGATAGTTGTTTGTTTGATATGTATTATTTGTTGTGATATAATTGGTTTGGCTTTTACAATATAATTTCCTAAAGTCAGATTGGGTCTTTGTGCCCTGTTTTGTTATATACATACTCAATAATGATGTATAGTCTACACCCAAAAAGAGCTGGGTTACTCTCTTGAGTAAAATAATAGGAAGGATACTCTACCACACCCAGATCATAGAACCCGTACAAAAAATTATTTTTACTTATTTTTCCAAAGATAAATTTGAAACGGATTAGAGTGTACCTATGTATCCTAGTTTTGAATCCTTGGTCTCTCGATCCGATCGGTTCCCTAGGGGCCAACGTGGTCGTAGATCTATCCGTCCGTACCACGTCGTTTGACTTATTACGACCACGCGTCCGTTGGCATCTTTCGTCTTGTTTCAATCTTCAATATTTGCATAGCATGCATAATTACATCTGCTTGGGGCCGTCTAATTCACCTGTACTACCTTGGAGGTGGGATTTGTTTTTAACGTTAATCTTGTCGTTTGCTTGGATTGTGTTTGCGTAGGACAAACACACCCGCGTCTATTCGTAATCAGTGGTTGCTGAGAATTCTGTGTATTTTTCGAGAAGTGTTTGATAAAGTGTGGTGTAACGTAAAATTGTTTATATTTGAGAATGGAATTTGGAATTTTTTAGCTGAAAGGTCGAATTAGTCATTTGGGCTCTAATTCCTGACTAATTTTTATCTATTAAAATGTTCAAATTTTTCATCTATTAGTTTTTACAATTATTCAACGAAATATTAAAAAAATATAAGCCAAATACCTTATAATTAGATTTTATCATCAATAAAAGCAACTTAATTTTGGTTGATACGTGCGACATTTATACAAGCTCTACCCCCACTGTTTCTTTATAATATGTTCGGTTGCTTCTTATTTCAAGAAATTGCTCAAAATATTAATTCTTTAATAAAAAATCTAAACTTAAAAATTATATAATTGAAGAGTGCTTTTCTTTTGTACTATTTTCATTTATAATAAATATTTTATTTTATATTTTCTGGGAAAAAATGTATTTCATATAATTTTTAGGGACATAATTATATGACAATAAAGGTATAGATTTGTAATCTGTAACAAAGATTTTACATATCTTATTTATTTATTAATATTTTACATATTTCATAGTGTGCAAATTATAAAGATAATGAAAAGATAATATATGAGAAAATTTAGAGTTCATGAACAGCTTTTAAGATATATAAATAACACTTAATATAAACTACAAATATACAAAAATAAATAAAAAATACTAATATAAAACACTTATTGTTAATAATTGTTAATAAATCACTATTTATAATAGTCGTTTGAGGATAATTTTCTTGGCTCTACTTTTTATATTTTATTAAAATTGTTTGATTTTGCATAATTCTGATTTTTAAATGCTATTATTGAAATAACTATCGATTAATATAATTTATGGGTGATTTTAAAACATTTGTTTCAATAATAATTACTAATTAATATAAAACAAAATTGAACCTCTGTTTACGATTTTAGCCTTCACTTTATAAAATAATAAAAATCTAAATTAATATATACCGATAATAACTATTGCAAAAATGCATTAAAAATATTTTTTCAAATATGAATCGGAAAATTTTAATTAGCGTCTTCCAATATTTCAATATCTAACGTAAATTTACAATATATTTTATTCATATGAATTAAATTTGTTTTCAAAATTCAATAAGATTCATAGTTTCATAGAATATATTGTTATTTATTTCTTTGCCAATGATAATATTAACTAGATGATTGAATTATAAATGAATTGGAATTAAAAAATATTGATAATAAATCTAAAGTCTTCCATTTTAATTAGTTATGAAACAAATAATTTGCAGTTATTAAGTGAATGTATTTTATACATTGTAAACAAATAAAAAAAATCAAATCATTTTATAAACTATATATAAGTCGTTAAAATGGAATCAAGACAGGATAGTATTTATGAAGTACTATTTCTTGTACAATATTACCTCATAAACATTTAATAGCACATTTTATACATAAACGGCTGTTATATATAAATGTAAACTGTTCGGCTACGCTGTATCAAACACTCGTAAATCAAATTTCAAATATTATGACATGTGTAAAATTATAAGTGTTTGGCAACGACAATTTTCCAACTCGCGTACAAAATAGATATGTCTTTTACATGCACTTTCTACGCCTACGAAGACCATATTCTATCTGGATACCTCCTCGCAGACGGATTTATTGGTATGCAACTCCCTTGTTTTGTCAAAGGCATACAATTGTATTATTCTTTGAGGTCATGGGAATAATTCACATCCGCTGGAGCATTTAGAAAATGTCGCTATGCTAAATTATTCACTGATATTGAATTATCTTTTTTGTCTAAATACCTACATCTCATGTTGAAAATTGACAAAATAATAAATTACTAAAGAACCAACAATTCAACAAGGATATATTTTCGAAGAAATCATCAAAATATTTGAATTTTATATTGTGTTAAATATTATTTGTTGATGTTGCGTGTACTGTTCGTGAATTACTCCGTGAATAGAAAGTATATAAAATATTTTTATATATTTATTTATTACCTCGCTTCACATATTTGTATTAGCAGAGATATATTTAACATAATATTCAACTAATCAAATTTCTACTCAATTTACAAGTTTTTTTTTGACTTTACATATATTTAGTATCGCAATTCTATTTTTCAAGAAGTAATTTTTACAGTCAATTTTAAAACAAAATACAGGGACTCGACCTGAGTATCTTTTTCATGTCAATCCGGCTGGTTGCCATTACTTGTTGCTATATATTTTAATCGTATGTTTCAATCACTTTATTAGATATTCTTGAATTAGAAAGAAACCAGATATTTCAAAGAGGAAAAATCAAATGTTTAGGAAGAACATATTACAATATTTTAAATTTTATTAGTGGTACAAACAATAATTAAAAGCAAATACTGGGCACGAAAATGTTTGGCATCAAATTGCTTATTTTTGCAAAATCCAATTTAAATTATAGTCTTATAAAATGTATCAGAAAAAATAATTTTATTGATAGGTATCTGTTTCAATGGCAATTTTTTATTTTTTTTATATAAACATGAACTAACTCAACACAGAAGTAAAAACATTATTGATCGTTGAATTACATATCGTATCGTATACATTGTGCAAATAGATGGATTTTGTGCAAATAACTGCATCTAATTTTTTTATAAAGGATTTCGTCAAGCCATGCCATATATTACAAATCTAGTTTCAGATATATTATTTTTCAGCATAACTAACACGAAAATGTATTTAATTTAAATGTACTTTATATGCTCATATTTAGTGTAAAGACCAATTGTCTATGTATGTTTCTAGTACTTCCTGGGATCACTATTTGCTTATCAGTACTTCGATTTTAATATATAATAATACGATAACTAATAAAAAACCGAATCTAAAGCGTTATATTATTTCTACTCCAATAGCATCAGTTATAAAATTTAGAATGAGAAAAGTATTTAAAAATTATCTTACATTAGTATGGGGCAGTATGTGATTGTAGAGAACTCTCGAAATACGATGACTACTTTCCTCATATGAGAATTTTTGTTATTATTATGAAGTTTTTTGAAAGATGAACAAATTGATACCAGGAGTAGTTGGTCAGCGAATAGAGTAGATACTAAGAACAATTTCTGCAAACGTTAATAATTAAGAGCCTGAGTAAAGGATTACAAACTACAAAATTAATCTTTAATTGATTCTTATGCAAATACATTTAATTTATTTATTCGTAGCAATAGAAACTAAACATTTCTACCATTTATCGCTGTTCTAATGGAATTCATGTTGAAACAAACTAATGTATTTTATCGACAAGATCTTACATTAAATGTCATTAAATGATTACGCTCAAAACTAGTAGTTCGCTACGTGGATCTGCTAAATGAATATTTAACTTTTATCTGTTGGTTTTATACCTGAGGCGTTCTTATTGGACTCGTATGTGAAATCTTGTTAAATTTTATACCCATTCATTATACCAGTACTGCGGGCGATAGAATAATCTTTATAAACGCTTACTTCTGAGGTATCAGTAATATTGTTTAAACTTGATTATGAAAATTTGAATCAGTGAACCAGATCTATTTCAGTGAAATATTTTTTGCTCATTTCAGAAATATAAGAGTATATATGGAGTATATATACTCCATATATACTGCTATTAGTTAGAACAGATGACTTCTCTGCTAAATTCTTAGTATGTTACCAATCATGACACTTGCTCTTTTAACAATTTTACGAATATGTAGTAGACAACAATTATTATTATCAATTAGATAATAAATCAATTGTTCATAAAATACAAAAATAACTAGAAAGTCCAGTGATGAAGCTTTTTACAGAGATGAGATTACAAAAAAAAAGAAAACAAAAAATGAATTAAATTATAGAGTATTTTTCTTTTCCTATTAGTTCGAACAGATGACTTCTCTGCTAAATCCTTAGTATGTTGAACTAGCCTGATAATATTTCATGAAATACAAAATTATTTAAATTGTTATTAAAATCACTTGCTTAACGTGAACTCAACAAAACCGGACAAATATAATAAAACTAGCATGTTATTCAAACTCTCATTCTAGTTGGATGCCAAGTTAAAATTTTACAATTAAACAAACCCAACATAGAACTATTATCTATAGCACTGATTTGAAAAGAATAATTGATTTAACCAGTGTGATTCTTGAATTACTAGAAATTAAATTAAACTCGCCTACATAACATGATATAAATCCTAATAATTCCGTAGTAAACATACCTAATTGTCAGTTTCTCCGGACCATGGAATACAATTATAGTTTTGAGAGAGTTTGCATAATATTTCGGACAGCAAATTACTGGTGCGACTACGGCACTTACGAAATGTATATCTGTATTTGTCGCATTCCGCATTTAATTCAGTTATATCATAGAAGTTGAAAGCGTAATTATTTGAGACTTACAACTAATCAATTTATGGCAAATAATTTATTATACTAAGCGCATTCACTTGAAGATTATTGCCACTGGATTTTTTAAAGTGATGGACAAATGTTACTATAAAAATGTAGTTATAGGATCATTTATTAATTGATTTCTTAAACATACTACATTTTCTTATATTTGAGCTATAGCTGAAAAAAGATACAATTTTTGCTTAATTAAACGCTGTTTATAGGCCTATGATATTTAAAGTGGTTTAATTTTACGATCAACTCTCTCATCATGCGAAGTTTTATCAAAATTTTAGAAGAAAACCTTAGGTAATGTCCTTGTCAGCTCAAATCAATTGATGTCGATACAAAAATTGATGTGCATATAGCAAATTTTGCCTAATTATATTCCAGTGTGTATTGTGTTATAAATATGATATTTTGGTGATAATATTTGTATCTAAAAGCCATACAATCAGCAAACACTAATCGTTACAAGCAACACTACAGTTTATGTACTAATGAGGTAAATGAGCCTTAATCTACAAGAATACAATACATACATATTTTAGTAAAAAGATATATTATATTAAACATACTTGACCAAAGTTTATTTTTTAGGCACATAAATGCACTTTCAATAATCTAACAGTAATGATCTGCAATTTCAATAGCACAATTTTTATACAGATGTGACATCACGAGAAAGATCAGAATGGTGATCAATAATTTTTGAATTATTTTGAATTTTATTTATTAGTCAACTCAAGTTATGGTAACTTGAGAAACAAATTTTGTGTCTAAATGATAGAGAACCTACGAGGAAATAAAGAGTATAATATGATTATAAAAATAACTATCCTAATAAAATGTATAAACACGGAACAAATGTCAACACAAAAAGTATTACAGCATGACTTCATGATAAAACTTACAACCTTAACCTCAATTTAAAGTACTTAAGAATTAAACCACTTATCAGTTTAGGCAAGTTTGTGAGGTAATATTAAACATGTTAGCATTTTTTATCTGTTTCGTTTTCTCAGCCATGCTGATATGATATCTCATTTTACACAACTACTCGACACATGTATTTAATTACACGAATTTTTAAACTACAATAAATATCAAATTCATAATATTGCGATTAAACCCAAAAATAATAAAAAAGAATTAGGTTATATTTGGTCTAAATTACAATAATTCATCTTTTTGTCTACATCTCAGCGGCCAATAAATTAATTTGAATGAACATGTTGGACCTTCTAATTTAATTATTTAATAACAAACCTTTTAAAAAAATATTCTAATAGAGCTAATAGTATAGCAAATACTTAATCATGAAATTTGATAACGATCAATTTTAAATTTTTAAATTTTTGTTGTTGTTACATTAAATTGAGATGTGATGTATTATATTATTATGAAGGATTATTGGTAGAGAAAGCTATAGTAACAAAAATTTAAGAATGATCATAATGCTGATTTTTCTAATTCTTTTTCATTATATTTAACCTGAGATATGGAATATTATTATGAAGGAATTATTGGTTTATTATTACTGTTAATTATTAACTATAGCAGAACTATATTCAAATAAAAATAGCAATTTAAATATACTAGATATAGGCCATGTATGATCTAATAAATCATGATTACTGAATTTTTTAAATGTTTATTACTCAATAACTTTTCATATAATGCATTCCACGTTTGTTGCAAGTAAAATTTCTACTTCTTAGCTCCTTCGATTGCGGAATGTTGACTAGGCCTTGAGTAGTTCCGAGCAAATTTTCTAGTTGATATTATAAATTAAGACCAGTCATACCTATATTTCTAAATTAATACTAATAAACTGTAGTACTTATGCTTAGTTTCGAGTAGGTACACTTGTAGTAATTCAATATGACTTCATTGCTAAATATACGGGAGGCAGCTTGGCGCGATAAAGCTGTCCATCAATTAGTTTGATCTGAGCGAACCATTCAGAGAAGACCGGGCGATACAGATTCATTATTTTCTATTTAACAAAGTGGATATTATTAAAATTTAATATTTTGAGTTAGCTAATAAAGGATTAATTAATTATGATATAAATGCGTTCTCAAAATAAAATGCGCACGTTTTGGGAAATATCATTTTTATTCCTACTAAAATTGGTTAAAAGTTCTAATAATATTCTACCATTTTGCGTATAACAATCAAGTACAACTTTTATCTTTGCATACCACTCAAATGTAAATGCATAAATATGCTCGAATTACTTCCATTGATATTTAGGTGACGCCGTGATTTTGCGCCTAAAACAGGAAAGGGTTGCTCTCGCCGGGGCCGTGTGCGTCACAGACGAGGCTTGGCGTGTGATCCTGTACCTGTGTGCTCCCCTCGCCCCTTTCACTTGTATTTTGAAATAAAAAGATTTATACTCGCATAAATAATACGTGTTATATAGAGTGTCTGGTGCTTGGTGCCGTCCGGCGTTACGGAACTTTCCCCTAAATGCTGTACCCTGAAGAGGTATTTTCAAATATTGAGTTATGGTAATGGCAAGTGAATGTTTAGATGGAAAACTACATTTCTGACATCAATGTTTTCTAGACTCTTTGAAGGATTCAACAAATTCCTTTTGGTTCTGGTTGTATTGATACAGCATCGTCGGACAAAATATGTATAAAAAATGTAAGCTACCTCTGGTTTCCCCTATTCAATAGATGGATCCGTAACAGACTTCCTGTGTTTCTGTTATATATGCTGTTTGTTACCTATACATTGTAAGTCGGTGTTTTATATCGCTTGCAATCACGATGCCGTATAAGGACTGAATGGACTTATTGTTTTAAGACTCGAATGCTGCAGCGTTTTATACAAATACACCCACTCGAAGTCCGATGATTGTATTTGCATTATTAGTGATGTCGATATCCAAAATGGATTGTGGGAAATTATCCGTCAGATTTCAGATCAATCGAAATATTTAACATACAAATATCCGGCACAAAGCTTTATTTATTGACTAAATTAAATGTTTGTACAATAAGTAATTAATTATAAGCTGGATATACTTTGTTCACATTATCATTTACTTGACTCCTTTTGTTTATTGTTTCTGTTGATTTTCCATGTTTCAACGAACGCCAGACACAATCTAAGCAAATGATCAAAACACGTTTTTACTGATTGACGGCTAAATTCCCGACTATACAACAACAAAAACTGTTTTTCATTTTGACTAGGTCAGCAAACCTAAAAATTTAACTGGACCCATCTATTAATGAAATCTACAATTACAAAGTTCAAACCTAATTCAAGCTGGTTTTATCATCGCTACACATATAATTGTTAAATTTGTTTAATTTAAGCCATTTTTTGTCGAATTGATCCATGCATTTGCAACCGGAGAAATATGTAATTTAGTTTAAACAAATATTTTTGGTGACTAAATACTTCCTGATCTATGGAAACTATCAGTATTTTCATATCATTTATGGCTTTCAATTTTTTCCATGCGATTCTTATGTACCACGTGTATCTTTGCTGAACAATTTGCGAATAGTATTACATTTGTTGTTCCTGGTTATTAAAAAGGGACGTGTATTTTGTTGTTTTAGATGAAAATGCTTTATAACAAGAATATATAAATCAATGATTCAGACATCATACACTCAGACATTCAAAGACATCTAAATTATTTGTCTAAAGTCATTAAACAATTTATTGCGAAGATGTGTAATATTTGTTATAATTGATGTAGGCTACATTCTTTTGCATATTTTGTTTAAAACCTAATTTGAAGTATATATTTCCAAGTGCAAATATATACGTTGTAAAAAGTTAATGGTTATACGTTAACTATTCTTTCTGAGATCATATGTAAAAGGAATAAAAAGTATGAAATATTTCATATGAATGTTACCTACTAAATAATTTTGATTAGATTATTATACTTAACGCAGTAATACAATGAATTGCAATTAAAGCTTTGGAATAATTTCTGTGCCAATGCCTTACCTCTTATAGAAAAATTTATTTCAAAACACAATCGTTCTTTTATCAATCGGTAAAGCATTTGGCAAATATATGAGATAAAAGTAATTTATAATGCCAGTTAAACATCACGATGTGCTATCAACCTTTCTTCACTGTTAGGCCACTTTTGTTCATTTTCTAATAAATCAGTTTTTTATCATATTTTTTATTTAATTATTAGAGTTCCACTTTTGTGTGATGGTCTACCTCAGTTAATAAATGATACAACGGTTTAAAATTCAGTTTATATTAAAGAAAAAATGTACTAGAGAAGGTTTTGGATAGAATATTGCCTATTTATGATAAAAAAAAACTTGCAGCGATCTTTAATATTTAAAATTAAGGCAGAGTACTTAATAATGAAAATGATTTTATTTAAACATTTTAATGTATTGAATTATTATAACATCGACTTAATTATAAACTGCGAATACAATTGAAAATATCTTCATCACTCGACAGCCCTAATTTCCTTACCGGTGCAGTTGTGACCACGAACGTCCGGTAACAATAATAATAGTTCTCCGCCAACAGATCGATACAATCTTTAAAAATGGACTCGCGGGCTCATTGTGTAATTTAATGAAAAACTTCTCCGTTCAGTTCTGTCGAGACTTACCTATTATATTGCAAAAGACCTAATATAGATCTCTTTCGTATTAACTACTTCCGTTAGTTAGCTGTAAGCCATTTAATACATTAGTGGCAAAGGTTGTTCCTTATTTGAAGACTTGGAAAATAATAGTCTAATTTGGTGTTTGAAGTTAATATGGTTGTTTGATGGAATATATAGAGATGAAGAATACAGAGAAAAAGTCTAAGCTCAAAAATGTGAAAATTTACTCAGAAAACTCAATAACTAGTGGTTATATTAAAATCGCTATAAGATATCGAAATGTTTGATGTGCTACTTTTGATCATTTTCTAATAAATGAGTTTTTCTTTGTCATTTTTATATTTATTTATTTAAGAGAACCTTTTTTGTGTGATGACTACCTCGGTCAATGAATGATAATAACACTAAATGGCATTTTTTGTACTTCTTTCAAATATTTTTCGAAACCGCTAGACTTGACTTTCTAAAAATTTAATCAGTTCTTCATTTTGTAAATGCAATTAAAATGTTTTTTGAATCTTAAAAATTGGACTCTACGTTGTCTCAAAAACAGAATTTCCATTTTTGGCACTTTTTGCTCGGTATCTTTGATACGGCTCGACCTGTAACGGCCAAAAACTAATGCGCACGTCTCTTTGTCAATAGAAATCGAATGTTTTTTGAATCATTCAAATTCGTTGATCCATGTTCTCGAAATCGTCCACGAATTGTATACGCAGATACATACACACACATACATCCAATTTTTCTAATATTTTCCAAAATGTTCAGAAGGTTTTGAAACGTAAAATGACAAAATTTTCATTTTCGATTTTTTCGAGATTACTATAACTTACCATACGGGAAGTTAATTATTATGTTGGTGGAATAAAAATTTAATAATTTTTGGTTCTTTATATGGCCGAATTTAGCTTGAATTTAAATGTCTTATTAAAATTCATATTTTTTTATGTATTATTGTTGTTAGATTTATGTTAATAATTTTCCTAAAATTTGTGAAAATAAATATAGAAATAAGAAATATATTCAATTTATAGTTTTAAATGAAATGCAGACGTTTGATTACAATAGCAAACAAATTTAACTAAAATGTAAATAGATTATTGAAGAATCACTAAATTTTATAAAGTATGCTACAAACATTGGTAAATTTTAATTTTTAGACTGCCTTATAAAAAATATTTTTTCAAACCAAGTAAATTGATATTTGATATTTAATACATATAAATATTTTAACACATAAATGGTTATTTCTGTTCATTATATCGACTTTAAGAAATAATATTTTTATAAAAGCACTAAGAAATTATTTCTCATGAAAACACAACTTTTAAATAACTTACATATTGCATGTATTCAATATCAAAATAACATGTATTATTTAAAAAAAAGTGATATTGAATTATCCATAAATATAGTATTACATCAATAGCAAATTCCTTTAATTTTCTATCATGTCTTTGTTATCGTTATCGTTGATATCGATATGGCAGTTATTGCCCTCAATTGTTTTCTTATTTGATACAATCTTGCGGATAGTTAATTAAAATCGATAACATCATTTGAACTTATTAATTAAGACGGATGTACTCAATATTCGTGAATCATTGTCATTGCATCTTAAAATTCAAAAGCGAAATATCTGAAGTGATTTAAACCAAAACCGTATTAACGGTTACTCAGTCACTCTGGCATCTCCAGATTATTAACAGATTATGTTAGTAAAAAATAATTATATTAATTCAACCTTCGGGCTTATAGTTATTGAAGCGGTTATGTCGAAAGCGTCCAAGCATGCAGCAAGGCAGCAAGTTTGTAGAATCCTCGCGAGCGCACTCTGTGACCACACATGGCACGGAAAGATTAAGCGTTTTATGCGTTATACAATTGTTTAGTGTCCGCACTTATATCTGATTATTCATTTACAATTTATCTTATTAGTTTTACCGTAGGGTAAATTATAAAGTTGCAAAAAGACGCGAATATTTTTTTTTACATCTTTACATTTCAAGACATTCTATCATACATAAGAAAGGTAGATGTATGTGTGCAACATGTAATGATATTGCCAAATTGCTGAAACTTTCCATACCAAGAAATAACATTTTTAAAAAAGATTCAACTTTTTTTAAACTTTGAAAAAATTAGATTTTTGAGAATATTGATGTATTTTTAAAAATTGGCTTTTTTACAAAATTCGATTTTTTTTCATATTTTGAAATATTTTGGACGCTGCGTTAGCTACGTAGACTCGAAATATCAAAGCGCGTAACAAAATTTGCTCTTATTATTAAAATCTCTATAAAATATCTGATAAATGATAACTTTTGACTGCTAAATGGCATTTGTTTTACTTTTTTTATAGAATGTTTGCAACATCTAAACTAGCCTTACCAAAAATTTAATCAGTTCTTCATTTTGTCAGTACAAGTAAAATGTTTTTTGAATCATTCAAATCGGACGCTTCGTTATCTGAAAAACTGAATTACCATTTTTGGCTTTTTTGCCCGGTATCTTTGAAACGGTTGGACCTGCCTTGGTCAGAAACTAACCAGCACGTCTCCCAATGAATAGCAATTGAATGTTTTTTGCATCATTCAAATCGGTTGCATCCGAACACACACATACATCATTTTTTTTAAGGTATGCCAAAATGTTCAGAAATCATTGAAACGTGAAGAAAAATAAATTTATTTTTGATTATTTTGCAATTACTATAACCTAGGGGAAGTTAAAAAAAACAGTTGAATCGTATTGGTACTGCAGAGATATCATTGGTTTTTGGTAAACCCAAGTCCAGCTGTTTCGGAGATAGGAATTTTTAATCTTTAATGACTAATTGTTGTAATTAAACTACTTCTCATAGGCCTATAATATTTTAAACTGTTTGGCTTGAGTATCAGCTCTACACCATGCGAAGTTTCATCAAAATCCAGAAAGAATAAACTTGAGGTTGTCTTTGTGCGATGAAAAATGTATATTTTATATATGCATATCAAAATTTCAGATACAGATATTTTAATACAATGCATTTACTGTTTTACAATATTTTGAGTTCCTATTAATAAATGAGATTTTCCAAATATTTCGTAATATTCACATTAAAAAATTACAAATTTTTGTTAAATTTTAAGCAATGGCATAAACTATTCGAATAAAACTTTAGCCGAAACGTTAAAAAATCAATTTTTAGCTTTTTATCTATTTTTTTATGTAATTTGGGGTTTTATCTAATTTGGGGTTTTTATCTGATTTGAGGTTTTATATCAATGCACATGAATTCTTACTCACAAATGAAATTTGAAATACCAAATAAATAATAGCAAGAAACTATTATGATGATATTTCTTTTTAACGTCGCTTTTTAGAAGTCAACCCATAGGCGCTATGGTCTGTTTTTATCTATTTTATATTAGGTGGCAACACAATCGATGTCAAAAAATTATTTTGTAAAAATTCTGTAAAATTTGTAAAACAAACATTTGCATTTTAACCGTGTCATCATAATTCCTAATTTATGAATAATTTGTTAACAACATAATTTAAGATCAATACCATTTACAAAAATGATGTTGTAAAAAATTATTAGTAGAAAAAAACAATTTTGTTGTGACCGTGTATTGATTATGAATTCATGTTTTTACAAAGTTTAACAAATTTTAAAATGCATTAATTATCTCAAGGGGTTGTCCATCATCACCTCGCACCTTGAGGCACAAAACCATGCATGATGTATTGAAATTCATTGCTAATTTTTTTAAAATAATGTCCTACTACATTTTTTCTATAAAAAATATATAATATTTTTTTTACAAAAATTTGGTATTTATGAAAAAAATACTATGGTTTGGCAAAAAAGTTTGAAAGATAAGGAACTACAGTAGATAAGATAAAATACATATCGTTCAATAAAATTCAAATGATTAACTGAAATATCTAAAGTGGTATCTTCTAGTCACGTACTGATTTGAACTCTTACTCGGACAAAACAATGTGTAATTTTTTTTATTAATAATGCGATAATTTGATGTGCATCAAATTTATTTCTGGTATTTTAAAAATAATTCTTTATTTATCTTTGTCTTACGATTAGATAAATTTACACGACTTGTCTTGAAATTTTCTAATGAAGTTTTTCAAAAACAGACTAGTACCAACGGTACTCGACCAAATTAAAAACTCACTGAAAACTTCTACTTGAAATGTAAGGAATAAAATGTATGGCAAACACGCCATGCCAAACTATATACTGATCGATTCCTTAGCAGCAATCGGATCATAACACTTTATTATATATGAACACAATGTTCTGTAATTCTTCTTTGTAAGATAGTTATGATAATATCTAATAACTTTCGTAATCATTGAAATTTAGTATGAGTAAAATAATTTATTGGATGTCTTATATTGCTTGGTATTTGTAGTCAGGGTGTTTGTTGATGTATGTCAAACCCGATTATTGAAGGAGAATCGGCACATTCGCTAATGTCTTTCCACTCTTCATTCAATTTATCGAACTTATTCTTTTTGTTGGTTGGATAATATCATCATCACATTCATCACTATCTTTGGTGCGAATAGTAATTTCGTAACTCACCTTCACTACTGCTTAATTCACAAAATTTACCAGTTGTTTTGCCATATTTAAAAGCGCTCGGTCGTTTTTAATATTTAAAAAAATACTATATAGCAAAGAAAAAGGCTAAAGATACTAGTAAAATAACTTAAAATTATTTTCAAAATACAACACTGTTTATCACTGCTATATGTAATTTATTCAACGTTTTGATGCAAACTGAGTCATTGTTTATAAAATAGCCTGTGTCTCACAAAGTATGTTTGTCCACTCAGATGGACAGTCGTTCCCAAAAAGTTAAGTATAATACCCTTGGGTAACAAACTCACATATTTTAATTTTATACTGTAATTCAACCTACTCAATGAAATACATGTTTTTAAATTTAAATCTATTGAAATATTTTGAAATTTCCTATTTTTTTCAATATCTTTAACGCGACTAAAAATTTGAATTTGAATAAGGTTGTCAAATATCTCCCTTCCGCCTTTTTGTATTATAAACCAAGAGCAAAAAAGCGGAAGGGAGATATTTGACAACCTAATACTATTATGTATCGTATATGCATCTACTTGAAAATAAACTACATCGTATAATTGGGAATATTTAGTCATTCTATAACTTATAAGGAAAAATTACTGTGGACCAGTAAGGAATTGGGCATAAACTGGGGTAGATACAAGAACATAGTCATATGCATGATACTTACACATTCGTATGCCTATTCCAGAGTAGTTGTTTTTATACAATTGCAATTATTCCAATTCGTTCAGAATTTGTTCCAAGATTATGTGTAAAATTGTACAGTGCAGACATATATAGCCGAGTGGGTGTAAATCATAGCACGGAGTATTTCACAAGCGGCACTTGGAACACGGGAAAGCTTCATAGAGAGAGCACGTTCGACTTCCTTCTGCGAAAAAATCGAACCGGAGATTTGCTCTGCAATTAGTAGGAAACCTGCAGCGTTGCAATGGCTCAAGATGTGAACTATGACGCTGCGTGCTACGGGCAGAAAATGGTACCTGTGCATCATCTTCTAATGTTAATCGTTCGAGTCGTTTCACACGAGTACCGACTTATTTTGCTGTAATCAGTGCACCTTTTGATACAGCCACCCGCTTCTGACTTGCTTCAAGATCAGTAGATCTCGAGAAAGCTTGAAAAAACTTTTGACTAAGGGCCTGGATGAATTTTATTTTAAACTAAATGTTATTTTTACTAAAACAAACTATCTGAACTCGTGCATTAATTTCTGGAATTTTACTTGGATTTTAATCAATTGTGAAATTATTTTTATGCAATGATACGAGAATTTAGGGGGCGTCCATTAATCACGTCAGCGAGTTTTTAAGGATTTTTGGACTCCCCTCCCCCTTGGTGATACATGGTGATATTCAGAATTACCCTCCCTCCCCCAACAACATCACGTGTATTTTTAGTTACGTGAAAAAACTGTAAAATTTTTGAATGTTTTTTTTTAAAATGTTTGATTTTTTTTAAATCAGTTAAAAAATAAATACACGTTATATCTTACTATACCCCTCCCTTCCCCACGTGATATTTTGTAATTTTTTGTCAAGCACCCCCCCTCTCCTAAAAACCTCACGTGATTAATGGACGCCCCCTTATTGAAACAATTATACATGTTTAAATCTTAATCTAAAACGGATATTATATGTTTGTATTGGAAACCACAAAATTGTATATGTTTGCACCGTTATTTTTTTAATAGTTTGACCATGATGATGAAAAGCACTTGATATGGTAATATATTTTAGATAGCGGGGCTTGAAGGTCCGCGCGTAAAAAGGGTCACCACCGATATCTCAAATACAAGTAAAATTAAGAAATACCACATCAGAGTTGTCTGTGTAAAAATGTACCCATAAAACTTATATTTACCTTGTTTGAAAAATGTAGTTAGTATTTCGTAATATTTCTTTAAACTTATAAGTAAAATATTTGATCTATTTGCCACCTAGCTGTCTCATTTTACCTCGTCTATGGGGTAAAAAGGACCAAGTGATAAATTTTTGAAAAACAGCGAAAAGACACATTTCTACCATGATAAATTAGCTGGGAGTTTTAGTGCACATTGTCATAGTCGTTTGTTTAATCTGTGTTATTTGTTGTGATATAATCAGTTTGGTTTTTACAATAGAATTGCTCAAAGTCAAATTGGACCTTTATGTCTCGTCTTATCCTACATAAAAATTCTATTTTTTCTCTACGTCAACAACTTCTACAATAGCAAGTTAAAAGTATTTTTTATTTTAGTTTAGTTTACGAGATCTTATATATAGATAATATGTAAATAGATTTTTTGAAAATTATGTTTTGTTCGAAAAATTTCTTATTATTAGTTTACACTATTTATAATAGTGTTTTGTTGGTTTATTTTTTTACACCGATATCCATATCATTTAGGTAATTATAGTTTATATTTTCAATACTTAATTTAATTAATTTTATATAACTTAATTTTAATAATTCATTATGGTTTATTTTTATATGACAGAGACAGATAGATTAATTTTGATATAAACAACTATTCATTGTTTTTTAAGTTAGAGAATTCTGATCAGAGATGGCGAGAAATATAAACAAAATATTTCAATTTCAATGCCAGCCAAATATATTTTGCATTTAAACAATTTTCTAAATATTTAATTTTTTTGTTCAAATTAGTTCAGAGATTAATTTTCAGATCCACGTGCTCGCAAATACATTTTTCATCGTTATTTTGGTATTAATATTTTTATTCATTTTCATATTATATTTGTTGGTTTAGGCATTTCAACCAAATAGTTTGGGATAATGCTATAAAAATTTTAATCTTAAAATCACTAAAAATATCCAATGCAAAACGTTCAGAACATTTTAATCCAGAGATTCTTCGTGCAGACACGTTTAAAATTACGGTGTACTCTTAGTTAGCAAAATATTTACTAGCGACTTTAATAACAAATTCATGCAGATAATTACAGCAATTAAATATTCATTAGAAATGCAGTAAATAACTATATTGAATTATGGGGCAAATGATATAATATGAAATACATGATTTGAGTAGGAAATTCTAGGAAATAAATATTTGTTTGCTAATCGATTAATATCAGAACATCTAAATTATATTTTCTATCAGAAAAACTATGGGTGTTTTTATTTCTGCAAAACTTTAGACGTTATTCAATTACTGAAATAATTGAATTATGATGTAATTTCCAAATCGACTCAAAATTTTAGTTTATCAGTTTACAGTCTTGCAAGTCGATAATTACGAGTCTGCACATAATAAAATCGAAGTTGTACGTTTATATTAATAAAATGTCCAATAAATAGTGTAATTTAGAAGAAATCTTCATTTCTCTGAGGAGACTTTTATTACAATCTAATGTTTTATTACTATCTTTATTGAAAATTAAAAGTAGATGATTACTTTTTAAAATATTTGAATTTTCTACAACCCTCACATAATATTTTGCATAAATTGAGTACTAGTCAATATTTTGAAGCATACTATATTGCTTAATACAAAAATCAAATATTAGGTTGAACAAGGTTGATAAAACAATACTTAATATGATTATGATTGCATTATATAATGCAGTTATATACGGTAATAAATTTTGAATTCTCAAATTCTTTTGCGGATTATAGAAATAGAAACATATAGAAAAATACTGAAGAGAAATGAGGAATCTCTCTAGAACACAGATAGAGCATTTGATTTAATCTCTTCAGTTGCAATGGCGATTCATATCAACATACCATGTCTAGACTAGCAGATTTAAACTGTATCTATAAATTTACTAACAAGAAATTTTTAGGAATAACTTAAGTTAATTAGATACTTTATGGATGAAATCAACATTAGTTAGATTACATGTGAATGAATGTTGTACTTTTGTTTTGATAAGGACCGTTAAAACTAAGCAATTCTCATTGGTTCCTTAGTACATTTGCATTTATGAAAAAGTTGACAAAACTTTAATTGTAAGTTATTCGTTGAACTGCGATAATCATAGCCAAAATGACCGATGGGGGTAGTTTCCTAAATCTCAGAAACATGAGCTGTTACGAAAAACGGAGGGTGTATTTGGTATCAGCGCACAATTCAGAGTAGATTTAAAATAAAATTCGAAAAGAAATGTGATACTTTTTTCAATGATGCCTGTTAAAAAATATCAGTATACGCACCAAATTCGATTAGATTAAGGCGTATCCAAAATAAATTCAACAACCAGGTTTTTCTGAAATTTAACGCATTCTCATAAAATGTATATATTATAGTAGAACCCAGACATTTATTCGATTCACTCGATAATTTTATGTGCTTCATAGAGCAATGCAATACGCAATCTTTTAATTACGCGACCGCCGCGGGTCGGGGATACCGGTTTCTATATAAACATATAAAAATTATTAATTATATAATAAACAGCGGTCGCATTAACCGCATCGTCTTACTACGAGCAGAGACTATAAAATTTGTCTTAGCGCCCTCGTACTGGAATTATTTAAAACGCTTGCAGCCGCATTATATTGATTATTAATCGCGCGTTATCACCCGATATCATCTCACAGCATCGCGTCGAGCATTCATTGAAAAGCTTTGACTTTTTGCTGCTTTCACGGAGACATTTTGTTGCTGCCAGTTTTCTTTTTCAATTAAATCATATCATTTGGAAACATCTTTATAAATCTGCAAGATATTATTCAGATTGAAAAAGGCTAAAATCAAGATACCGAAAATATATTCGTGTATATTTGTCTGTGTCTAGTAAATGGTATGTAAATATGTTTTATCGAATATAAAAGCTTAAATAAAAACGTAAGTAATAAAAATTTAAGGAATCATTTAATATAATAGTGCAGTAGAATGTATATAATGCAGTATATAGGACAAAATGACATATATGGACAAAGTAACCCAGAAGCCTTATTACAAAATTGGCTAGTTTTAGTAACATTTTCGCGAATGTGTAACGTAAAGAAAGCTATAATCACAATTCGGTCAGATGTTGAGCGTCATTATCACAGTTTTGTCGTTCAAACGTGCATCACGCCTGCAAAAGATTGTTTCGAGGGTTATTTTCTAGTTGCTTTTGGAGACTTATTTATTGTTATTTGTAATTATTTCTGGTAAAATCAATGCTCTTATGCTAGTATGTACTAGTGATTAATATCGAATAGTTTTATTGCAATTATCAGGCGTTTCATGTAATTTGTATTATGTATTTATTTATTTTTATTTACTTTCGGACAAAATGAGATATTTATATAATGAACAAGATGATATAGTGCTATTTTGCAAGCACTACAGGGTTTATTCGAGACCATGAAATAAGAAAATTGAAGCTTGTTAAAGGTAATTAGCTATAACTTTTATTCTAACTACTTCTAAAAGTAGAACAAAGAATTCACGGAAAAAGGAAAAAATCTTTTTACAATTTTTTTCCAGTTCTTAGCCCAGCAAATATTGCTTCATACTGACGTCCCAAAGAGGACCAACAATGTACTAGTGAACTGTCTTTTCCAAAATTAGTATCTCAATATGTCTTTAACCTATATGTCATTTTATCCGCACTATATGGACAAAATAGTTTTCATAATTAGTTGCATTTTTCCTTATTAAATATATTCCTTCTAAATAAAAACACTATGTTACTAATAGTCGATGAACCAAAGATGAGTAAAAAGGATGAGTAAATTGCGGTTTCATTCTTTATCAATGTCTCTGTTTTGTTTTAAAATTATAACGCTCCTGTTCTTTGAATCAAGGAACTTTGATACGCATGTTCTGCATTGTGAATTCTAAATAGTAGTTATTGAAATAGAACTGACGTTTAATTAATTTTCAAACAAGACTAAATATGTCTTGAGCTTAGGGGCCAATTTTCCGCTAAAATAGACCGCAACATAGCGTTGTTATGGTAACGCTATGTCACGGTTCTTGCTATATATAAATTAGTAGTAAAACCTGTTGTGCGACCGGACACACAAAACCTAACTTCACGTATGTGTTACAGTGATGCATCATAAAGATGCAGTAATGATAATATTCCTTTGTTGACGTTTGTGCGTTTTCAGGGTTAGGTTTTATATCTAAAACGCCAGACTGCAGAGCACATATTGCCTTAACAACACTATATTACGGTCTGTTTTGTCGGAGAATCGGCTACTTAATTTTGTAAAGGGCTCGCCCGTAGGTAAGCGGTTAAGAGCGACGGGACTTGTTTCAGAGGTCCCTGGTTCGATACCCCCTTCGAGCAGCCTGTTGTCAGGCAACAGTGACAACGATTTTCACTTGGAAATATAGATAGCAATATGTTTCCAAGTGAAAATAGCCCTCACCCGGCCTTGTTGCACCATACAGAGATTGTAATAAAAATTTATCATACAGAGATGTGACAACTGTTTGGATTGCCATCTGTCAAACAGACTAATATTAAGTCGAAATCAGCACAACAGCTTATAGGACTATAAGGTTCTGGTTGCTGCTCAAAAAAAAAAAAAATTGTAAATATTATGTAGTATTGTACGAAGCTCTTATTGTTAGTAAACGAGTACGACTGAATTTTTGAACTGAAATGAAACAATAGATTAGTTTCAATTTCAAGAAATTCTCCTAAGTCATGATTATAAATTCAAATCTGTTCGATCGACACCGCGTGTGTTTTAGTCCGCGTCGAATCTTCCTATACTTACAGCTTAGTAGTATGTAGATCATTATCTCGTTCAATAAGATATCATCAACGTGAAATAACAACAGGAACAACAAATCTGATGGCGCTCTGAGCGCAAGATGTTCACAAAACACAAATCGTTATTATCTTAAAGCCTCTTACACATTTTGTTCGCCCTGATTTGTATCGACGTGCTCTTATGCAATACACGTGCAAGATCACGGCCGAGACAACAAACCAGTCAACGCGCTACTTTACAACAACATTTTTTCCGGGCTTTTTGTTTCTTCCTTTGGGGAACGCTCCGAATAATTGAACCTGGCGTATGTAATGTAAGTAAAGCACGCGCCAAATTTAGGTACTTCCTTTTGCGATTGATTACTCGACTAGTGGTGCCTTGAGGTAAATTGCTGAAACTTCCCGTACCGAAAATTGAAATTTTTAAAAAAGCCTTAAAATTTTGTGGAAACTGTGAAAAAATGAGATTTTTGAAAATACAGAAATGTTTGACATTTGTTCTTTTTATTTAATAATTTTTTGAAATGATATGATAAAATTTTGAAATTTTTTACAAAGAAATTGTGCTGCGTGGGTGTTTTAGAGAAGACATGTCGAAGCGTGTAAGCGCCGCGTCGCAGTCTAACGGATAAACATTTGTACGGAACCCATACTAAGTAAACAAACTTTATACTAAATATCTATAAAACATCTGATAATTTGTTGTGCATATGTCTAATGATCATTTTTGACCCCCAAATAGCGTTTTTTTACTTTTTCTACTAGATTTCCGAAACCACTAGACCTGCCTTCCCAAAAAATTAATCATTTCTTTATTCTATCTATACAAGTAAAATGATTTTTGAAATATTAAAATATGACGCTTCGTTCTCTCGAAAATTGAATTACCATTCTTGCAACTTTTTGTCCCGTATCTTCGAAACTACTGGACCTACCTTGTCCAACAACTAATCAGCATGTCTCCTTATTAATAGGAATCGAATATTTTTCATTCAAATCGGTTAATCCGTATTCGCGAAATCGTCGACAAAAATTTGTATCCGCACACATACACGCACTCAGATACATCAATTATTTGGTATGCCAAAATGTTCAGAAACCTTTTAAGCGTAAAGATATATAAAAATTTTCATCTTCGATTTTTTTGCGATTACTATAACTTACCCTACAGGAAGCTAAAAGATGAATACAAATGGGTATTTTGATGTAGGAATGATTTATGTTAAAGTTGGCATTGATCCCACCTATAGAAATGAAATGAATTCAAACTCCAAATAACTAGGCATGGAAAATGAGATTTGTATGATGTCGATACTATTTTAATTTTTTAACAAAAACCTGCAAACAATTATATGATATATTATACATTTTGGGTAGGATATGCGTGGCACAAAGGTCCAACTTGACTTTTAGCAATACTACTTTGGAATCCCAACCAACTACACCAGAACAAATAACACATATCAAACAAATTGTATAACTATGTTCAGTAAAATTGTAATAATGTTTGTAATTTTTGTAGCTAATTTATATTTTTTTATCTATTTTTTGCTATTTTTCAAAAATTTATCACCTGATCCTCTTTACCCTCTAGATGGGGTAAAAAGGAACAGCCAGCGGACAAAGATATTCACCATTTTATTTTAAATTTTAGAGAGATTTTATGGAATTACTAGTTTTTGGGTTTAACAACAATATTCAAAAACGATAATCTAAATATGTATTTAAACACGATAAACAAAATAATGTAATCAACTCTTACTACTATAATAATCAGAATCATTGGATATTAATAAACAATTATTTCAAATCAAGTGAATACAACTTCTGCTTGAAATACTAATTTTAAAGGCAATTGTTTTATGAAGGTCACTCTAGATACAACCTTCATATGGAACTTTGTCAGAAGTATTTATCATCAAAGTTGGAATAACTATTAATTTAATCTATCTTTTGTAAACTAGCGTTTTTAAACTTATTTCACAATTTACTAGTTTCTTATTGTTTACACCTTTTAAGTATAAAGGAAAAGGTGGTCTTTTCTACCCCAGCCATATATAAGCAATTCTAGAGGTTATATAAAAAACTGTTGGATCTAACTTAAAAATAACAATTTATCTTATAAAACTACTAAATAACGTATACTTAAAAATTATGTTCTGGTATCAAATAAATTGAACAAATGTGCTCATAGAAAAAAACATTTTATTAAAAAATGTCAATGTGGCCGTTTATCTCGTAATAGCGACCCCGATTTAACCCGCGGACCTTTAAGCTCCGTTCTACCCTATATAAAAAATGAAAAAGATGTTGAAATTTTATTGATCTGGTGCTTAATATTGAATTTTCCAAATTATGTCTCAATCCTTACAATGCCTTTAGTACATTTTGTGGTTATCTTTCGTCTTGAAATCTCTATTACTTTTCTTTAAAACATTATTTTTATGCTAAAGACCTGGTAATACGTTATGTCAAAGCATTATGCAATTCCTGGCTGGAGAATACGAGACTATAAAACTTAATAAACTCAGATTAAAGTATTAACAAAACGGCACGTTGCCGTTTGAAATTGGATACATTGCCACAATCAGGTTGAGTTTATCTGACATGTGGAACTTATTGTTTAAAAGGTACGATATCAGATAGATTTATTGGGAAACCCTATAGCAAAGAAAAGTCGGTCGAGTGCTGGCAAAATATAATATTTATGTTTATATAACGTGTTATGGATTTATAGTATTGTTCAGTGTTATATATAATTTACATTTCTTATTTTGAGATACCATTCTTGTTCTTAATCAAATTTGTTTATATTTAACACATTTCGTTTTTATTAAAATTAGTTGTTTATCGTCACATAATATATAATGATAATGATGTTATATTGAAATCCATTATATTGAAAATACATTGTATATAAAATAATAAATGTTGAATAATTTAATAATAATTATCTACTGATCCAGTAAACTAACTTTACTATTTGCAGATTATCGAATCGTATAAGTCTATCAATAGTATATTGTTGTTTATATATCAATGTGCATGTCTCTATATATTTTTAAGACAACAGTTGCCACTAATAATGAATCAAATGAACGATTTTTTCAGTTTTTCTATTTTTTATCATTTATGTATACATACAGGGTATCCAAAAACTCAACGTCAAGTCGAACATTTCAGTAGTAAGTATTTCTAGAACCACAGTCAAAAATAATGAGACAATTGTTCCAAGTATGAACTATGCTGTACACCTATGAAATATTATTATGAAAACATTATCAATTATTTTGCATTTTGCAATCCTGATGGACGAACTTCTGATGGAACTTTAGTACTTTTTTTTTAAAAGACGACCATTTTTGATAGTTTTAAATTCATAGTCAAATCAAATATTTTTTATCTTATTCTTAATTCTAAATAACGTAGGGCAAATGTGTCATTATTTGTGACTATGGTTCTAGAAATGTTATTTGCGGTTTAGGCTAAAATTACTAAACAATAACCGAAAAATGATCATACTTTAACCAAAGCTCTGGGAAAACTCAAAAGTTCATGATTTTTAAACTAGAAAAGATAATTTATTTCATGGTAGCTACGACCATCCCTATCTCCCGATTTTCGCTTGACGTTGAGTTCTGGGATACCCTGTATTTATATATATTTGTATGTATGTGTATCTGTCCTCTTTTATGGCCATTTACATTTTCTTATTATTCTGCGTTGTTTGCAATCCTGTGGACAAACTGTTGGTGGAACTTTAGTACATTTTTTTTAAAGACGACCATTTTTGATAGTTTTAAATTCATAGTTTAACAAATAGTTTTAATTCTAAATAACGTAGGGCAAATGTGTCATTATTTGTGATTGTGGCTAAAATTACCCACAATAACCGAAAAATGATCATACTTTGACCAAATCTCTGGGAAAGCTCAAAAGTTCATGATTTTTAAACTAGAAAAGATAATTTGTTTCATTATAGCTACGATCTTCCCTATCTCCCGATTTTTGCTTGACGTTGAGTTCTGGGATACTCCGTATTTATATATGTTTGTATGTATGTGTATATGTCCTCTTTTATGGTCATTTACATTTTCTTATTATTCTGCGTTGTTTGCAATGACATTTTCTCTGTACAACCAGTTGCCTCATTATATGATCAGCTTCTCTATACAAACTAATTTAAAATCGCGATTACTTGTCCCGAGTCTTACAAAGTAATCAGTAATTGTGGACCGAAATTTACGAGTCAGATGCCGCGGTCTTGCGGTCAATTACTTAAAATACTTCTTGATCTCGTGATAAGTATAAGTTAGCCCGCGCTAAGCCGCGCATCTATATATATATATTTTAAGCCGGGCATATTGCGATATAAATTATGCAATAATACGCTATTACGGGTTTCGAGTGTAATGTGTTCCCATGGCGTGTTGAGAATCATGCAAGCCAAAGACTAAAAGTCCCAAGTCACGACCGACGGACGAACGGACGGACGGACAAACGGACGGACGGTTGAATGGATGGATGAATGCCTTCTGTCGGCATTGGACCCAACCATTACCAGTTGTCATAAACTAATTTACTTCTTGAATAGATCTGACACGCCGATTAATAGGCTGTTTCCAGAATTTCAACTTATCATCATTTAAAGATGAACCTAAGTAGAGAATCGTGATTTGGTGCGATGTATATAATATGGATCAATAAGGAATAGGTATGTCAGAACAGAGGCAGACAAATAGTTCTATCACAGTTAAGAAATTGCAGTGAGATAAACTGTTTTGTGCAGTTTGTTCATCATGATGTAACTCTTGATTTTTTCAAATTTTGGTTTAAACATATTGTAAACATCTACTGTGTTCAGATATTATTTTGCTTACATATTTTATTTCATACATAAAAATTAGTAACTTGCTTAGTGATAAGCCCTTAATCTTTTTACCAGAGAGTTCTGGGTTTGATACTTACCTGGGACAGCCTGATTCCAAGAAGTAGTTGCATCAGTTTTCACTTGAAAATGTCGAAGGAAATACGGTTCCAAGGGATTTTTTCTTATATTGCCGTCATCATTATTAGAGAAAATCTAATACCTAAATATATCAAATAGAGATATGTTGCATTATAAAAAGCCAAGTAGTTAGTAAGATTAGTCGTTGTCTCTTACTCTTTTACTCTTTCAACCAGAGGTTACCCGTACAACCAGAGGGTTCTGGTTTTGGTACTTACCTGGGGCAGCCTAATTCCAAGAAGTAGTGGCATGGTTTTCACTTGAAAAAATTTATGAAAATATGTTTCCAAGTCATTTTTTTTTTCGATATTGCCGTCATTATCATTAGAGAAAATCTAATACTTAAATAAATCAAATAGAGATATGTTACATTATGAAAAGCCAAGTAGTTAGGAAGCTTAGTCGTTATTTCTTACTGCCATACTCATTCAAACACAGGTTATCCTTTCAACCATCGCGTTCTAGGTGCGATACTTACTTAGGACAGCCTAATGTCAAGAAGTAGTGGCATGGTTTTCACTTGAAAAAAAAAGATGAAAATATGTTTCCAAGTAAATTTCTTTCGATAATAAAATATATAAAATAGAGAAAAAATTTGCATTATAAAAAGCCAAGTAGTTAAGAGGTATAATCACAACAACTCGTAGCAATGTTAAATTTTGATTGCGGTTCCAACTAATAAATTTATTTAAATAAAAAAGAGCCATTGATTACTATATATTCAAGATGACATTTTTGTACAATGTAGTGCGCAAAACTTCTTTCATAAGCGTCCATTAATCACGTGAGCAAGTGTTTAAGGATTTTTGCACCTTCTCTCCCCCTTGGTGATACTCAAAATTACCCCCTCTCCCGCCAAACATTACGTGTATTTTTAGTTACGTGATAAAACTGTAAATTAAAAAAAAAATTTTTTTGAAAATGTTTGATTTTTAAAAAAAAATCAGTTAAAAATTAAATACACGTGATATGTTACTATACCCCTCCCTTCCCCACATGATATTTCGTAATTTTTTGTCAAACCCTCCCTTGTCCTAAAAACCTGATTAATTATAATAATTACGAAAAACGTGATTAAATATAATAATTGAACTATAAAATTGGAAACGCTTCACTTTTAGTTGATAATTATTAAATCGATCGATAATCATTCCTTCACGTTACTATTGTGGGATAAATTAAGCTTCAGTACTGAAAGAAAAGATGAATTAAGCTCAAACAGTTTTTAGTAGAAAAAGAATTAAACAGTGGGATGAATTAAACATCAGTAAGCAAAGAAAATTGTTTAAAATTTATAGTATCATAAGTTTGACACATAATACAACAAATAGATATTTATAATTTCTACTTTAATTATTTATAAATTAAAAATTATTTGTTTATTACAAAATTGTACTATTTCAATAATTTAATTTTAAAATAAATATATTCATTCTTAAAAAAATATATATTTATAATTTTATTTTTGAATTTGATAGTAACTTTGCTACACTATTTAACACAAAAAGTTCTAAAGTAAAAATTAAAACAATCATCCAGTAACTTCAAATAATCGTGAAATTCAGTCAATTTATCTAATCATGGTTTATTTATTCTATTTTTTTGTATAATTTCTAGTTTTTATGCAAAATTCAATGTAATCCATGCATTCCGTTTTTTCTATTTTTTTTATTAATTTATCACATTTTTTATACAAATGAAAATTATTACACATAATAATCAATGATCACTTGAAACGGCTCCAAAACTAATCGGATAAGAAAACGAAATAACAGTGCTGCTGGCTCAGTCAGTATAATTGGCAGTCCCGAATTCTTTATGTCTTGATTCAATTCATCTGAACAGAAGCCATCCACGGTTTTACATAAGTGGCAAAACAAAAAACGATAAGAATGATATTAACATACACAAATAAGTGATATAGGTATATTTATATGTTTATAAATTGGTATACATGTATATATGTATGCCTTTACTGAGTAAAATTCTAAACGCCAAACACATTACTGCCTGATTGGATTTTGCTATGCAGATATTTCAGACATTTATCTCTCGCGCTGCAAGCAAAAACAGTAGATGAATTAAAACTGGTTTATTAAGAAGTTTTAAATAAATCTATTCAAAAGTCTTATTGAACTACTATCTTGTTGCTCAATTTGAATGTCTTTATAAAACTAATGTAGCATTTGCATATTGAAACAGTCCTCTGTTAATATATTACGTATTTGGACTTGTATAATCAGAAATATTATTCATAATACGACTTATTTATGCATTTTATTTTATATTTTATTTTTACCTGTAATTTATATTTGCAATACTTGAAATTAACAGAAAAACCGTGATTGTTTATTACAAAGTATAATAAATAAAGAAAATATAATTAATTCCTCTAGTCTCTTTAGTCTCGCTTACTTTGTATTACAGAAAATGATCACTAACAATTATTACTACCTTGATATCTATGCTCCATAGTGTTTAAAGAATCGTATGCAAAAAAGTTTCCGGTTAATAAGCAAAACCTTACTAGTAATAAATTAATTTTAACTGCGAATTAATCAATGCTTTAAAGCTACGTGAACATAAAACATTATCTACTTCAACGTGCCTTCGGATAATTTATTGGCTGTGAGGGATATGCAATATATTGTTCAACAATAGCAGCAGAAAAAGTCCAATCTATCAAAAAAAAATCTATCGTATCAAAGTATTATAATTCAAAATATTTGAGTTTTTCACAATCCATAGTACAGTTTGAACTCACTTGATCTTCAAAAATATTAGTTTCTGGATTGTATTGCTGTCTATACAAGCAATCTCAAACGTAATTCAATTCAATTTTTCTATATTGTGGAATAATAAGATGACGTTAAAAAGTTACTACTAAATTGTTATAGTAGGTACTCTATTTCTAAAATTGTCTATATAGATCTGTATGGAAGTTCTAAACGCACAGACTCGTGTGGACGCGGTTGTGAGTTTGAACCCCGCTCTGGACAACTTGATATCGTGCAGCCGCGATGTACAATTTTATTTGAAAATATAAATCAAAAATATGTTTTCAATTAAAAATAGCCCAATTCGGGCACTAAGATGCAAAATGGCAGTGGGGAATCTCTCACACTATTCTTCTTTTATCATCCACAAAATAAAGATTTTGTCTTAAACTAGTGGCGTATGGCATTGGCATCGTGAATTAAGGCAAATTGCTAGAAATTCTCGTACCGTAACGAAATAATCGACGAATATTGAATGTTTTCATATAGATTTTTATAAATATTGTAATATTGTCTAATATTTATAAGAATTATATAAACTGAAATGCAAAATTGAAATTATTTGTTTAAAGTATATTAGAACAGAATCAAAATTAAAATCTGAATTATTTTCGATATACAAAAAAAAATTTCTTGAAAATATTTTTTTTTCAAAACCAATTATTTTGTTGAAACCAGCAGAAAGTTCTTTGAATAATTCAAATCGGACGCTCAGATTTCTTGAAAACGGTCATTTATTGCACATTTAGCTCCGTATTTTCGAAATGGCTGGATCTGCCTTTGCTAAAAACCAATCGCCTCTTCTCCCAATCATTACAAATTGAATGTTTTTTAGATCATTCAAATCGGATACTTCGTTCTCTCAAAAACTCGATTTGTATTTTCTGCACTCTTTGCTCCGTATCTCCGTAACGGCTGGACCTGCCTTTGCCAAAAACTAATCAGCACATCTCCCTATCAATAGGAATCGAATATTTTTTGAACCATTTAAATCGGTTGATCCGTGCGCCCGAAAACGTGGCCGAAAAAATGCGAACATACAAAACACACATACACATCCATTTTTTCTAAGTTATACCAAAATGTTCAGAAACCTTTCAAACGTCGAGAAATGCAAAAATTTTCATTTTCGATTTTCGGCCCATTACAATAACTACTCTACGGGAAGTTAAAGCGGTAAATTAAACATTTTCAAAGTTTTGATAATTTAAAAGTTGATTCTGAATAAACATTTATATATGACATATACTTGTATCATATTGAATTCTTAACAGCAATCGACATTTGCAAAATTATAAATTGATTTTGTTATATTATTATGAAACCTGTAACTGAAGAATGTGGTTCTATTTTTAAAGGAAAATTTAAAGGAATATTAGGAATATTTTTATTTTTATCGTCTAATATGATTTCTTTTATATACTTTTAATTTGGCATACTTTAGAAAAAAGAAAAAAATTGTATTACAAAATTACACATATTATGCGTATAAAAAACTCGTCAGGTTTTGATGAGACTTGGTGAATCTGTTTAGATTGTTTTAAAAACATTCAAGTCTTCGTAATTCGGAGAATAAAAGACCTAATAACGTCTATTTTGGAGTTAAATATCAGTATTTGATATATGCATATTAAATCAATGGACTTTTCATAATAATTTTAACATTACGAATGTGTTCTATTTAATTGATCTTTCTTAAGGTTCATATATCTTTTGAAGATGCATTGTTATGGCATGCACCAATACTCACTTATGTTTTAAACTGATATTATGGCGATTTAGCAAGATGGACAGAATACCATAAATTCTGTAGGAAATAAACATGTTCAATATTAAAGCCCTTCACTATGACCTGTATCCTTCAACCACTTCAAAACGATGAGGACTGCGAGAACAGAACTTATTCATTTGTGATCCTATTCCAAATTTTGCTGATCGTGACATGTGCCCTTCTGCCTCACAATCAGTATACCATCACCTCTTATAAATCAAGCGTTCTAATGAATTACGAACCGATCCCACCGCGTGCAGGCATTATGCTGACACGAGTGTACATATGAAATTGATATGGAATTAGTCTCGATAGGCTTTATTTAAGATCCTGTGAAACAGCGAAGCCCGCGGCTCAGTCTGCTCGTCCAATGCGGAGCTTTGATAAATTGACGTTTGTTGGCTGATCAAAGAACGTTGCTTGCGGCCACGCGATGCGATGGACCCGACGCTACCCACGGCGAATGTGGTTAGTTGTATCAATAGTAAATATTGATAGAAATAACGCGACTGGAATTATGTCCGAGGAGGAAATTATCTTAGAGAATATTTGGTGAAGAACAGTATTGGCAGAGCGTTATCGGCTTTGTCAAATGATTTTGGGACGACGTTTGTGATTCGGTGGGAAATGCTATCGATACACATGCACTTTATTAATATTCAATAGATTTCATGGAATAGAATTAATGGAAAATATACTCATATCTGGTAATTAGTTTCTTAGCATGAAAGCACTATTAGTTTCTTTATAAGATTCCTTTCTCACGAAAACATCATCCCGTGATACTCGATCTTTTTTGCAATTTTGGACGTTTGTGATTCGGTGGGAAATGCTATCGATATACATGCACTTTATTAATATTCAATAGATTTTGTGCATTATGATGTTTGGAATTAACAACAAATTGAATCATGTTGTACCGTCTTATCTAAACCATTCGTGGTCTAACAATAAGAACTTGGGCTAGCGAACCCTAGTCCTGGTTTCCATCCCAACATCAGCTTAGTACCGAGCAGTATGGTATTAGGTTTTGTCTTGAGATCATAGATTTCAAATATGATCCCAAGTGATAATAGTTTTTCGGGGGCATTCTCCCCCCCACTTGGTTATACATGGTGTAATGTTAAATATCAACATGTATAACCAAGTGGGTGGGAGGGTCTAAAAATTCTCAGAAATCGTTCACCTGATTAATGGGCGGCCCCTTAAGTATTATTTTAGTAGCGTCTAGTAACTAGACGCTCCCTTCCCCCACCTAATATTTCGTGATTATTTACTCAACCCCCCTTTCCCTTTCAAGACTAAGTGATTAATGGACACCTCCTACCAGTATTTTTTAACTTCTTATTATTATGCATCAATGCCCCCGAAAAACTATTATCACTTGGGATCATATTTGATATCTATGATCTCAAGACAAAACCTAATACCATACTGCTCGGTACTAAGCTCGGATGTTGGTTGGGATGGAGACCAGGACTAGGTTTTGCTAACTCACGTTCTTATTGTTAGACATTAATCAGGTGAACGATTTCTGAGAATTTTTAGACCCTCCCCCCACTTGGTTATACATGGTGATATTTAACATTACACCATGTATAACCAAGTGGGGGGAAGGGTCCAAAATTCTCAGAAATCGTTCATCTGAATAATGGGCGGCCCCTTAAGTATTATTTAATATATCACAACTAAGATCGGACAATCTTTTTAAACAAATCGACACTAAGTTATTAATCACTGAATGTCCTCGTAATATAGACAGATTGTTTAAGAATAATGTATAAGTATAAAGATGTTGTACGCTTGTTTAATAAAAACAATCGATTTTTAATCAATATTAAAATAGTATTTTATAATTTTGTTTAAGATTTGTTCAATGCCATCTATGAATTTAGTACAAAGTCATATTGATTTCGTTATTTTTTTTACGAAAATTTTGATTAAAAATCACTTTCGTACTATAATAAACTTGTGTGTTATTTTGAAAAATAGTAGCTTCGCTTGATTAACCACTGCTAAATTATACATATAAACACAAATTCAAACAAAAATGCCAATCGTTATCAAATTAGTAAATAGTGCACGTATATTTCGTAATTGTTTGTTGAGCTGTATTAAGTGCATCATCGAGTGAAATATTCCATTCAGCATCGCAATATATAAGCTTATGAACATATTAATATTTTTTAATTTTCAATAAATATACCGCAAAAACTATACAATCAAACACACATCACAGCACATGACACGAAACAAACAACCACCTATCGAAATATGTTGAGAAAAAATTGCAGTTATTGCGTGAGTATGAAAATATGTTTATTTGTTATTTTTGCTAAATATTTGCATTTGTCCATTTTTATCCAATAGAGGGTTAATACATTCAATGTTTCATTTTAGTTAAAAAGGAATTTTACTGAAATAAAAGCTACGTTTTTTACCCAATGCCAAATATAAAGATAAATTAAACAATTAAACAACTTATCTGACTTCATTTCTGCCCTCCTTCAATATTATTAATTTGAAATATTTTTTATATGTATAGGGATTTGTCCAATGGCATATGCTTAGTTAAGAAGTATTATTATTATTATTTATTCGCGCAAAAGCAACAACAAGAGCTTGACTTTATTTATTTAATTATTGCATAACTTTTACTATCATTTCTATTCTAAATGCTATTCGAGTATCGATATTTATTTACAGTCATTATTAATTATTTGCTTTCCATAAGCATTATTATAGTTTAAGTGAATCACACAATCATGAAGTAATTTAGCCGTTTAACATATGGACGTTAAAATTCACGAGAGCATATTAAATAAGAACAGAATGCGATGTGAACCTTAAGAGAGATTAATTAAATGTTTTAGAACGTATTTGCAAACAGACTTTAAATATAAAATCATAGTTGTAGTAATAATATTGTTGCAGAAAACATATATTCATGAAAGATATGCAAACACAATTTGATAATATATATTAAATATGCAGTTAATTGCTTTAAATAATGTTATCAAATGTGTTTATATAATATATTTTTCTGTTGCAATAATAGTATTTTAGAAATATTCAACTTTTCCACTACCAACTATTTGGAACCTACGATTTGCTCACAGTAGTCGAAAAACTAGGTTAATAATAGGTTTTATTTTGAATTAAATAATTAACCCAATCATTTTAAATAATTTTAAGATTTAATTTAATTACATAACTATAGTAATCAGTTTAAATGATTAATGCTTGCATTAGACCATCAAAATCACATTAGTGATACTTTGCACTACCGGTTGCCGTGTATAATTTTTAATTGTGGCGTTTAAAAATTAAGTTACTTAATTATCCAATACCGTGATTGAAAGGAATTAATGGAAATTATACTCATATTTAATAATTAGTTTCTTAGCATGAAAGCACTATTAGTTTCTTTAGAAGATTCCTTTCTCACAAAAACATAATCCCGTGATACTCGATCTTTTTTGCATTAGCGCTTAGAAATTGAATTTAAAATGTAAGGGCTATACCATTTTATATTGTGTTTACTGATAATTTGAAAAACTTTCATAAAATTATGTCGATGCAATATCATATTTTATAATAACTAGTGGGGCGCATAGCATCGTGTCTTAAGGCAAATTGCTAAAACTTCCCGTACCAAAAATTATTGTTTTTTTAAAAGATTAACATTTTTGAAAAAGATTTACTCTGAAAAATTAGATTTTTGAGAAACTATAAATTTTTGACAAAAATTTACTTTTTCTGAAAAAATAACTTTTTGAAGAAAAGTGTATTTTGAAATATTTTGGAAATTCTGAATTTTTTTCAAAGCAATCGTACTGCTTTAACTGCATAGAGACGAAATATCGAAGCGCGTAAGCGCCGCGCCGCCGTCTAACGGATAAGCATTGGTACGGAACCCATAGGCATGTAAACAAAATTTATACTTATTGTTAAAATGTCTATATAATATGTGATAATTTGATGTGCATATGTCTAATGATCATTTTTGACCGCCAGATGGCATTTTTTTTTACTTTTTTTACTAGATCTCCGAAACCGCTAGACCTTATCAATACGAATCGAATGTTTTTTGAATTATGCAAATCGCTTCATCCGTGTTCCCGAAATCGTCGACGAAAATTTGTATCCGCACACACATAAACACACACGCACACACACATACATCCATTTTTTCTAAGGCATGCCAAAATATTCAGAAACCTCTGAAACTTAAAGATATATAAAAAATTTCATTTTCGATTTTTTGCGATTACTATAACTTACCCTACGGGAAGTTAATAATTTTATTCTAAATTTATTATATATGAATACGATATATATAGCTTTTATGAAGGAATTTATTATTTCTGGTCAATTTGTCACTTAATTTCTTTATTTTCATCTTATTATGCGGAACAAAAGTGAAAATATGAATATTAACCATTTTGCCAAGATAATCGCCAATAGACGACATCTCATGGTTACCTGTACAAATGTTTTTTTAATCGTGTGTTATATTTGTTTGGGACATGAAATTGAGGTATAAATATGAAAATAATATTTTTTTCTAAAATTTTACATTCAGTTGTTGATATTAAATAGCGTATCTTAATAACTGATCTCGTTGCTTTCAATGTATCCACTCTGACCATAGACTAACCTTCTCCCATTAGTCATGTCAAATAATATCTTATTCTCATCGTGAAGAATTGTTATTGCATTTAAACTATGGAAACCTTCATCAGAAAATGCGATGAGGGGCCTAATACGAGTTACCTACAAACTGAAAACTCGTGGATATTGATTGAAGACAGATTATCGGTCAAAGCTTTCCATGCGAAAACTATAGCCGATCGTTCATCTTGATGGAAATACTTATCATAAATTTTGTTAGCCTTTCATATTGCCATACTTACACGTAAATCATTCAATATTAATAATTCAAAAACTCAACGGGCCGTTATAAAGACATGATGTATTATTTCCTCGTGTATTTATTTATACAACAAGCAGCGCTATTTAGGAACTAGCTAGGCATGAAATTGGTTTTTAGTAAATTAATGAATTTGACATACGATATAGCAATCTGCTTGGAAGTAAAACGAGGTTTATTACCCACTTCCTTGTTACTTTATTGTCTCTCAAATAAACTATCGAGAATAAATCATATTATATCAGATGAAATATACTTTGCGCTTGCGAGTCTAAAGTTAATGTCTTCGCTTTAGAGATTAACACATTATTTATATGGTTTTGGGTTAGTTTATATAGATATCTGTATTACTGAATTGTTTAATAGTTAATTACTAACTACAAGTAAAATCATTAAGTGAATTATGTAACAAACTCTAATATAATTGCAATAATTTGAAAATCACGGTTTTAAAGTATTTTTTTTATATATCAAACATATATATTATTTAGGAGCAAAACAATACTTTTTGGTGACTGGGGAACTTTCCGTAGGGTAAGATATAGTAATTGCAAAAAAATCAAAAATATTTTTTTTATTTCTCTTGATGTTTCAAAGGTTATTCTTTATGTTTCAAGGAAAAATGCCATTTGGCTAGCAAAAATGATCTTGCACATCAAATTATCTCATATTTTATAGATGTTTTAATAATAAGAACGCATTTTGTTTACATTTGTATGGGTTCCGTATGTATTATCTGTTACACAGCGACGCAGCGCCCACGCGCTTCTATATCTCGTTTCTACATAGCTAACATATCGCGATTGCTTTAAAAAAAAGTTCAAAATTTCCAAAATATTTAAAAGTACAATAAAATGGCAAGGTCCTTTTTTTAAAAAAAAATAATAATAAATCTCATACATTTAATTCAAAGTCCTAAAAAAAATTAAATCTTTTTTAAAAAAATAACTTTTGTTAATTAATTTTGTTAATTAACGAAAGTTCCAGCAATTTGCCTTAAGGCATGATGCCATGCACCACTAGTTAGTTAAAAAAAAGTTAGTTGCTATATATAATAGATTTTTTAATGTAAGTGCGTTTCAATAACATTTTTCTATTATGTTATTAATTTGTTATCAATAAAGCAAATCGCGCCGTCGTTTTAACTTCACTTATAATTCAGCACCATTTATTTTTACAAGTCAATATTTTACGAAATTGTCTATATTGCTTTTATTTGAGTAAGACGACTTATACTGACAGATATTAACTTACATTAACAGATTTTTTTGGATTTTTTAACTTCCAAAAAGAGAATTTTCATTTTTTGCCCAAAAAATCTACTAGCTAGTTTTATTTTTTAGATGTCTTGGAAGACTTGGCATTCGTAATCATTTAAGACCAAATTTGGAAAAAGTATGTGAGTGTCTGTGGGTATGTGAGCCGATTTTTGAACTTTCGTCGACGTTTTCTCAAAAACGACTAACCTGATTTCAAAAATTTGAAATCCACTTGATGTAACTCAGTAAGGACTCCCGTTGGTTAGTTTTACGATGGCACGTCAAAAAAATTTGTACATGATTTCGTAATAAATTTTTACCTGATTTTGAAAATTCAAAAACTATTCGATAGATATATTTGGGAACTGTGCTGATTAGTTTTTGAAAAAGGTTGGTCGGGTCGTTTTTTCGTAATTGTTAAAAAATTTATATGACGATTGAAGGCCTGGTCCTAATGAACATACTAAAATATTAGAGGCAAATAGAGACTAAAATTTTTCTTAACCTTTTATCAGAAAGTTACACTAAAAATCAGTACAGATTTTTCTCATCGATGCAAAATGGTAAGCACAATGCGCTCCGCAGAATGAAGGCATCCACAAAGCATGCAGCATGCACATAAAACTAATATCTGTCGATAAATCAAAGCTTCGATTTATGTGTGTCTAACGAGTATATATTATGCCATTAAATGTATCTATTCAAGTTATTTATTTCTGTACCGTTTCATTATTTTAGCATTCTGCTTTTTGTGAATATAAAATCCGTCTCTAGCGTAGGTAATGCAAATTTGAATAATGTGTGCAATTTTGTAATCGATAGCTATCCTGAATGAAAATGAAATTTATGTACTTTAAGATCTAAGTTGTTTGTTCTTGCTATAAATTTGATTTTATATGGATAATTTGCAATTTGCTATGCGAATGTTTAATTTACCGTTTTTGAATCAATTGTCGTTTGTCTCCAACAACAGAGAAATCTTGCATGTAGTAAAAATTATATTGTTAAAATCCAGCTATTGATATATATATATATATATATATATATATATATGTATATATAAATTTACATAATTATTTTGTTTCCTGAAAGTGGGTTTTTGGTAATCCCGGAAATCATACCAAATATCATAGTAAGAAAACTCTATGATGGTTTACTATCAAACATCGGTTTTTCGTATTAATTTTACTTGAATAACATTTTATTGATATTTCTTATTATACTTGTAATAAAAAATAAAATCAATGTTTCATAGTTTTTTTTTTAAATTTAACCGACTGCAGTGATCAAATTTTTCTCCATACTTTATAGTCTTTAATTGATATTAGTCTTTTGTAGTAATCAAAGTGTGCCAATATATTTTAACAATTTAACGTAGTTGAAAGCTTGAATTTGCATTTTCAATAAACAGCTTGTTGCATTTACAAATTAGCGGCATGCAAATTACATAAGCTTAATAATAAATTATTTTACCACTTAGTACCTTGCAAATATATTTTGGCATTATCCGTATTAGATTAGCTGTTACATAATTGCTTATGAGTAAACTTACTTTAATTAACGCCTGAACTCGATTTGCATTTTTAATGTGCCTGGTATGTTGTACAAGAGAGTACGATAATTCATATGTATATATATATATATATATATATATATATATATATATATACATGGTCTGTTCAAAAAGTACCCCGAATTACTAATAATTAAATTTCGCGGGTCTGGAGTGTCTGATTGTCAAATTTTTTTTTTTATTGTGTTGGTATACATGCCCCTAAAGTATGATGAAATTTTCAGCTATATTCACTGTTTACTTTGTCTGTGGTAGTCGCTAAGGTTCGACGTGTTTTTCTGAGCTCGGCGATTTTTACAATGGAAGAATTGAAAAGTCAAAGAATTTGTATTAAATTTTGCGTAAAAAATGAAATAAAGTGTTGCAAAGTGCAAAAATTCACCAGATATGGCTCCGTGTGACTTTTTCCTATTCCCAAAGTTGAAGAGACCCATGAAAGGACGGCGGTTTTCCTCGATTGAAGAAAATCGCCGAGAGTGCTCAAGGACATATCAAAAAGTGAATATCAAGGGTGCTTCGAATATTGGAAAAAACGCTGGCATAAGTGTATTATATCTGGGGGGGACTACTTTGAAGGGGACCACATTAATGTAGACGAATAAATATTTTTTTGAAAAAAACGAAAATTACGAAAACTTTTTGAACAGACCTCGTATATATATATATATATATATATATATATATAAATTATTTTTATTCTAATTGATTTTGTTCAATTCACTTTAACTTTAATTAACTCTAGGAACTTTTTCATTAACTACAACTATGCAATTATTCGAATATAGAAATTTGTATTGGAAAGCTTATGAAAATTTGTTGAAATAAAATAAATTAGTTTATAGTGTACATACAAGCTTTACTATTTAGAATGTTTTTTACAATCAAAATTCCACTAATATCACATTTTTTAAGATTGTTTACCCATTTTTTGCATATACGCTGCCGCTATCATTTTCTAGATAAAATCAGTACTATTTATTTTTCGAAATATTTCAATAATTATACTATTCTTCTATATATCAGTTCCGTCTCATGAATAAATCGTTTTTTTAGAAAAAAAGACTTTTTTTAGAAATATATAAAAATGGTCTTTAAACTGTTGTTTTATATTGTACAACAATAAGTACAATCGTAGGATTTTTTATCAAAATTGGTATACGATAATAATAATATTACTTCTATTATTTGGTATAGATAGAATACGGACATAATGGTATATATAAACAAAATGACACAGTGGTCTTATTTTAAAATTGGCTGTCAGATATTTAGCGTCATTGTCACCCTTGGAAAGTTTATTTTGAGGGTGTTTTTCTCATGTTTTTTGGGTATCTATTCTGTTTATTAGTATTTATATTTGTAATTATTGCAATTAAAAGATTGGTTACGAATTATGAATAGTAAAAACGCTTGAGACTGGTTATAATATCATTTAATAAATAAATATCATTGAAAAACAAAACACTGTGTGATTTTGTTTGTACTTTCCTTGATAAAAATAATATTAATTGAAATTATTAATTCGTTTAATTCACAATGCTCCTCATTAATTAAAAAAATAACAGAGTAGATAATTATGAAAACTTTATATATAATATTAAATAATACATATAAATGATGTATTAGTTGGACAACGGCATTTTTATTGCAATCGCAATTAAAACAATTATTATATATATTTTTTAATTATTAAATATTTACAAAAAAATTACCATATTGGGTTTTGTTATAACAAATGGCAAATTTATTTAATATGATTGGTTTTTTATTATTAATATAATTATTTAGTCTGCTATCCTAATTAATAAATAATCATACAAAGTAATTAAAGTTAATTTCTAGTATACTTTTCCTTTCGTGAACTTATTGAATGGCTCATATAATTTTAATACTTTCAATTTGTACGCAATGTAAGGAACTTCAAGAACTTTGCGGAGTGGCTTGTCATTGGAAGAAATTTACATTGAATTCTGCATACATATATTACAATGATTCATTTTGAGGTGTTCTTTGATAATAACGCACATTTTGCAATTATATATACATTATATATAAATATATGTATATATATATATATATATATATATATATATATATATATATATAATGCAGATTCCATTGTGTGGTACGTACAATATGTTCTGATGTTGATGTAACAATTGCAGATAAAAATGATTAATACTGCATCGATAGTCTGTCTGGGTTGCAAGATTAAGACATGAATCATTTTAACATTTCAGATTTTATAATAAACCTTCCGGAGGATAATACGATTCAATAATTTTATGTTTTCTCAATGTTTCAAGTCGCTGTGAATAATTTCACATCAAAATTGGAATTGTGCGAATGTAAGCTAAAATTTAATTTTGTGTCCAACTTTTTTTAAAAACACCTGCCCTGATTCCAAAATTTTAATTAAAATGGATTTTGTTGAAACTCGAGAAAGATTTGCTGATTAATTGTTAAGTCTGGCCGACTATTTGGCCAACATTTATGTTTGGAAGAATTAAAATTTGAAAAATTCCTAAGTTAGTGATTAATTCGACTAATGACACATATCGGAAAGCTCATAAAATTGCAATTTGTTTATGGTGAATTGGCACATACATATAGTTTTATCTATTTATATTTAAATATCGTCTCTTTCGGGAGGGTAGAAAATCTTTAGTTAAAATCTTGAAGATTTTATCAACCTCATTTTTATATTATTTTATATATATTTTTTATAATATGTGAGTTTGTTACCCGAGAGTAATACTCTCCAACTATGTTTATATCATTTTATCGGTATACATTTTTTTTAATTCATATTATCTGGCTGTTTTATTCAGCGTATTTATTCATAAGCAAGCTTATGATAACTTTAATCCTAATTTACATCCAATTTAAACCATTGTCTTTATTCACAATTTCATTCACTATTGTAAAAATTATACAAACTTAAATAATTCTAAAACTTCTTAACACAATGAAACTTTACAACAACTTGACTTACTCTAAAATCAAATAAATTTACTTCTACATCGATATTTAATGTTAAAATATAATTTTATGACTGATCTGAATGTTTGACTTAATGACTTAAATATTTTTCTCTCTTAATACTAACAAAAATTATTTTATTTCTAATGTCATACAGCACTTCAATTATTAGTCAATTCATTTTCGATATATTCAAAATATGTGTGGGTATGTTTTTCATTGTGTATTATTTTATAATAATTATGGAACACAAGCCTTCTATACTCATACTCACACTACAATTATGCTGTATAATAAATATCTTTTCCGAATGAACCACTAATACAATGGGTTCTTTATTAAGTTTAGCAATTGAATTAATTTAAAATGAATAAGAGTTAGTAGAATTTGGGCCTGATAATATTACTTAATCACGAATACAATTGATGTAATAAATTAGGTTACTAGAATGGCTTGCTTAATCAACCATTGAAAAATACATTTCGGAACAATAGTTGATCAACGAGCTATTTTTTTCGAAAATGTGATATCAATTTGTTCTACAAGATCTATTTATTTTTATTTAATATATATTTTGTCTCAATCTTCATATTTACTTGAAAATATAGATCAAAAATTTGTTTTTGATCTCGGGCACTGCGGTGTGAAATTGAAATGGGAAAAACTCTCACAATATTCTTCACTGAATCGAGTTGAGGTTTAACTCAGCTCATAGACCTGCCCTAGGGCAGTACTACCCATTATTATTATTATTATTATTATTATTATTATTATTATTATATTTTGTCAACTTTGTTTTAAAAATTACACGATTTCTTCTATTTCTAGGTTGTTTTTGTGATAAACTTGGATCCAGAACTGAAAAGTGTGATATCGTGTCAGGAGTGTGTACGTGTAAAGAAAATGTGGAACAACCTAAGTGCAATATATGCAAGGTTGGTATATAAAAATATTTTTGGTCTTATTTGGGGAGTTAAATTAATACTAGTAAAAATCATACTACTTTTTCATCTTGCATGCTTACTCCAAATTTATTTCATAATTATTATTTTATTTGGACATCATTATTATGAGCATAATAACGATTTTAACACTAAAGATGGAAATATAACATAAATACGTTTTCTTTTCAGTTGGGTTATTGGGGCATAATGTCTGGAGAAGGATGCATATCTTGTAACTGCGATCCTTTGGGCTCACTTGATGGATCTTGTGATCAACATACTGGACAATGTTTGTGCAAGCCCAGTGTGACTGGTCTACGTTGTGACAGGTAGGCCAAATTTGATAATATAAATATAAATCAATATAGTTAGTAAACTTGTTAATTTCAATGTATGCTTCTTTTATTGAATTCAAGTTATAAGATTGACTTCAAGAATAAAAAGCTGTAGGATTAAAGTTTTTTTTATATAGACTGTTCTCTGTGCTAATTTTAACTAATAATAATAAGAATTATATATGAGAAATTTAATTAAGTAAAGATAAGTCCAAGATGTGTTTTTTAAATGCTCAATATTAAATTCATCCAATCGGCATAAATATTTAAGACTTGCATAAACTAAAATAATGAAAAACATACACGTTGCTTGAACGTTGGCGCTTAGATTTTGTGGATGAGATTCTTAATTTTTAACTTCTCGTATGGTAAGTAATAGTAATCGCAAAAAAATAAAAATGAAAATTCTTGCATATCTTTACGTTTTGAAGATGATTTCTGAACATTTTGGCATACTTTAGAAAAAATGGATGTATGTGTGTGTGTAGGTTTGGATACAATTTTTTGTCCACGATTACGGGCGCACGAATCGGGAAACGGGGAAAAAGTGCCAAAAGCGGTAATTATTTTTTTAGAGATTGGAGTACCCGATTTGAATGATTTAAAAAACATGTTACAAGTAATATAAGAATGATTTAAAAAACATGTTCGACGAATTTTTGGTAAGGTAGGTCCTAGCGGTTTCGGAGATACATAAAAGATACTGTATATTTTATGAACGACAAAATATATAGTGATTATAATTATCTATTCGAAAATGTTAACAATTGATATTAATCATTGATCAATATTTATTGATTGCAGATTTTTTATCCTCGAATATCTATTTCTGGTACGGAAAATTCCAAAAATTTGCCTTGAGGCATCATGCCTTGCACCACAAGTTTTATTTGAGTATAGTAACTTATAGAAAGGATAATTTGTATGCGTTAAAATAAGTCTATTGTCTACTTTAAAAAATATTTCGAAAATAATAGCATTTTTGTATACATAATCGTAAAAAATTGATTTTTCCCAATTTGCTCAGTTACCTGTTTCAGTTTTACCGACAATAAGAGTTTTGAAATACCATACCAAAACAAATATTGTAAACATTCTAATAATGGATTTAGTTTGCTAATATATTTAGAGTTAGATTATTTAAATATCACCATATTTAAGCCTAATTTAGAAATTTCATATATTAAGTCTTTGCATTAGGCAATCCGAGTTTGAGGGACAAAGTAAGTTCTAGCATATCGGAACATGATAGCTTGTTAGAGGATGAAATGAAACTATTCCACCTATTCCAAGTTTTTAAGAAGTACGCGTTTTCTTGTTATTTTCTGTTAAAATGGCACAGAGTCTAATAAAATTATGTTAGAATTGACAAGATTCACGATAAATACATAAACTGTTTTACTCGTAAAAAAAGAACTTGCAAAGGGTTAACTCTTGCACACAAATAGTAAAGAACATCATAATGATATACTTTACCAAATTATTGCAATCTTAATGAGCGTAAATTTTACCAATTAATTTGAATTTTAACGTTAATTTGTTACGCGCTTCGATATTTCGTCTCTATGCAGGTAAAGCAGTGCGATTGCTTTGGAAATAAATTCAGAATTTCCAAAATATTTCAAAATAAATTTTTCTTTAAAAAGTCTTTTTTGTCAAAAAAGTAAATTTTTATCAAAAATATATAGTTTCTCAAAAATCTAATATTTTCAGAGTATTTTTTTTCAAAAATGTTAATCTTTAAAAAAAAAAATGGTACGGGAAGTTCTAGCAATTTGCCTTAAGACACGATGCCATGCGCCCCTCTGGTTAATTTGTTTTATTTTGACATCTATCTTTATTGACTTTTGCAGTTGTGCACCTGGATATTATGGACTTACCGCCAGAGGATGTTCAATGTGTGAAAACTGCGATAAGCCCGGACATATTTGCGATCCTGACACCGGCCGATGTGTTTGCCCCAGACTCAGTACGGGTCCTAGGTGTGAGCAGTGCTTCGAGAACGCCTGGAATCAACAACCTGGTCGAGGTTGTACGGTGAGTGATGTATTCATGTAATATAATATATATATATATATATATATATATATATATATATATATTAGGGTGGTACTTAATATTGAAGAAATTTTTGAAGTTCATAGGGGCTCAAATGCATCCAAATTGGTTAAAATTTTTTTTTGTAAGTTTTAGCTCTCAATATCAACTTCAAGACTCTAATCAAAGTTTCTTATGGAAATAACATGGGTAAAATTCCATTTGTTTTTTGACAAGTAAATCAAAATTTTGAGAATAGCATTGTATTTACTTATTTCGACCAAAAATTTGATATATTTTATAAAATAAGTATTTACTTAGGAAGAAAAACCAAGAAACTTGTTGGTTGGAGTGGGGATTATCTAAAAGTTAATATTAAGAGTTTAAACTATTAGAGCTACAAACATACAGGTCTACTAAGTTTTTTGAAGAGCCCATATGGAACTCACTAACTTTATGAATTCTCCGCATAAGTAGCACTTACTTTATTGTTTCCGCTTTATTCTTTGGGAAATTCTTTAGTTTTGACTTATTTTGCTCTATTTTGTTGTTTTAAGTCTTTGTTGTTTTACTGATTTTTCAATGAGGTAAAATGCCATTTTTAATTCAGATATTATAAAATTAACCCTCTATGGGCCCGCGAAACTTTTTGGTCACGTTCCAAATTTTTCGATATTTTACATAATCATTTTCTGCATAAATAGCACTTGCTTTATTTTTTGGGAAGTTTTATAGTTTCGCTTTATTTTTCTTCATTTTATTGTTTCAAGTTATTAATTTTTTTAACGAGGTCTAATGCTACTTCTAATTCGTGTATTATAAAATTATCCATCTATGGGCACGCTTAACTTTCAGGTTACATTTTAAATTTTTCGATAATTCAGCAAATAATTACTGCTTTTTGTATGATTGCACATAAAACTTTATTTTATATGGTTGTTAACATAACTAATATCAATATATATGACTTCTGTTAGGCTTTTCAATCTAAAGTAACCTTTTTATACACACAAGTGCGAACATTATGGTTCGCAGTGACTTGATAGTCACATTATTTATTGATACCAAAAAAAATGGTTTAAACTGATTTTTTGTTTTTCATTTACACATATAGGCTTATAATTACTGATTTTTTCTTCCCATATTTTTTTCGACGCAAAATAAAAATTCGGCCCATATATTAACTTCCCAGAATGTTTAATTTACAGTACTTTTTGATTTTAATTGTGAAGAGGAAAACAAAGTCCAAACAACTTGGATTAGATTTAATCATTATTTTACTAACTAAATTGTTGCTTAATATAAGAATTTAATTGTAGTTTAATTCAAAATAATTGAAAACAACTTCACAATAAAATAGAGAATTTTAAATAAAGACTAAATACTAAATTCTCTTTTAATTTCTTATATTATAGACGGGCTCGAATTATGAGTGTAAATGGTTTATTGTTATTAAAAAATTCTAAATATTAGATTTAAATTTAATTTGTTATATTAAAGACGGTGTATAATTATGATATATTGTAATTTCAACAGTTACAAAAAATGTTTCAATTACAATTTTGGTCACCAAACAATTATTCTACACAAAAGTTTATATTAATTAATTAAAATTGCAGCGGTAACTAAAATTCAAATTAAGAGTTGACTAATTTCTCAAATTGTCAATAAATTGATGAACACGTAGTGGCCACGAAGCATTAGGATAGCGCTTGAATCATTTTATGCCCGAGTGTCATAAATCATAAATGCATTCCGTTAATTAATAATATTTACTGACAAACCGCATTAATTTTTCCATCAAGCTTCTTTCTCCAGAACTTTAAGTGATCGTTCTTGCTAGTTCCCCGCCTGTTCCATTATGTCAAAAATTGATTACATGTCATTAGTATCATTAAGATCTATTGAAAACGTAAACCGTTTTGGCTCCAAAATTGATATATCGTTAAGTTTATTAACGGTGCGCGGGCACTTGTCTTTAAGCAAACGGATATGAATTTCTCTTTTTCCGGTTTCTGAATGAGATATGAACTTTTTGAACTCTGTTCAAATATTTACATACTTATACGCTCTCGTCTTTCGACGTTTCTTGATAGGCGAAGAAAAACTAACTAGTCGGATGCTTTATCTGAAATGAGAATATGGAATTATGGTAAAGTATGTTTTGCAAGATGCATCTTCTCAAACGTTTAATTGATATGAACAAATGCTTTAGATTCACTACGAATTGACTAACAAAAACATTTGCCGTCTTTACTCAGATATATCCTGAAATCTTGGCAACTACTTTATTGAAAAATATATTAATTAAATTTGAATAGGAAAAATTGTAAAAATGTAAAGATGATTTTATTTATTTTTATAATTAATTTATAACCATATATGAACCTGGGACCAAAAATATACTTGGCGTTTCTAAAAATTTCAGTGTTAGTTTTTTTCTTTACTTTTTCTACTTTAATTCACACAGGTTCTCCCAAAGAATTGGTAGTCAAACTACAAGAAATTGAGTAAAATAAAAATATAAAAAAATCGATCTAGTAATTTTACTGCATGATAATTAAAATCTTATAATTTCTGTCGTCTCCTGAGTCTTTTTACCTTGAATAACTATTGAGTTAAACGATTCATTAAATTTATTCGTATAATTCAGCAGTAATTTGCGAGCATATTTACTCCCCATTGCCCCTGGTAATCTGCAAATATTTTTGCAATTGAATATCTGAAAATATGTTTCTGAAATTACTGCTATTTTCTACAAAAATCAACTTAATATATCATTCAAGTGAAACCTATTAGTCATTTAAGATAAAAAGGCCGGAGAAGAACAGAAATTATAAAATTTTAATCATCATGAAGAAGAATTACTTCATTGAAAATTTTGTCGCTTTTTTATTTTTCTTCATTTTTTATAGATTGATCCCCAAATTAGATTTTTGACCAACAACTTTTTTGTGGATCTTTATTTATATATTTTGAGATAAACATAAAAATCAACAATAAGTTCTCTTCATGAAATATACATTATTTTAAAATAGCTTCATATGTTTAAATAGTATTTCAGTATGTATTTGAAAATCTTACATTTTTGTGTAATAATAATATTTTATAATCAGTAATAAATGTTTTTTTATAAAATAATCTTATTAAATAATAGTGAACAATTACAATTAAATGCATAAATTAATGTTTATTTTTAAAATATTTGAAACATATTTGATTGAAAATTGGACACCTCTGTATACACTCTGATAACTATAACATTCTTATGTATCAAACATAACCAGAAAGATATTTTTTTTTAAGTTTGGAGAATGCTATTCGAATGAACAATATTGAATTTGCAAATTATTTAAATATTGTATTGAATATTTGTGAACTTTATATCAATATGCAGTTACAGTTTACAGTTTACGACCTACAGTAGACTACAACATTTTCCATAATATCAATATGTAGCTTAATCATTTATTCGTATCAGATACCTATATGAAATTTGTTTACAGTTCAATAACTATAACACGATTTTTTTTAACCAATGATTAGAGCTTTTAATAGCAATGATAATATTAATTAACTTGGAGATTTCGAAAATTAATCGAAAAATTACATGTAAATCGTGGATAAAATGATAAAGCGACATTATATATCTATAAAACTATTTACGTTACATTGTTTAATTCTGCTAAACCTTTTATCATTTATTTCGAATCATAAAGCCAGCATTTTATTTTCCATGTAAACTGTACTATCGAAGATATATCTGTTATTAGAAATTATTCATTCCCGCCGCGATATACCGGTATGAATGACAATTGTTTTTACAGAAGATTTAGATAAGATCACAACTCAAATATGTATACGAGATGGATCTTTGAATGAATTCAAAAAAAAAACATTTATATTCAAGAAACCTGTCTTAAAGGGTCAAATGGCGAAGTGTATCTAGTCTTAGGTCTATGTCGTAACTTTTAAATTGATTAATCGCCTAACAGTAAATATATAGAACTCAATCTAATTATTTACTGAGGCATGCTATTTCTTAGTAATACGATGATATTGAGAAATTGTTTTGGTAATAAATCATTATTCATAACGTATGAGAAAAACTAATTAAAGTTGCTATATATATAAATCGCCGGTCCTGCCTTGAATGCAATGCATGCAAAAACTGCGGGCGCACGCCTTAGGGGGCGCCAAAACGAGGTTCGGATATAAAATTTATAATAGTTTTTTCAATATCATTAAAAAATATAATTTCTTTGCATCTTTTACTAATCTTGGACAATATTTTTTAAACTTAAAACAACAATCTGATACACGATAGAAAAATAAAGATGAATACATACAATTCGGCTCTTGCAATGTCAATTAGGAGAAGTTTACGATGCAATTTTAGATATTTTAAATAATGAAAAATTAAATTAAAATAATTTAACACAAAGTACCAGTGTCATGTTTGATAATGAGAGGCTAAGTTTATTTGCTTTCTTTGATTTGTTCAATAGAATAAATCACTTAAAATCCTCAAAATAAATAAGTAAACTGTTTCACTTTCAATTAATATTGCACGTTCGTTAGAATTAAATGAAAATTTAAAATATTTTTGCAAGCAATTATGAACATACTGAAATTTTGGAAAAAGTTTGGATTGAAACTAAAAATTTCAAAATAGTTTCTTAGTGCGAGAACTATAAAAGGCACTAGTATTTGATAACTATGAGTACCCGCAAATCGCCTTGATCTTCTAAATAATTTAAAATCAATGTATTTTATGCGCGTTTAGATTATATCTAATTTTTTGTGTACTAAATCCAGATTTATTATTATTTTTTTACAAAAATTACCGTAAATGTTTACATAATTTTAATGATAAACTGTTCAAAAAAATAAAATAATAGAGGGGGGCGCTAGAAAAAAAATTGGCATGCTGGCGCTGAGTACCCCAGGAGCGGCCCTGTAAATATATATATATATATATATATATATATATATATAATATATTTGTATTTGAACTATTATAAATTATATAATTATATGTATGTTTTTATTATTTTGAACAGAAACTCTTCATTTTTCCGAACTTCATTTTTCAATTTTGGAATGTCGCTTTTTTCAGGAAATTTGAAACAGATTTTTCAAAACTCCTAAAAATCATAATTAAAAATACTCGATTTATATATTCATACTATAGCGATCACACTCAACCTTTCGATAACGCGGTACTCTGGGATCGCGGTTTCCATACCACCCGGGCTGAAATTGCAGCAGCCCTCTGATAAGACGGTTTTTGTTCAACGGCCTATAAGTTCCTTCCAAACTTGTAATGACTTTAGTAACTAGATATAGTAAAAGGTTTTAATTTCAGTTTTAGATTTTTTCATACTTTACAATATGTTTATATAAACATGGTTTAAGTAGTGTTAAATCGTTTTGCCAAAAAATTTTTTTAGTTTAATCTTTGTTTTATTTTTTATCATCTTTGCATGAACTCTTCAATTAAATGAAAAATACTTTATATTTTTATCATCTCTTTATATGAACTCTTATTATTACTCAAGAAACTTAATTTATAATTCATCATGTTTTTTGTATTTATTGGTCTCTATATAACGCGGTACGGAATTTAAGGTTTTTATCACACGATTCTCATATAACGCGATAGCCAGTTTTTGTAGAATGCACTAAAGGTTAGCCTGGATTGTACGTTTGTACGTTAAATCCGAGTTTCCTATAGTAAGGTTTTCATATTACACGATACGAACTCACCGCGTTATCGGTGGGGTGACTACACACGGGTAGACGAAAAATCATTCAGTTTATACAGAAATAACACTATGCATGATTCTATAACATAATAACATGAATTTATTTTAGGATTGCAAATGTCACGTGGCGGGATCCTTAAGTTCCAAATGTGATCAAAAAACGGGCCAATGTGAGTGCAAACCTGGTTTCAGAGGAAAACGTTGCGAAGAATGTGATAAGTATTACTATGGCCTTCCATACTGCAAGAGATGCCAATGTGATTTGGACGGAACCGAATCCAGATATTGCAATTCCACCAGCGGCCAATGCGAATGCAAATTAACAAGTGGACAGTGCCCTTGCAAGGTAATTTTAACTTCTTGGATATACTAACCAATTAAAACAAATTGACTATTTCTTACTTCTAATAATAACTTATTTAAGTAAGTGTTTAGACTTGATCGAATATTTATAATTGAAAGCAAAATACTATATCTGGTAATAAAATATTATTCATTCTGTATAATTTAGAAATTTTAATATTTGCAAAAAATATTTAGGTGTCAACTGAAGGACAAAAATGCGATAGTTGTAAGCCTGGCTCTTTTGGTTTGAATCCTTTAAATCCTAATGGTTGTACTACTTGCTTCTGCTTTGGCCGCAGCCAGAAATGTTCACAGGCCAAATTGACATGGGGACAGGTAAAGTATAAAAATTATTGTAGAATTATAACTTTAGGGGGTGTCTATTATTCACGTGAGCGAGTTTCTAAGATTTTTGGCCCCCCCCTCCCTATTGGTGATACATGGTGATATTCAAAATTACCCCCCCCTCCCCAACCAAACATCACGTGTATTTTTAGTTACGTGAAAAAACTGTAAATTTTTTTTATTTTTTTTTTTGAATGTTTGGATTTTCAATTAAAAAATCAGTTAAAAAATAAATACACGTGATATCTTACTATACCCCTCCCTCCCCCACGTGATATTTTGTGATTTTTTGTCAAACCCCCCTTCCCCCAAAAAACTCACCTGATTAGTGGACGCTTAACATCACACTGTATTCTTAATTTATTCATATATGTCAATATCGATACTTAATTTTTGTTCATTTTAATATAAATAGCATTATAATATTTTTGTACTTGCTAGAATACAATTATTATGACAAGGATATATAGACTTATTATATATTTAATTTTAATATGTTGGGGTAAAACTTTGCAGCTCATCTTATTAAAATGTTTTAATTTTTCGAGTATTGTATGATATGCATATGTTTTTTTACTTTCAGATTCGATTGGTTTCCGAAATAAAATTGCAAATAATTCACCTACGAGCTGGTGGCGGAGCAAATCAATTGGTATATTACGAGGTAATTTCACCTAATACTTTATACATTTATATTTTGTATAATTTTATTGATGAATTAAGTATTATATATTACATCATATATTTCTAGCTATTGGATGAGAAAAACAATATACAAAAAATTCAACAACGAAATCTTAGATTGCCTGCTGTGAAGGGTCTAACTTTTGTACCAAATAGAACAATATCGCTCGGTATTAATTTTGAGTTTCATCATCCGATATACTTCCAGCTACCTGAAAGATTTCTAGGCGATAAAATTTTATCATATGGAGGAGCTCTAAGATTCGAATTCGCTATTAGAAACAATAGCGATGTGAGAGAGTTTGATGGACATGTGCTAGCAAAACACCCTTTGGCATTGCTAGTGGCACATGACGAACTGACGATTGAATATTTTGATGTAAGTAATTATGTTTAATTGATTTGTATATATATGATAATTATTATTATTACTAGTGATATCAACCTATGTATTGGATTAACTATAATTTCAGAATAATATTGATAATAAAGAAAATTTCACGATAATGTTGCATGAGTCTTATTGGCGTGTTCGCGATCATCGTGAAAAAGAAGTTACTCGAGAGCTTATGATGGTTGCATTGCAGAAGGTTACAGCTTTCATAATACGAGCTACTACTTACAAGGATTTTGATGAAATCATGTACGTATTTAACTAAAACAACAATTATCATTTAACCATGAATAATATTAATTCAAATTGGACCACAGTAATTGCTGATCAAAAATTTTGCAACCAAATTTAGTAAAAATTTCATTAGAACACATATAGAATTTTTTGCTTATACCACATTACTTTCATTAGATTTAATTTTTTACCGAATTTATATGCAATTTATTCTTCAGATTGAAAGATGTATCACTGGATACTGCAATACTGGTACACGATACTCCGATACTTGGTAATCCCGCATTAGGTATCGAGTTATGCGAATGTCCTTCTGAATATGAAGGGACATCTTGCCAAAATCCAGCTCTTGGTTATCACAGACATAAACACACTGAACCAGCAGCCAAACTGATTCCTAAATATATTGGAGAAGCTAAGAAATGCCATTGTAATGGTCGCAGCGCCAATTGCGATAGAGAAACTGGCCATTGCACGGTAGGTGGTAGAAAAATTTTGAAGCGATAATTTTTAATCATATTTTTCATTTTATGTATTAAATAATAATTACTAATAGTGTTTTTTATTATAAGGTTTCACCATACTAGTGGTGGAATAAAATAATAAATTTGAATATTTATGATATCAATAAAACTAATACATTTAGAAATAACTATTTACCAAAAAAATCGATTATTTTGCGCCGTATATTCTATTACATAGGTTCTAGAAATATTTTAATTCGAGAAATCAAAATCTGTAGGCTTTTGAATAATCTATAATATAAAAATGAATCGCAAAATGTGTTGGTAAGCGCATAACTCAACAAAGCCTGAACCAATTTGGCCCGGCAATCGAATAATTGCCGGGAAAACTCTAAAAACAGCCCTTTTTCTTTTCACATACAAACGTTAGTATTTTCATATTTTTGCCATCGGATACGGAATATTTACTCAAGTCAATGGAGTGTTTTGTGTCAGAATTTTTTTTACTGTGCTCCAATTTGTATGAAATTTTGAAATTAGGTTTATCTTACTCTCAAGTTCAAAAGTGAGAATAATTTTGACTCCTTTGCCATTTCCCGGTGGGATGACATCCGTCTCAGTGGTGTAATTTCATTTTTTTTTTTTTTCAAAATAACATCGGATATCGATAAAAGAACTAATTTTAAGAAAAAAATGTTTTATAATGTTTTTCAAAAAAGCAAATATTCATCATTTTATTTGAAGCAAAGTATATACATTTCGGTATAGACTATAGTGTAATAAAAACATAAACATAAACTTCTCCTTCGGGAAGTTAATAATTACAACGTCTGTCGGGTCATCTAGTATCCAATAAAGATTGGTTCAACTATTTAGAAGAATAAAATAATACATAATTTTACCATTCAAAGAACTAATCGTTAAACATTATGCTACTATATTAGTAATTCTTATGGATCTCCAGCCACAATCTTTCATTGATATCACGTCGAAATTATCATATAACATAACTTCGAAGTCACTTCGTTTAATTATTTGGACCTATATATCCTGTCTATTGAATTCTAGGACTTACATTACAAAAATTTTCATACCTCTACATTATTAAACTAATTGCATAATAATAATATTTTTTATTATTATGTTTTTAAATTTGTCTCCAGGATTGCGGTTTTAACACAGCAGGTCAGCACTGCCAACATTGCGCTGAAGGCTTTTATGGAAATCCTGATAATGAAGGATGCAAAGCCTGTCTTTGCCCTGATGAAGATAGAAACAATGCCAAGTATTGCAACGTTACACATAATTCAGTTGAGCCGCAATGTATATGCAAAGAAGGTGAGTTCATTTTAGTGAATACTAACTATGAATAGTAGATATGGCTGCAAAAAAAAACAGGTATTAAAGATATTAATTTATTTTTACAGTAAAAATATTTTTAAAGTCCATTTGATCAAACTAACTATCAATCAATTATTCAATTTTTATATTGAAAGTCCAAATTTAAGATTAGGTCACATTTTGCAATCAAATTATTACGAAATAATTTTCTATTAATTCTATTATGAAATTTCAATCGTAAAATAGTATAAAAAACATTCATTCATCACAGTTATTTTTTTTCAATATTGCAATATTATACTATTGCGACTTGCATAAATAATATTATGAAATGTAAAAACGTATTCATATATTACCTGAACATATTGAAGCAATTAATATACCTTTGACTGACAATGGCATCTCGTTATGTGAGTTTCAAAAACTTCTTCAAATCCATTCCAATTCGTATTTTTGAACGAAACCTATTGAATTTTGCTTAAGGCATGTTAATCGTATTTAGAAAAAAATGGTACAAAAACGGTTTTTGGAAGCAAATGATCATTTGATCAATTTTAAAATAAACCTACGTTAAGATCACGTTAAAGACATTAGATGCACATTAAGGGCCTATTCTAGGCATGAATTTTATTTCACTTCAAAATAATTGTAAAAAAGGTATCAATTGGTTTTTTACTATTATTTTTTCTATACTTTTTTTATTAATATTACAAGAGTACCGAAAAAAGGTTAATAATTTTAAAAATTAGCAGTTGTTGAAGTGAGGGCTCCAAAAAATTGACGTGAAAGATGATTGAAAGATGCCCACGATTGCAGCTTTACTAGAATGTTGTCGCTATGGTATACACTACGGACAAAATAAAAAAAAAAGTTTGACAAAATGTTTTTTTTATTTACATAGATTTATTGTCAATCAAAATAATATACATTAAAATGGTTTTTTTAAACCCTTTTTGAGTTTTACGATTTTTTTTTAATTCATTAAACATTAAAATTTGCGAATGAGTCTAGTATATACCATATGTTTTAAAATGTTCGAACGTACTTACTCTTTTTTTTAATTAGAAAAAAATCTTAAAACTATCGACATAAATATGAATATCGAAATAAATTAAAAAATAGCGTTTTTGCATGATTTTAAATAATATTTAAAAATAAAATACAACAAAATTTCTTATACATGTCTTCAAATATATCTCATTTATTGTTAATATTTTTGCGAGTTTTTAATTTTAATTAATTCTTCTTTTAATGCTCAATTATTTAGGATACACTGGTCCAAAATGCGACATGTGCCAATCCGGTTATTTCGGAAATCCTATGGAATTTGGAGGAGAATGTAAAAAATGCGACTGTGAACAAGGCGGTAGTACAGGATCGGATTGTAATTCGACAACTGGAGAATGTGTTTGCAGAAGTGGAGTAACGGGTTCTAGATGTGATACATGTATTGCAGATAGGCACGAGTTTGTAAATGACAATTGCCAACGTAGGTTTTCCTAATGCGTTCAAATATTTATGACATTCGAATATAATGACCATATGTTGATTATCACTATAAATGTTATCTATAAATATTTTTGGTTTAACAATTGCAATTACTTTTACAGCTTGTGATAACTGCACCCAAATTTTGCTGAACGATCTAGATGATTTGATTGAAGAATTAGAACGAGGAACAAATCACACATCACAACGTATTCCCCACCTTGGCCTATGTTATTTGAGTTTGTCAATAGAACACAATCGCTCAGAGAACAACTTGATCAATTGAATCGTGCATCAGAATCCCTAAATATTAATGACGATGAATACAGAAACCTGGAAAAGCAAATAAAGGATTCACTTGATCTTGCACGGCAGAATTTAACCAACATTGAAAAACTATCTACAGACTCTGAAAATTTGAAAGATGATGCTTTATTATTCTGGGAACATGATTTAGAACCTGCTATTAAAGACATGAATGATATTATTCAACAGTTGAAAAATTTCGTAATGACTGCTTCCACTATTGATACAGATGCTGCTTTGATGAATGCGACCGAGACCTTGAACCAAATTAAAGCTATTTCATTAAGTGATATTGAAGAAGAAGCAAAGAAAAAATTAGAAAATTGCGAGATTTTATTAGATTACATTAATATGATGCTGCCTTCATGGTCTGCAGAAAAATTGGATTGGGTTAATTTGAACAATAGTTTGGACGCTGTTGATCGAAAAATTGACGACAGCCGTAGGCAGATGTTCAACATCACAAATACTGAAAAACACGTTAGAGATAAAATAGATTTTCTAACAAATGCACTATCTTCATTTAATGAGAAAGTAGAAGATATCATGGAAAAGGCTGGTGATCTCTCTGTACTTCCATTTTACCTGAACATAACATTTGATGAATACGAGACTAGATTAGAGAATTGGGATAATGACTGGTCTAATTACAAAGACGACTTAAAACAGAAAGAAGAACTTCTTCGTAGATTGGGACCAGAGTACGACGAGATTTATGTAAAGCCTAGTATGGAACACGCTTTAAAATTGAAAGAAGATGCTGAACGATTTAAAGCGTAAGTTTAACACGCGTTTTACACAGACAATTATTAGGAAAAAATGTGCTGTATACAATTTTTGTACATTTTTTTAATATGTAATTGTTTAAATGCACTATAATTTTTCAATTAGAACTTTTTCATACAGTATCATATTTTTTGCTAATTATTTTATAAATTTTTGATATATATATATATATATATATATATATATATATATATATATACATATACACCTATCACCCGTTTTACACGGTACTCGTTTAACACGTTTCCGATCTTACACGGTTTTTGAAAATAATCTTTAACGAAATTTATTAATTTTGTATTTACACGAAATTATAAACACTGAATTATATTTTATTAAATCTACAGTAACATTTTAATTGTTTTACTGTCAAAATACAGCACTACAAAATGTTACAGTTACGAATGTTTATTAGTCTAGGTTTATGATGAAAATATGTAGATGAGATGGCAACTCAATGTTTTATGATCCAAAATCCAAATTTTGTATGTGTATAAGCTAGTTTGATCGAAATATCAAAACAAAGAGCATATTCGTTTTTAAGCTTTGCTTTTAATTAGTGTTTAAATATAGTAGATTGCGTACATTTATTCAAAGTGAGCAAATAGCGGAACCATTTTTCAATCTTTAATTTATAAAAAAAAAATACAATTCGGCAGTGGCAACAGATGAAAGTAAAAACTATAGGGTAAAAAAAGGTTATATCTGTAAAAACCAATTTTAATTTTTATATGTAAAAAATTTTTTTTTAGTTTTTTTATTTGTTTTATTATTAAATTAAACTATTTTTTTATAATTTATTAAATATATTTGATATGAAAAATAATAATGTTTATTTTTTGTTTCATGTATTCGTTATTCATCATATTAAAGAAGGGCTTTTTCATGGTAACTTTCGTTTAGCACGGTTTTTCATATAAGAGTGATTTTTTCGAGTTACACGGTTTTTTCTGTAACGTATCTATCGTGTAAAACGGGGGATAGGTATATATATATATATATATATATATATATATACACCTCGACATTAGAATTTAATTTGCTATGTAACAACGCTCGAACTGGTCGTATCTCATAGCAACTTTTCTCATATAAATACATTTAAATACCAATAATTTGTTTCCGCTTTGTAATTTTTGTAAAAAAACATTAATATCAAACGTAAATTATTTATCAATATAATATCGTAATATTATTCATCAATTTAATTATTATTTTTTTCTCGTTGGACAACTCCCATGCTCAAACTGTTGCAACTTTTTCGGAGTGATTTTACCCACAAGTTTCGAGCTCAGAAAACTGATTTTTAATTGTTGTAAGACCCTTATTGGAGATATATAATTTATCAACTTATTTGTTTAATCGGAGCACATGTCTATGTTACGCTATTTCATCCTCGTACATTCTTATATTTTTCAATAATTTTACGCTTTAATTTAAGAGATATACCTTTTCTTTAGACTCATGGGTATAAAAGTAAATAATATTTTGTAAATAAGAACTCAACCGTACAATTACCATTAATGTATAGTTAAAATTTTAATATACATATATACAATATATTACCACCTTACAATTTACACCTAGTCTTATTTTAGATTATATTATTTATGTCAGAATTAGTTTTTCTTAATAAATTTATTTTTAATTCAGGCAATTCAGTATATCTGAGAACACAACTAGAGCAGTTGAGGCAAGCACAGCCTATCAAAGAATTATAGACGGCATTAGTGAGACTAAAAATAATGTACAATCAGCTAAATCATTTGTAACTGAAGCGGATACAACTCTCAACCCATCAGATGGACCTAAATTAACTGATCAATCATTTGAAATTAAAACACAATCAGAAGAGCTCGATAAACAAGCTAAGGATATTTCAAATAGGGTCGAAAGTAAGTTAAGCATATTGAGCACGTTGTTTTCTATATTTTTAATTAAAAACTTTATAAATAAAATGTAATTGATGACAAAAATAAAATTCCATTCTTAATATTAATCCAACTATTAATCAACAGATCTCAGAGATCGCGTACGAAAACAAATAACAGAAACGGATAATTTGAGACAACCTTTACGATCAATGAGAATTGATGTTGAAAAAATGAATCAAGATTTGGATACTATTGAAGGGAAAGATAGAGAAATTATTATAATAATGGAGAGAGAAACAAGTCACGCAGCTAATGTGGCCAGTGAAATACTTACGAGTCCGATTCCAAACTTGACTGATAGTTTTGGTCAATTTAAAAATAGTACGGACAAAAAATTCGAATTAAATGATGTTTGTAAGTGTATTTTTGAAAATATTATTTGTATATGCCTTTTACCTCAAAAATCCAAAACGATATAATAATTAATTATTGATTAAGTATATACAAATTCGAGAATGTATCCCTAGATTTGATTGTAAGTTAAAGCTCAGTCAAATATATGTTTTACTACACGTGTCAAAACTTCAAAATTATTGCAGTAAAGTTAATTTTAAAATTAACGTAAATTGAATTAGTATATCATTATTACCTATTGTTATATATCTTCTAATCTAATTAAGGTCATGTGTCATTGCTCTGTCTTCTGTTTTTAGTGAAAACATCCCATGATAACTATCAAGAGATAAACATAAAGCTGAAGACTTTGGAACCTAATCTAAGAACTACTGAAGATGAAATAGTTAATCTCTCAAATATGTTCCAAAAACTTCGAAATCAAATTGCTTTTGCCAGACAGATTGCTGATGGGGTACATACGCTTTTTATATGATTTTATAATGTCTGTTTGATTATTTTTAAATCTGAATTTTTATCATAACGTTTGAAGTTATAAATTTTATTACTGATCCTTAGGTATCAGTATTGTGTATATACATATACAAAAAAGATAGTATTCATTAATAGTTTTGAATTAAGTTTTAAATTAATATATAAGTATGTATAAATTAAACATCACTTGCTATTGAATATTTGAAAAGCTATTATTATTGTATGACTTTGTTTGAAAATAGTATGTGCGCATTGAATTGATAAGTTAAATATTATTTATAGATATCATTGTCGTTGACACAAGAATTAGCCCAGTTTGATGAGCCATGCCAGCGGGAGTATGCTCCACAATTCCTCACTTCATCCAGTTCAAACCTTATAGAATTCAAAATGTCTGTGCCATTTGGTATTTCAGAGTCTGGGCTTATATATATTCTTGGAGTTAAAAAAGAATACATTGCTGTCGAGCTAATTGAAGGTTCCGTTAATGTAAAATGGAACTTAGGTGGAGTCACTAGTCAAACCAATTTGTCACTTGTCTTAGATCAAACAGATGATAATGAAGAAAGTGGATGGTATAAAGTTAGCGTTACTAGGTGATTATATTATTTTGGATATTAATAATAAAGTTTTAAATGTTTATTTTAAAATCTATGTTTTTATACAGAACCTCACAAAATATGATACTGGCAGTGCTAGGTTCTAGCAATCGTTTGCATGAAGATCGTGTAGTAGGCAATGAAGTGTATTCTATACTCGATTTGCCAAAAAATGGAGCTAGGTTGTGGCTTGGTGGTTTTCCTATAGACCAATTAGACGAACATGACTTATCTCCAAAGACACCAACCGAGATTGGGCTTCGGGCTCGAATAGATCAACTTAAATTGGATTCTGTACCAATTGGCTTGTGGAGTTTTATTAACATAAATAATTCTAAATGCGCTGCAGCGAGAGTTGGGTAATAAAATATTTAAATTTATGTTTTAAACTTTAGCTTCTGAATCGATTTTGATTATTCAAAAACCGTTTGAAGGATATAGGTTGGGAAAGATACTAATTAGTTTTTGGTAAAGATCGGCCGGCCCGTTTTCTTGTAATAAAGTGTAGAAAAAGAAAATTTTCGGCGATTTTTATGAATTTTTTTTGACGGTAGATACCAATGTCCTGTAGATCATACTATAATATTACAGCCCTACGATAAGTCGTTTAATTTTAGAATCACGCAAAAGTTTGCAAAAATTAGTATCGGTTTTTTGCCGTTTGTCTAAATTAGACCTTTCATCGACGTTTGCTCAATAACGCCTGAACCGATTTCAGAACTTTAGAAGCTATTTCATGTATCTCGATGAGTATTATCGTTTGTCAGTTTTGTGCGACGATCTGCTGAGCCGTTTCTTTGTAATTTAGAAAAAAAGTGTTAAATTTTTTGTCCACATTTACGCTTATATTACCGAATCGATTTTAAAATAACAAAAACTGTTTGAAATATATTAGTTGGGAATGATACTGATTAGTTTTCGGTGAAAATCTACCGAGCCGTTTTCTTGTAATTAACTGTTGAAAAAAAAATTGAAGCCGATTTTTATGGAACTTTTTTGCGATATATATCATGGTCTTATAGAACTTACTAAAATATAACGGCCTTACGAAAAGTAGTTTAATTTTTAAAAATCATCAAAATTTGAGAAAATGAGTAGTTTTTTTGACGTTTGTTAAAATTAAAATTAGACGATTTACTTGGCACGAGGGGCATGTAAAAAATAAGGTTCCCAACTCTGTACACTCGCCGGGCGAGATACTAGGGGAAATCCGGCAATACTATTTTCATTGTTGATTCTTGCCACTCCATTCCAACTACGTGGAAGATCACTGCAAAGCTTAGTGCCAATCGCGATGGAGCGCGTAATCGCCGTCACTGCCAGGTGTAAAATCCATTCAGTCATTCAATTTTTAAACGCGAAAAAGCTTACACCTATTGAAATTCATAGACAGTTGGAAGAAGTTTAAGGCAAATCTTGCATCAGCGTCCAGCACGTCCTCAAATGGTGCAGGGAGTTTTCCGAAGGACGCACGGACGTTCACGACGAGCAAAGGAGCGGGAGGCCATCGAGTTTTGGGACCGAAAAAGTGTCTTGCTTACCGAGTTAATGCTTAAAGGGTCCACTATAAATTCGGACAGGTACTGCGAGACACTAACAAAACTCAAAAGAGCCATCCAAAATCGCCGGAGAAGAAGACCAAGCATGGGCGTGGCGGCGGAGTTCTTCGAAGCGGGTTTTCAGAAGTGGAAAACTCCTCAGAAAAAATGCGTTGAAAGATCTGGCGACTATGTAGAAAAATAGTTTGAAATACAAGCTTTCCGATGGTATACACATTTATTGCAATAAAAAATGTCTAAACCCTGAAAAAAATGTGGGAATCTTATTTTTTACATGGCCCTCGTATAACGATAGAGTACGTGGTCTTAATGAACATACTAAATCATTAGAGTCCTGGACGGGAACTGGTTCTATTATAAAAATCATTGATTTTTGAAAATTTGTTTCTAGAAAATACTTCAAATCACTCATGAATTAATTTTTTATTGATTAAGTCTATTATTTACATACATCGGGTAGTTCGTGTAACTTGCCTCAAGGCAAAATACCAATACCAACTAGTTTCTTCTGTCTGTGTCTGTTTTGTATTAGTATCGAAGTAAGCAAATAAATTTTTTTCAGGCCAAGTAATAAGTGCACATCCAATCATTATTTCAACGGATACGGTTACAGTAATCCAAACTTGGAGAAATCCACCTCATTCACCAAGCATGGTAAGGACATGTTCTTGTCATTCAGTTTATTAACACTGGACAGCGATGCACTTTTGTTTCTAGCAGATGAACGTGATAAAGTAAGCGTTTAAAATATATATATATCTTTGTTGTAGTCATGTTTATATAATTATTATACTCATACAGAATCGTTTGGTTGCTCTAATGTTGGAAGACGGACACCTAGTCTTTGTAATCAAGTATTCGACAGGGAATGTTTTAAGGATAAAATCTCCAGAAGTGGTTAATAACGGAATATCTGTGCAAGTAGTGGCATTGCGATCATTCCAAAAGCAAAAGGAAATTGGTAAGTAAAGTAGAGTTGAGTCTACCACCGCCCAAGTCGTACCTCAGCCATTTTTTATGATTCGTATAAATTACATTATCTGGTAGTGTTAAGTAGTACTGTTTAGTAGGGTGAACAAACGTTCAAAACTGGAAGGCTTTGTGACATAAACAATTAAGCCTAATCAAACAGTAAGCTTTATGTAAACTTTTTTTTATTAGTTTTGACTCATTTGTAAACCTTATGTGGTTTTTTTATTTCATTCACTAATGTTTATTTATTAAATGGCATTAAATAATTGTCATAATTTAGTTTAAATTATTTAGTAGTAATTAGTAGTTCTAATTTCAAACTTCAAAGACCTTGTTGCTTAAGTCATATCTATGCAAAAAATTCTGTTCGTACCTGTTTTATAAAGAGCGTTTTGTTTTTTTATGATAAATAAATTTTGATTAATTTAATTTTAACTTTTGATAAACCTGATAAATATTGCAGAGTTGTTGTGCAACTTGCGAAACATCAAGTTGGTCTAACCAATAACGTCTTAATGGTACTGAAAGCTCTCCTTTTCCAAAACGTAAAAATACATGAATAAAAAGAAATAAAATTTTAGTATTTTTTAATTATAAGCCAATTAAATAAATATTCTATGAACGCCGAAGATTTTTTTAAATTTATTTCCACTATATATGACAGCGTTATTTCCTTAGGTGATCGACTTGAGCAACCTTGCCCTATTAGACATTGAAAGTATTCTCAAAAATGCATTGTATATATTTGAACTGATTTTTTTCTTCGATAATAATTATAAAATTATCAAATATTTAATTTAATATTTATTGTTTTCAGCAAAATTGCGGATTAATTCGAATGAATACGAAGAACATCCACTCTTTCCTATTACTGATGAAAAATATATTCCCTCAATTGACAATTCAATTGTCTATTTTGGAGGTGTACCTCCAAATTTCACTGACATATCAGGAATGAGTATTACAACTACATCTCTGCTTGGCAATATAGACAAAGTCCAACTGAATAATTTTAATCAAGATCTGACTTCTAATTTATTTTACGGAGTTGAACTTGTGTGTGAGGCACGACTTACCGACATTACTTCATTAGGATTCCCTGGGAACGGATATCTTAAATTAGATAAATCTATGCCAATGCAAAAGAATGCCAATGTCGAATTTGGCTTTAGAAGTAGAGATTCGAATGCTTTGTTAATATTAAACATTCCTAATATGACTTCTGAGTCAAGCACAAGTGATTTAGGAAACGAAGATATGGAAATCAATAGTTTTTACTCTGTCTCACTTTCAGAAGGAAAAATTCTTTTTAAGATAAATACAAATATTGCTGCGACAGAGGGAAAGCATGTTCAGATGATATCAGAGAAAACATATAACGACGGCGAATTTCATGTTATCAGCATTTTGAAAAACGAAAGAAATTTTAAGTTGGTTGTCGATGACATTGAGCAAGATAATGTCGTTCTTAAAAAGCCGCAGAGTAGAAACTTAAGCGTTAATGAATCTGGAAGTATGTATTTTGGTGGAATTCCATCGAATATAAAAAGTCTTATTCAAAACTATGGAATTGAACATAAACCTCTTGTGGGAGCTATCAAACAAGTTCTCTTTGAAAAGAAGTAAGTATGAGGCCTAAATAACATTCAATAGAATAGTTTAGATTTTCTAAACTTTGCTGTTCGATTCATCTTAAAATTAGCATTAATAATACGTAGTTTTGGTTTGTTTTTTATTATTATCCTCAAAACAGAGGCATACTAAGAACATGGGCAAGATTTGAGAGGGCCTGGTAAATGTTCCTTGATAGGGAATTGAATTTTTGAAATTGAAAATAATAACCATGCCGTTTTTGTATGTCGTGGGCGCTTTAATTTTTTATTAGTGAGACACGATATATAATTAATATATCACGATATATAATTATATCACATATTTATAAATGTACTGATAAATTATTACAGTATATATGAATTAAATATATTATTAATTATCAAATATTATTTTTTTCTTTATAATTAGGCTTTTGAATTTTAATACTTCAATTTCACACGTAAATGTGAGCATTGGACGGTTAGGCCCGAATTTGTCTATGAGTAGCTCAAACGATGAACAAAATGACACACAACCAACAGTACGCGCAATTTCAAACATTCCTCAAACTTGTATGAAGGTATTTTACAATCTTATAGTTATTCATAATGATTCATTATTACAAAAATTGATATAAATTGTCTTATAGATTGGAGCTCATTCTATTCAAAAGGACAGCGGCCAGTTTGGAGATGGTGGTGACAGTTACGCTGAAGTTCATCTTGCTAAAAAGAATATTTGGCAGAAGGAATATACAGTCGAGTTCGACTTTAGAACGTTTTATCCAAATGGTTTGCTGTTTGCGACACTGGTAAACTATTATTCAATAATTAACTTATACAATGTAATATCTGGGTTTTATGATGTATGATTCGGTTAAAAATAAGTGCACTTCAGCTTACTTTTTAAATTTCCGAAACAGAAGCTTGTTTTTGCCAGAAAATCTGAATTTGTTAGTTTCATGTGTTTTACTTTAAGCCAGGTTTGAAAAATGTGTATGTGTATGTGAGCCGATTTATTTGGTTTTTGTCGACGTTTTCTCAATAATGGCTGCACCCAGGAGCGTTTTAAGGGTCCTCAGCGCCCGCATGCCATTTTTTCCTGGGCGTTTTCATTCCTTTATTTTTATTAACTATTTTTACAGTTAGTCATTAAAATTATAAAGCACCCCTAAGGCGAGCGCCCGCATTTTTCGCATGTATGCATTCAGGTTAGGACCGGCCTTGGCCGCACCTGTTCCAAAAAACTTTAAAGCCATTCGATGTAAATTGATAAGGACTAGCGTTTGCCAATTTTACATGACGATAAGTCAAGTCCTTTCTTCATAATTAGCCGAAAAGTGCAACATTTTTTATCTACGTTCTAGAAGAATTCAAAAACTGTTCGAAAGATTTTCATTCGGAATCGTTCTGATTTGTGTTTGATAAAGATCGGTCGGGCCTTTTCTATATGATTAATTGTTAAAAAAATATTCTAGACTATTATGAGGGAACTGTTTTATTATAATAGATAATCATAGTTTTAAAGAATATGCTACAATATTATGGGCGCAGGAAAAGTGGTAGTATTATACAAATTCGGTAAAAATTGGAGCAATGGGCGACGCATGGGATATGCAAACGCGTGTTTGTGCGATGTACTTTATCATAAGTTTGTTTTCGAAATTTTTTAAAAATTTTATCCAAATAACTAAATCTAACTTCTTATTTATAAGTTTATCAACTGCAAGGAAGTTACTCCATTTAGTTACTATTTTTTCAAAAAATCTATTATCATAATGGTCATATTTGATATAAGTTCCTAGTTTCTATTTAGCTTTTATCTGTTTTTTGAATAGATAACGATCATGATAAATGGCATACATTTTATTAGTATATTTTAGTTTATGTTAAGCTGTGTATAAATTACAAAAATTATTACATTTTCAGCCGGCGAAACCCAGTCATAGACATTACGTGATACTGTCTTTAGAAAACGGTCAACTTATCCTACAAGTTCGATCTAGCAAAACTCGTGCTGTCCTACAACTGCCAACAACTCGCTTGAATGACGGCAAATGGCATCGCGTCAAATTGGTTGTCAGTGCACCTCGAGCAGGTTCTAGAACAACAAGAAATTCTGAAGAATTACACGAGACGCATGGTATCAATTTTTTTATTTCAACATTTGAATTCAATGATAGTAACAGAAACCTAACATTAATTATTTTTATGAAGATGAAAATAGAGAAAAGCGACAGACTGATGAAGCGCAACCTAAGAAGAAGAAACGCAAGAAGGGTAAGAAGGAACATAGAAGCTATGCTGATGAGGCTAAAAGGGGATCAAGAAAAGCTACACTTAGTGTGGATGGCGTTACTAGCGCTCAAGCTAACTTGCCGGATAAAATAAAAGTTGCGCCCATTGTATACGTTGGAGGACTGCCGAATAAGGAACTACCAATGCCTGTAAATATGGTTAGTAAATACATTTACTAAAACATTGCGTAATAACATTTAATATGACTCTATGAAAAATGATCCCAAAATATCATTAACAATTTTAAAAGTACTTCATAACTCAAATCTTTGCCCAACATAATTTGTTGTAGTGAATGTATTGTTGAGCTATTTTTGTGTCGTAAAATGTTAATTTGTTTTTTAACTTCCCTTAGGGCAAGTTATAGTAATCGCAAAAAATCGAAAATGAAAATTTTTATAGATCTTTACGTTTCAAAACCTTCTGAACATTTTGGCATACCTTAGAAAAAATGGATGTATGTGTGTGTGTGTGTGTGTATATATGTATGTTCGGATAGAAATTTTCGTCGACGATTTCGGGAACACGGATCAACAAAAGTGCCGAAAACGGTAACTCAGTTTTTAAGAGAACGGATCGTCCGATTTGAATAATTCAAAAAACTAAATGAAGAACTGTTCAAATTTTTGGAAAGACAGGTCTAACGACTTTAGAGATATGCAGGAAAAAGTAAAAAAATGAGCCATTTGGCGGTCAAAAATGAACATTAGACATATGCACATCAAATTATCAGATATTCTATAGAGATTTTAACAATAAGTATAAATTTTGTTTACATTCCTATGGGTTCCATACCAATGTTTACGCGTTAGAAGGCGACGCGGCGCTTACGCGCTTTGATATTTTGTCTTTATGCAGTTAAAGCAGTACGATTGCTTTGAAAAAAAATTTAGAATTTTCTCAAAATATTTCAAAATAAATGATTTAAGATGGAATGATTTAATATAGTTCGAAATTTTATTAAAAGTTTCAAATCATTGATCAACTTTTATTGATTATTATTATTGATTATTTTTAATTACTCGAATTTTGAATTGCGGTACGGGAAGTTCCAACAATTTGCCTGAAGGCACGATGCCCTTATTGCCTTAAGACAGAATTCCACTTACAGCTAGTTATTATAAATATTTGGCGGTTGCTTAGTGGTTAGAACTTTTGGCATCCAGTCCGCCCCAGCCTGATGTGAAGCACACCATTTTCATTAGATGGTAATAAGTTTCCAAGTGAAAATAGTCTCAAAGAGCCAATAGATACTGAATTCTTGGAAATAATAATCGCTTAGAAAAAAAGCAGAATTCACGGATTATTATTTTCTAGAATTTGGTATTTTTTGTCCCTGGCACGATGAATTGTGAACCCTTGGTATTTATAAGAGAAAACTTTTGCTTTGCTTCTACATTTTCAATGTAGTCACTATATAACTTTATCATTTATTATGCAAGTTTTTCTTTATATTTTAATTTATTCATAGCTTTGTTTTTCATGAAACAATATGCTAATTTGTTGTATAAATAACTTTTGTAACAAGGTGTTTATTGATATATTAAATTTGTTATAACCTTTAGTTTTTTTTTTAATTTTGAAGCTTATGAATGAAATATTTTTTTGGAAGTTTTTAACTCGATGAATTATAACACACATTTAGTGTCAAAACGTATATAATAAATAGTTAAATTATTTGTTGTTTTTTTATTTCAAATACTTGCAAATTAATTAATTATTCATAAAATCTAATTCAAACATATATTACTCTCTTTCAGACGCAAAAACTTGGTGGTTTGAAAGGATGCGTTCGTAGTTTTAAAGTCAACGATGCGAAAATTGATTTAGTTGGAGGATTTATTAGTAATGTGAGACAATGCTTTCCAAATGTTGAACGAGGATCTTACTTTGCTGGAGATTCATATGCCGTATATGGTAACATCAATAAAATCATAATATATTTCTTTGCGTATATATTATTTTATGATTAAAGCAGTATATTATATATGTTTATTTATTTATTTATTTATCCACTTTTTATTTATTTATATATTTGTTTTAGATAAGGAATTTGTTATAAACAAAGTTTTGGAATTGCAATTGGAGTTCCGAACGTCGATAACATCTGGAGTCTTGTTGAGTATTGCTGATCAGTCTGGAAAACCAGCATTGTCTTTAGAAATCAATGATAGCAAGGTATTACATATTCCATAATCTACACGCACGATCACACACACACAACAACGTTCATTTATATATATATATATATATATATATATATATATATATACAGTGCTGGATTTACAGTAGGGGCAATCAGGGCTACTGCCCAGGGCGGCAAATTTTGGAGGGCGGCAAAATTTGGATAGTGAGAAAAAAATTCTATACAATATAATCAACTTTTTTAAAAAACATTTTTTATTTCAAGAAATATCATTAACAAAACATAATACGATTGCAATGCAAAATTTGGGCTGAAATAACCGATAACTAAAATTTATTATTTTGCCTTGCCTCCTTCTCCGAACGTACATTATCAAATTGGTTAATAAGTTATCAAAATTGGCTAATTTAAAAATCCGTAAACAAGCTGAAAGTTTGAGAAAAATATGTTCTTCAGTTCTCAAGCCCTCTTAAAATAACGAATTTGTGCACTTCCAAACTTATAGCGTCGAAAAAAAATTAAACTAGTGACTCATGGCATTGTGCCTTATGACAAATTACTGAAACATCGCATACTAAAAATTACATTTTATAAAGAGCTTTAAATTTTTTTGAAAAATGAAAAAAAAAGACTTTTAAAATACATTTTTTGTATTTTGAAATTTTTCGAAAATTATGAACTTTTTGCAAAGTAATCGCGCTGCGTAGCTATTTCATAGAAGAAATATCGAAACTCAATTATCATTTTTTGTAATTGCCTGTGCCAAAAGCTAATCAGCACGTCTCTCCATCAATACAAATCTAATATTTTGTAATTATTCAACCGATTTCGAGAATACGGATCAACCGATTTAAATGATTCAATTCCTATTGATAAGGAGACGTGCTGATTAGTTATTGGCCAAGGCAGGTCTAACCGTTTTGAAAATACGGGCCAAAATGCCAAAAATGATAATTCAGTTTTTAGAAAAAAAGGGTCAAATATCATTCAAAAAAAAATTACAGAATAAATAACTGCTTAAATTTGTGGGGGGCAGGTTTAGCGGTTTCGATCATCCAATAAAAAAATTTGAAAAAAAAGAAACATTTAGCGGACAAAAGTGATCATATGCACATATGCACATTAAATTATCAGATATTTTAAAGCTATTATAATAATAAGTATAAATTTTGTTTACATATATAAGTATTTTGTAACATTGTTTATCCTTTAGACTGCGACGCGGCGCTTACGCGCTTCTATATTTTGTCCCTACGCAGCTGAAGCAGCGCGATTGCTTTAAAAATAGTTCGAAAGTTCGTAAAATTTCAGGGATGGGGCGGCATTTTTGTCAGTGCCCCGGGGCGCCAAATTTCTAAATCCGGCCCTGTATATATATATATATATATATAAAAGTCGATAATACGATTTAACTTAAGTTTTCTTATTGACTAAGATTGAAAGTCAATGATTTTTACCAAGATTTTTTCACAACGTTGGTTTATTTTAATTTGCAGATAATTATGTCGGTGGATTCTGGTAACGGATCTCCTTTAGTATTAGCAAGAGAATTGCCTTTGTTGTGCGATAATAAATGGCACAACATATCGGCATTATACGATTCTGAAGAACTGTCAATTCGAGTTGATCAGCTACTACCATGGTCAAGAGTCAGGGCGCCTCCTGGACATGACATGCCTATATTTAAAGGTCCTTTATATATAGGAGGACTGCCTGGTTTGTATTATTTAATTTACTTTATTATTAAGGCAATTATTCCTTTAATCTCTAAAGTTAAATTCATAAAAACAAAAAAGTATAGATTTTAACTTTTAATATGAAACAAATCTAGTGTAAATTAAATTTTACATTTTTTTCAAAACCATTTTGCGTTTAAGATTATGTTCTTTTTATGTATATTTTTTAAAAAATTTACTGAGTCTTCGAAGTTTAGTTTTTAAACACTGATAATTTTGGTTTACCATGGAAAGTATTTTTTGCACACTTCATGAATCTTGCGCTAAATATAGACGAAGCTGTCTTGCAAATTCGGGTCCAAAACAATAAAATTGTTGGGCAGAAGCTAGTGTTTATTTTGTATATATAAAATTTTTAAATTTTGAACAAAATGCATTTTTTGTAAAAGTTATATCGTACCGATATAAGCATATTTCGATGATTTGTTAATTATGAGCACATTGTTACATTGCCAATATCGACGACTCTGTTATTAGCGTATATAAAAATAAGTCGGGTTTTCCTTCCTGACGATATAACTCCTGAACGCACGAACCGATTTCGACGATTTTGCATTCGTTGGAAAGATCTTGGGCTCCGTGAGGTTTATAACAAAGAAATTTGAAGAAAGATTCCAACAGAAAAGTGGAAAACACTTTTTCTTTTTTTACATACATCGTCATCTTCGATACTTAGCATGTACTGCAAACTAATATTTTTTGTTTGAGTGCTACTCATGTGTTTGACAGCTACTCATTGTTCTCTGCTCAGTTAATTTCATATGACAAACCGGCATTATGTTCACTGTGAAATTGTGCAAAAAATGTAAAAAAATAAGTTATTCGTTTCCTAACATTTCAATTGGAAACCATCAAATCAATCACGTGTATTGTGCAAATTTTTATTCACTTCCAACAGCAGGTAATTTTTTTCATTTTTTAATCACTAAACGAAATTTTACATAAAGTGAAACCATCTGGTGGTGAAACAGAGTTCGCCCGGTTTGCTAGTTATTTTATTTAATTTTGGCATACAGTTTAAACAAGCTAGTGAGCTTTCATATTAAACCGTTGTTGTTGTCCAAATGTGTACCGTTTCTCAGAAATAGCAAACGATAAGCGAATTTGTGTGGTTGAACGTAGAAAAAAGCTTTCAAACTTTTTAATTCATTTGTTAATATATATAGAAGAGTAATTGTGGTTTTTTATATTCCTTTAATATGTAGCTTCAAATTATCGTTAAGTAAATTTTTGAAAATATAAACTAAAATGACTTATGTGATACTTGTTTCGATTTGTCTCATATGAGTCCGATTTGTTCGCATAACTATTTTACGATGACAGTGTTTCATTACAACAGTGAACATCAATTAAAATTTGTGTATCTATTTTTATTTTAATAAATTAGTATGAAATCGTAAATTGAAAACGAAATATAAATAAATGATATCGAAATGGAAGTAACAACAATAATTTTTTTTTCTCTCAGAACAGCATATGGACGTTACTGTTGGAAAACATTTAGATTGTACTTCCTCTTGTAAACGCTGCAACAATGAAAACCAAACGTCAGGCGAATTTTTATACGAAATTATATGAGAAATTCAAAATTTGTTAAAAAGTTTTTCATATTATTTTACTATTTGATGTTGTAACATTGTGATCCTTGCCATTTAACAGAGTACCCCAGATACGGGGTTCATTGTTGCAATTGATCGATCTGACTAAAGTGTAATTGAAATGAAAATGTCACTAATAATAAAGTAATGGTCCAATTCGACCGTAAAACGGACCAAAGTTATGGCAAGGCTATGTTACCCTGCGTTTTTCATATAAACTATCACTAAAAACTGTCCAAATGATTTGTAATTACTGCGCAGTCAGGCTTTTTAGACATATGTTAGATATTTTGGAATTTAGAATTAAATATTTTAAAATAGACATTGGTCTATTTTACGGCTGAATTGACCCATAATTTGGCTTTAAGCAATACGCATTAAGCCGTTGATACGACATTAATAAAATATGAATAAAAAAACACGAAATTATATTAAGGAGGTATTCTAGTGTAGAGCGATGAATTTTAGTTCATTTTTAAAGTGTCGTAAAAGAAAGCAATGAATGTTTTTACTATTAATTTTTTTACCACTTGTTTATTAATATAATTAAAATACAATACAAAAATTAAAAAAAAAAAATGAATATTGAAGAAACTGGCAGCCGATGAAGTGAGTGGTCACAAAAAATTGGCACCTCAGTCTTGACATGATTTCAGCCCTCTTAGCCATCAGAAATAAAAGAAATAAAAAGATTATTACATTACAATGTTGTCGCAATAGCTCGATCTAGCGATGAGTAAAAAAATCTTTTTTTACAAATTGGCGACTGTTTGAAAAAAAAGTGTCTTTTTTACTGTTTTTTTGAGTTTCACGAAATTTTTAAATATAATAAAAATTGGAATTTGGGAATGATGCTAGTTTGGGCTATAGATAGGTCTATGAACAAGACTCTCTCTGAACATTTCAAGTGAATCGGTCGAGTAGAACTTGAGAAGTCGTGTCAACAGTACTGAAAAAGTCTGTTCTGAGAAAAACGCATTTAAAGTTTTGCGTGAAGCCACACCAGTATGGAGACCGAGTCAGTAAAATGCCTATATCTCCGAAAATAATTCAAATTTTCAAAAACCTTCTCGTACCCATATTCTTAGATAGTTAAACTTTGAAAATATGAAATAAAAAAATAGTTTTTTTTATTTTTACACTAGAATACCCTTTTAATATTATCATATGTTTGTTCTTTCAGACGAAGCTACGAGTGGCAGTCTAGTTACCAGGGACAATTTCAATGGATGCATAAGAAATGTTGCTCTTGAGGGAAAAATCAAGGATTGGACGGACATGGATAGTCTGCACAATGTCCTCCTAGGTTCATGTCCTGTTGCACATTGATGCACGTAAGACTAAAATATAATTTTATTATACTTAGTTAAAATAATCAATAACTCTTCAATAGATAATTGAAAATCGTTACTTTACATTCATGTTTGGAAAATGTCAATCCTGGCATAAAAAATATTAAAAATATTTTGTATTTACTTTGCGGAAATGATAATGACCAGTGCTAATGAAATTAAGAACGTCACGTATAATTATTACGTCTTACGTATTTTCAAATATTTGTGAAATCAAAAGCAAACGCTTAGTCAGTATTGATATGAATCGAACAATAATCACAAATTATAATTTATTTTATAAAGTTTCTTGTTGTTTATGATAGAAAAGTATTTATATAACAATTAAACATTAAACATATTATGAGTCATAGTGTAATTATTACGTATTAAGAATTAATATTATTTATAAAGCCTTATCTAATGTTTATATAAATAATAAATTATAGATTGCAAACGAAACAACAAATATTGTATAAATGAGAATTATTGCATTTTAAATAATATTTAAGTAACTTTAAGTAAAATTATATAAAGTCAAATTTTTATATTATATTGACGGTTTGTCATTTTTTGACTATCTTGACATGAATGTCGTTTAATCAATTTTGAGAGAATCGTTCACGACCTGCTCCTAATATTTTTTAACCTTATTCGTAAGTACAAAAAGTTTAGGTACATCAAATTTGAACACCGATTACTTTTCAAGGAACTAAATATTCACATATTTTTTTATGAGTTCCAAAGTATTAGTTCGAAATATATGTGGATGAAGCTTTATTTTGAAAATTTTCATAAATGTTATTTTTTTTCATAGACAACGCACGAAGTCATATTAATGTTGAATGAGTTAATATAAATATGAATAAATTTGAATAATTTTTTAAAAAACTACATAAATTACCAAAACAATTTTACGTAATTTGAACTAATACTTTTAGTTTTTAATTTTTAACAAAATACACGGGATGATGAAATTACCATTTCATAATTATAGAAATTGTAGAAAATATTCTGAGTCATGTTCATGAACGGTTGCTCTTCTTTAATGTTACTTTATTGATTGTAAGTTACGTTGTTGCATTTAAAATGGAAAATAATAATTATGAATATAATATATATCACAATTTTATTAAACCAAAGAATATGAATATAAATAGTTTTTATAGAATAAAATTTACCATACTATTTTTAAATTAATCTATTCAGGTTATATTTATTTGCAATTCACATTTCTTAATGCATATCAAAGATTCTCTTCCAGATATTGAAGGGTACATGTACCTTATACATTATATTAACGTTTTAAATGTGTACAAAGCTTTACTTATTATTAAAATTATTTATATGTCCAATACAGTTAGTGATAATTTATCTTTAGTCAAATCATGAATAATATGAATGCATATTTAATGACATAGTTAAGAAGGTTTGCTACTTAATTCTGTAAAAAGTGTTCGATGTATATATTTTAGCTTAACATACTTTTATAAAACTAAAACTTAGTTATAAGTCAGCATACAAGAACTGCCAATATTATTTATAAAATACATGTTAATAATTAAATTTACATTTACAGTCATTATCTAGTATAAAGTAATTTAGTTAGCTTAAATTCAAACGAGAAGGGGCCAAATGTATCACTATTTGCGCTGTATATATATATATATATATATATATATATATATATATATATATAATGTAGTCGTATCGTGTATCTTTTCTAAATGGGTAATCCTGCAAAGTAATTCTAAAAACTAAACTGAAATTGAATAACATCATGCGAGTAATTCTTGCCAATTTTTTATTTGTATTTCTATGCAATGTTAAAACATTATAAAGTTATTATATTGAAAAATTTTTTACAAAATATTTTACATGATAATGCTATAATATGAAATAAATGCTTTTATTGCTATTTATGCAATAGAAAGCATCTGTGAATATTTTATACTTGTTAAAATAATAATTACGTGCCTATTTAGATACAAATAAATATTTTGTAATAAAAAATTAATATATAAACTCTTCTGATAAAATTATATTGTGTTTAAATAAATTTTATTTTATGAAATTTTAATGTGAATCTTGATAAGTTTTTCAGAAATTGTTTCTGCCAACGCTTCAGTTTTGGGACAACCTGATATTAAGCAGATGTGATATAGATTTTTATTAGAAAATACAGATTTCTAGCTCTTGTCGGCAATACAGCAATAAGTTAAAATATAGCATTACTATTAGAAAGAAAAACCATTGGGTTGTCTTCTGATACAAAATGTATCAAATAGATAAGGCAGCCATGGGATTGCCTTTTAAAAGCGACGTTGAGAAGAAGTATCATCACAAGAGCTTATTTGTTCTTATTGCTTTTCAAAGAGAACAATCAAAATATTTTCTATGTTTTTTTTTTATTTTTACAGCATTTCTCGAGCGATGGAAAACAAATAAAGATTACCAAACTACCTATGTTTAACCTAATAATCAGGAACATTTTTAGTGAAACGATAACTCATGTTATCCAACGAATTCGAGCTAAAACTGATTGACGTCAGTTTTCAAGAGTTTGATCACCAGCCTGTTTGTCAAAGATTTTAATCTTGTAAGTATATATATAAATACGTATTTAAAATTTACACGTGCTATTATATGCTACATTTTTCTTATTGTTGACAAAATATTATCGATAAGCTTGTGGCTAATAATAAAGTCTGTGTGTGTTAATTTATGTAATTATAAATGCATTTATTTTACATTCTCCAATAGACGATAAGGAGAAAATTATATGTACTAATATAAATATAAATATATTACTCACTATAAATACATGAGTCAAACGTGACCTAATATATTTTGAAAATTTTGTCCAACGATATTTATTGTAATTAGTGAACAAGGGTTTCGCTATACATACCAATAACAATAACTCTATTAACTGCGTAATATAATTTGTTTTATTAACACCCGTTAATGGCTTTCTTTGGCCATTTTGTAATGAACAAATAACATAAATGAAATCTAATACATCTTTATTTTGCATAATGCCGAACAAAAAGCCATGTCTCTATTTGTTCAGAGCCTTGCTTCAAACATAACATGGTACTAAATACTTTAAATATTTGATTATTTGCAAAATATTATCTTTTTATTAATATATAGGATATAAATTACTTACTATATAGGGCGTACGTGAAAAAAAATTGTAGAAAAATTGCGTTCATTTAGTAATGTTTAGTGTAATGCCCCCAATAAATCCGATCGTATAAAGAAAATATTGTTTTAGAAAGTCATTATATAGAGAAAAATATTTTTGATTTTCTATAAAATAGGTTTTACGTATGATCCAAAAATTGAGTAAACATTTTATCACGGTTCCTGATCGTAGACTAAAATTAATATATGGTAGACCTGGGTTTGAAGATCCATTGGTAAAAAGATCCACCACCGATATCGCAAAAACAAGTAAAGTTAAGAAATTTTAACAACAATATTTGAAAGTAGGAAAAAATAACAAAAGTATTTTCCTTCGCTATTAGCTTCTTTGGTTGTAAGCACTGATGTATAGTTTACGATAACTTAATATAATTTTTATGTATTCGTTATTTAATTGTTTTATAAGATGTATTGTTAATTTTGAGTTAGATTCAATAAAATAGTTTTTTATATAACCTCTATAAACGCTTACACGTGGACGGGGTAAAAAGGACCAGCTGAACTTTTACCCGGACAAAGGTGTAAAAATAAAAAATACTGAATGAAAAAGTAAATTAAGCAAAAAAGTTATTTTACAAGGAATAAATTAAATAAATAGCTATTTCAACTCTGCTTATGAAGCTAGGAGTTTTACTGAACATAGTCAAATATAGTTAGTATAGTTTTTACAATATAATTGCTCAAAGTCAATTTGGGTCTTTGTGCCCCACTCTACCCTATAGTCTATATAGCCCATGGTATCATTTATCTATAACGTTTTCAAGAAATCGAATCAGAATCAGATATTATTCCATTTATAAAGACATTGTGAAGTGCTCATCATTCCGTTCAACTAATAAAAACAATAATAATAACTAATAAAATATTTATTGCACTGATTTTACTATTTTTACAGAGCATTTTTAAAGATTTGTTATTTTTGTTGAATGTTCGATGATCCATTTTTTAAAACTAAAACAGAACTAGAGCTCAGGGATATAAAAAACTGCAGATATTCACTCAAGTTTACATTCTAGTGTACAAATAATATTCTCTATTCGTTCTAGTATACAAAACTAGTAAAACATGCAATTCACTTAAACTATTTCGCCTGTCAGAAAACTTTTGATCTGTATTTAGAATATAGAATTATTTTCAAATATACCTTGCAACATGAAATAATGATATAAAATAAATCGTTATTTCGGAAACATTTGAAAAGTATCAAATAAACCAAGCATGGGTGAACTTCAACTTACGTTTAACTGACAATGACGAATATTAATGTAATTTTTAATAGTAATTATTAATTTATTTTTTTAAAGAATTTGCCCGATGAACGTAAATATTTTCTCACACTATAGCAATAGTATGAAGAATTATAATGGTTTTGTTTCAAATTTATAATCGATAATTTTAATGCTGATAACTAACGATATAAAAATATTTAATAAATACTTTTGTTGCAGTATGATTAACTTTTTTCAATTGACCATATTAGTAATTATTTAGAATTGATAACTGATTTTTATGAACACATATTTTTAATTTCTAATCTAATGAAAAAAATTAATAATCCCGATTAAGATTTGAAGTGCATTATTTTTTCTCTATAATAGAAAACTAGTGGTGTATGGCATCGTGCCTTAAGGCAAATTGCTGGAACTTCCCGTACCATAAAGAAATGTTCGAAAAATATTAAATGTTTTCAAATGGATTATTATAAATAAATACTTTCCGTAACATTGTCTAATATTTATAAGAAACATATAAACTGAATTACAAAGTTGAAATTATTTGTTTAAAGTATATTAGAACGTCAGAATTAAAATTAAAATATGAATTATTTTCGATATACAAAAAAAAAATTGAAACAAATTATTTTTTCCAAAAGTAACCATTTTGTTAAAACACGCAGAAAGTTTTTTGAATCATTCAAATCGGACGCTTAGTTCTCTCAAAAACTGCCAATTTTTGCACATTTAGCTCGATATCTTCAAAATATTTGGTTCTGCATTGCCAAAAACTAATCATCTCTTCTCCCAATCATTACTAATTGAATGTTTTTTAGATCATTCAAATCAGATACTCCGTTCTCTCAAACACCCCATTTGTATTTTCTGCACTAATAATCAGCACATCACCCTATCAATATGAATCGAATGTTTTTTGAACCATTCAAATCGGCTGATCCGTGCGCCCGAAAACGTGGACATCCATTTTTTCTGAGGTATGCCAAAATGTTCAGAATCCTTCAAAACGTGAAGATATGCAAAAACATCCATGTTTGATTTTCGGCCCATTACTATACAAACTACGGAAAGTTAAAAAAAAAAACGATTTACTCAGTCGTTGATTAGAACTTATCGACTTAACAAGTAAGGTCTATATTCTTATCCTATTTGAAATAATTACAGTTAAATGTGACAACAAAATTATGCTGTTTTTTAATTAAATTTTAAATATTATTTTAATACAAATAGCTTAAAACAGTCGATCATATTTTCTCTCTCTCATATTGGGAAATAAAACAATATGTTGTTACTATTCGTTTCGACATTGGTTTATATCGTCATTCAGAAATCCATAATAAGCCATTGTTTCTGGAAAGATAAGGAAAAGATATGCGATAATAAATAATATTATAATTTTTTGAATAAGTTTATTAGATATAGAAACTTACAGTTACCTTTATAGTACTATTGCGGTGATAATACGCTCTTTGTTAGATGCTATTTATCATGCCTATGCATATAATTTTAAAGAATTATTGTACAAAATTATATAATAAAGTGAAAAAATATCTGCTAAAAATATTTTAAGTTAGGAATATGTAAATAATTATCAAAACGTACGCAATGAGGATTTCAAAAAATCTTTAATATCTTATATTCCCCAATATATTCAAATACTTTACAGACGTCTATATTAACGATAAACATTTAATAATGCCATTAAATGTATTATTTAAATATAATATTATATTCCATAATTAATATATTCGACCATAATAATAATTAAAATATTTGTGTATCCATATGTGTGTTTCTTTGTTAACAAAGTAAACACGTAATCAGGCGCTTTTTAGAGATCGCGAACTCGTACTTTTTTATATTTTTCAATCAAATATTTTATACTTCATAAAGTAATCATACAGAAACTAGTCATATATGACCTAGAGAGTGAATAGTTTAAAACTAACTTTGAAAGGCGTCAGTTATTCTACTGCTTAATTATTCTTTGAAACCTGCAAACAAAATTATTTATTTGCATAGAATCTATTTGCCACATTATGTGAATAGAGATATATAAATAAATGTTAATAATATAGAACAATAACTAATAAACGCGAAAATGCTTAAAGGTTTACCAAACCCAAGAAATGTAGAAAATAAAACTTTTATTATAAAGAATTGCGGAAAAAGTACTGCTGACTGATTTTCAAGATTTCAATGATCTTAAACTTGTAAATAAATCTTTACCAGTTTTTTTTAGATAATCTCTAATCTAATTGATTTAATGAAAAAATGTATAGTATTGCCCTAGCGAAGGTCCGTGACCTGAGTTTATCTCCAACTCAATTCAGGGAAACATAGTGTGAAAGGTTTCTTATTGACATTTCACACCGCAGTGCCCGAAATGGGCTATTTTCAATTGGAAACAAATGTTTCATTCTTATTTCCAAGAGAAAATGAACATCGCTGCTGCACGATGCCAGGTTGTCTAGTGCGGGGTTTGAACGCACAACCCCGTCCACACTAGTCCATGCGTTATTTGATATAATAGTCATTGAACTAATTATTCAATATTCAGGCTCTAATGTAATTTATCTTAATGATAAATTAATATAAGATAAAATATATAAAAAAAGATATACTTTTTGCATACTATTTCTCCACAATTGGACTTTTACGATCTTAAGCACCGATCTAAGATACGATCTTAAGTCGTATTGAGGTGCAAGCCTTAGCAAGTAGGATTTCATTTTTTTACTCGAAATTTTTCAATTATAACATTATCAAGTATTTTGCCACTTCACAATCCTGATTAGTTGCGCATATTTTGATAAAACTTTTCAACACACCTCAGTAAATTATTTTTAAAGATAAGTATCTTAAAGTCTATTTAAAAAAATTCAAAATCATAGAACAACAAAAAGCCTTAATTCTTTAAAACTTGGGGCAATTGTAGTATTTTTACTGTGGTACCAAAATGTTATTCACGGTTGCAGTTCCAAAGTTTAAATGAACAAAACTATTAAAAAATAACCACAATAACCAAAAAAAAAACGGTCATAATTTTACAAAAGCTTTAGTTTGCACTTAATTAATAGTTCATAATTTTCAAATAACGTGAGATATTTCTTTTTAATCTTTATCAGGACAGTTAAAGTCAATACTATCACCCCGTTTCGGCTTGACATCAAGGTCTGGGACACCCTGTCCCCATTTGGTCCAATCAGCATGTACCTTCATATATATCTGACACTCTAGTACCGCCAGTGGAATCTCAATCTAATAATGATAATTCAATTTGATCTGTAGATTTGATATTGTTAATATAACGTTTACTTGCATAATTAAATTTAAAAAAAAAAAAAAACAATGAAACGCGAAGGAAGAGTTCGGTTCAAGATTTTTGTGAAAATGTATACAAAAATATTTGCACTCTTCCTACAATTATAATTAAACGGCGAATTCATATCGAGTAAATTTTATCGAACGGTTTCTAAGGGACCGATTCTGCCGCAATGTTATGATAAGGTCATGTTATGAAGAATTTTCCATAGTAATATAGACAAAAGTTATGCGGTTGGTGTTCAGTCAGGCGAATTTCTCAGGTTTTCTCATACAAAACATAACCTAAAAGCCGCACAAATGTCAAAAAAACGATGTTAGATAAGTGTGTGTTTCTGATTTCTCTTAGGTAACATACGAGTGACGTTGCAGTTTATGCTTAAAACGCCAGAATGAACAGCAAATACATGATATTTTGACAGAATTCAGTATGATTCATTCGCATAATGTATGGAGGTCGGAGCGTAACATAGCTATGTCGTAACATTTCTCTGTTATGCGCAGAATCGATCCGTAAGTTTCTGAAATCGGCGCAGTCGTTTTGAGAAAAGATCAAATATTGGCACACATACACTTACACAACTCACATACGTACATACAAGTTTTTCACCTTTTTTGAAACTTGTAGAAAAAGTGATATAGGTATGTTGGAATATAATGAAGCCTATTAACCCAATAGTCATTTTAATAAATATTTTCTATGACAAATATTGATTTAGTAGTAATACCTCATTTGCTTTAATTTAATGGTTCAACGATATATTAGTCTTAGGAAAAACATAGTTAATAACTTGAACTATATATATATATATATATATATATATATATACAGGGTGTCTCAGAGCTTAACGTCAAGATGAAACCGGGTGATGATATTCACTTACATCGGAATTCGAGATACCCAGCTGTAAGTCTGTAAATACTTGTATATTGACACCCTAAAGTTGTCTCAAAACCTACATACAGTAGGGTGTCAATATACAAGTATTTACAGACTTACAGCTGGGTACCTCGAATTCCGAGATTCTTACATAATTTAAGCTTAAATGACTGGACGAACAGCGCAGTTGAAGCGGTGAAATATTCCATTATTGACATCATATATTTTTAGACACCTGGCCCAAATTATTGGATTCCGGTTGGGATGTTCAGCCACATCCACCATCTAGTTCTGACTTTGCACCTTTTGATTACTTATTGTTTTCATCTTTACAGAACTTCCTGAATGGTAAACAATTCAATAGTTATAACATTGTCAAATTGTACCTGATTCAGTTTTTTCTGATAAAAATTAAAAGTTTTAAGGAAGTGGGATAATAGTGCTACTTGAAAGATTGCATAAAGTCATTGATCAGTTATTTAGTTCCATAAAAAATGTCTTTGATTTTTTATTATTTTAAAAATCCGCACTTATTCAGTTGCTAACCTGATATTTTAAAGCTTAACTAAATACAGAAATTCGTATTCGACTATTTGACATCAAGATCTCCTAAATGCATCATTTGAACTCATGGTTTTCGGTACTCTTTCTTTTCATTCGGTTTGCATTCATTGACGTTGTGTTTCAACAATTTTATCTTTACACGTGTTCTTAATTTGATGACTAATACTTTATGCGCATAATTATTGTTGACGATTTTCCCCTTTATTTTATACAATTTGTTATATTAAGCTTCAGTTCACTATAAATAATTCAAACTTGCTTATCAAATCTAGTATGTGACTCATGTGGCAAAAATGTTTTTGTTTTCTGTTCTTGTTTGTTAATTGTGATTAAGTTTAACGTATTATGAAATTATTCGAAATTAATTATACCGTCTTAGAAGTAAAGTAAACAAAAATTTGTATGTGACTGTACAACAGAGATTTGTACATTTTTCTCATTAATCATGCCAGCAATGAACCATTATTAAGGTTTAAAAATCTTGGTACCATACCTTTTATTCGTGAATAAATATACAATAGGGTAAAACGCACTTTAAGCAATTATTGTAAAAACCAAACTACAAATATCACAAAAAAATACATATCAAACGAACTACTATCTCATTATGTTCAGTAAAACTTCAAGCTAATTCTAGAAATGTGTTTATGGCAGTTTTTTCAAAAAGTTGTAACCTTGTCCTTTTTACCCCTTAGGCGCGGTAAAATGGAACGGCCAGTGAGCAAACAAGTCCAATGTCTTATTTTAATTTTGAAGGGATTTTACAAAATAATAGCTACATTATTCAATCAATGAAAAATATGAATTTCATGGATACATTTTTGCCGAGATAATACTGTAAATAACTTTAATTCGTTAGAGTTGGAATAATTCTTTATTTGATCTATCTTTTGTATATATATATATATATATATATATATATATATATATATATATATCGCCGCCGCTCTAGACAACCTGATATTATGCAGTTATATTATGTTTCCAAATAAAAACAGTCCATTTTGGGCACTGCGATGTGAAATGGCAATGAAAAATCTTGTACACTATTTTTTCATGGTTCGAGTTGGAGTTTAACACGTTCACGCTTGCGTAGGCTACCGGTAACTAGCACGATTAAAAAATCATAGATTTCAAATTTATCAATTAATAATAATAATATCAATTTCAAATTATAATTTTTTCATGTATTCAAGTAATAAAAAATACACGCATTCGTATTAAAAATAAATTATAATTTTCAAAATTGTCTTATAATTTTTACTTTTTTGCCGTCATATAAGAAAATTAAAAGCACATATTCAATATTTTACAACATTTACTTTATTTAATGTTTTTTTTCAAGTATGATAAAAATCTAATTTATTGATACAAAAATATAAGCTTGAAAGATTTAGAATTATTTATAATTTTCAATAATTTATTTTTTTTATAATTTTTTACATAACGGAAACTTTTGGCAAAATACCTTACAATGTCATACACTAGTTAACTAGTTTCGTACGGTTACGGAACCCTGGAAATGTCTTATAATTTTTTCGCGCATTCAATTTATAAAAAAATTACACAATTTTATATAAATTTGGTAAATTTTATGCTTACTTTTAATTTCAATTTTTACTTTTTTGCCGCCATATAAAAAATTTATATTCAATATTTTTCTAAATATTTTTTTTCAAAAATTTAATTTTACAAAATGCAATTATACAACTTGGAAGATTTCTTACCTTTTCATTTTTATATAATTTTTACAATTTTGGCCTCATTAATATACCATATCCAACACGCATTCATGTAAGGCGATCCCGAGTTTTTCTTCAATATTTGTCCCGGATTTAGATCTTTTGTCCCGGCGAATTTTCGAAAAGTATAAGTCTAAATTGAATCTTTGCTATTACTCAATAATATAAAATTACAACTTCCCATCAAATATTTGAAAATGTTATTTACAACTAGTATGCTTATATTAAAAGGCTGGTTAAAATAGCTTCTCACATTCTTAATTTTGAACTTCTGTTTTCAAATTTACGAAAATTAACAAAAATTATGAAAATGAACTTTTTGACTGCCTGCAATAATAGCTAAGTATTTTTAAATAGTTATGAAGAATATTGAACTTCTAATTAAATGAATTGAAATATTGAATAGGTTTGAAAGCTGAAAAAACATATAGATTCAAAAATATAAAATAAATTTTAACATATAACGGAATAATGAAGTTTTTAGTCAATAATTCTGATTTAAAAAAAATATTTAAATGAACAATTATTAGTAGTATTTCTTATTTTAAAATTATTTTAAAGTAAATTACTTAAATAGTATTTTTTATTTTAAAATTATTTTAATCCCGCATTAGCATAACTAAAAATTACAGTCCAAGTTTTAAGTTGAAAGAATGTGGCCACCTTAATTCAAGCCAAATAAAAAATTAAAAATAATATTCCAGCACTTCAAATAATTTTCTTTCATAAAATTTGATAAAATTATAATATTTTAAATCAAACAAAAATTATAAACTTGAAAAATTCATAATTTTCAAAATTTTATATACCATAAACATGCAAACAAGTCATATAAGAAAATAAAAATATGTATTTGATATTGGAAATTTTTCAACATTTACAAATAAACTATTTTATTAAAACCTCATTTAAAAAAAAAATTAAAATCTTGAAAGGTAAAAATTAAATTAAACAAAATTAAAATTACTTCCTGTAGGGCAAGCATAGTAAACGCAAAAAAATTGAAAATGAAAATTTGTATATATCTTTACGTTTCAGAAGGTTTCTGAACATTTTAGCATACCTTAGAAAAAATGTATGTATGTGTGTATGTGTGCGGATAGAAATTGTTGCGACGATTTCGTGAACACGATTCAACCGATTTTAATTATTCAAAAAACATTCGATTCCCATTAATAAGGAGACGTGCTAAATAGTTTTTGGCATAGACAGGTCTAGCCGTTTCGAAGACACGGGGCAAAAAGTGCCAAAAACGGTAATTCAGTTTTTAAGAGAACGGAGCGTACGATTTTAATAATTCATAAATCATTTTACTTCTATTAACAAGATGAAGAACTGATTAAGTTTTTGTAAAGCAGGTCTAGCGATTTCGGAGATCTAGTAAAAAAAGTAAAAAAAAATACCATTTTGAGGTCAAAAATGAGCATTAGACATATGCACATCAAATTATCAGATATTTTATAGAGATTTTAACAATAAGTATAAATTTTGTTTACATTCCCATGGGTTCCGTACCAATGTTTATCCGTTAGACAGCGACGCGGCGCTTACACACTTTATATTTTGTCTCTATGCAGTTAAGGCAGTACGGTTGCTTTAAAAAAAGTTTAGATCTTCCAAAATATGTCAAAATAAAAAAAAATTTTTTTAGTTTTTTTTAATTTTTTTTTTTAAAGTAATTTTTTGTCCAATTTACAGTTTCTCAAAAATCTAATTTTTTCAAAAAAAAGTAAAATTTTTTCAAAAATGTTATTCGTTTAAAAAAAAATAATAATTTTTGGTACGGGAAGTTCCAGCAATTTGCCTTAAGGCACGATGCCCTAATTGCCTTAAGACAGAATTCCTTTTACAGCTAGTTTTCATCATTTTAATTCGTTCATATATTTTTACACGAAACATTTCTGCAAAATACCTTACCGAGCACAACGTCATACACCACTAGTTCCCATCCTACGGTTACGGAACCCTGGCAAACCTCCGAACCAAACCGAACCAAACCGAACCAAACCGAACCAAACCGAACCTCGTACGCCCCAGTAACGTGCATTACCGTGGCCGCGTGGTGGGGGTAAAGTATCCCGGGATGTTAGTGCTGGCGTACCCCTCGGAGCGTGAACTTCGAACGCATTTCAGTCGCTCGCTGGCCGCCATAGAATGCGGTTGAGTGCGTTCTTGCATACGATCAGACGCCTACAGAGTGCAAAGACCCGTGAACACATAGTAATATAGTATCATATGTGTGACTAATATAATATAATATAATAAGAAGTAGTCGTACGTATTTGAATTCAAATAATGAAGTAAAAAAACGACTATTTTGTGATTATAGTTGTGCAGTTTAATTATGTTAACATTGGTTATTGTGCAATAGATAACAAAAGTGAAATTCTTTCGTGAAGTGTTAGGAAAACTATATCATGATGCTGCTTGAGGTTAGTAATAAGTTTATTCTTTATTACATTTTTGCCTCAATAAAATAATATAAAATGTTTATATATGTCTATTTATTTAAAAAGTGTTATATTTTTGTTTATGACAGTTCTGTACTATTTCTTACGCACTATTAAAGTGTATGACAATTCCTCAAAAAGTGCATTAAAACGTTAGTTTGTTCTAGTTGTATTAACTACAATTAATATTTTGACTTTCAGAAGAAGTTTATGTTTTTGTCAAAAAATCCGATTTGCTAATTTTAAATTAAATTTTATAAAATAATATAAAATTTTTATATATGTCTATTTATTTAAAAAGTGTTATATTTTTGTTTATGACAGTTCCATACAATTTCTTACGCACTATTAAAGCGTATGACAATTCTTCAAAAAGTGCATTAAAACGTTAGTTTGTTCTAGTTGTATTAACTACAATTAATATTTTGACTTTCCGAAGAAGTTTATGTTTTTGTCAAAAAATCCGATTTGCTAATTTTAAATTAAATTTTATAAAATAATATAAAATTTTTATATATGTCTATTTATTTAAAAAGTGTTATATTTTTGTTTATGACAGTTCCATACAATTTCTTACGCACTATTAAAGCGTATGACAATTCTTCAAAAAGTGCATTAAAACGTTAGTTTGTTCTAGTTGTATTAACTACAATTAATATTTTGACTTTCCGAAGAAGTTTATGTTTTTGTCAAAAAATCCGATTTGCTAATTTTAAATTAAATTTTATAAAATAATATAAAATTTTTATATATGTCTATTTATTTAAAAAGTGTTATATTTTTGTTTATGACAGTTCCATACAATTTCTTACGCACTATTAAAGCGTATGACAATTCTTCAAAAAGTGCATTAAAACGTTAGTTAGTTGTATTAACTACAATTAATATTTTTGACTTTCCCGAAGTAGAAGTTTATGTTTTTGTAAAAAAATCCGATTAGCTAATTTTATGTTTTCTCGACGTTTCAAGCCATTCTGAATCGAATTAGACCAAATTTGGAAAAAGTATTTGTGTGTGTGTGAAAACATTTCCGATCTTTTATCGGCGTTTTCTCAAAAACAGCTGGGCCGATTTCAAAAATTTTAAATCAATTCGAAGTAATTCGACAAGGACTAGTGTTTGTCATTTTTGCGCGACAATCAGCCAAGCCATTTCTTTGTAAATAGCATAAAAGTGATAATTTTTTCGTCCACGTTTTAGCCCGCACTTCTGAATCAATTTTAAACATTTGCAAACTGTTTTAAATATATTGCTTGGGAAAGATACTTATTAGTTTTTGGTAAAGATTCGCTAGCACGTGTTCTTGTAATTAATTGTTATACATTTTTTGATGAAACTTTTTATGTCGATAGATATCATGGTCTTGAAGAACATACTAAAATTTTACGGCCCCACGGCTAGTAGTTTAATTTAAAAAAATCATCAAAATTTGGAAAAATATTATGGTCAAAATTTGTGTCAAAGAAGCTACAGTTTTAGGACAAGCACGTGTCTGTGCAATATAATTAATATAATTATAGATAATTCAAATGTATTTTAGAAAATTCAATTGGAAATCGCAATGTTTAGATTAAATTGAAAGCGAAAACTTTATTATCGAAATAAACCGTTAAAAATTTTATCTAAAGATCTGAATCTCAATTTCGGTAGATTAAGTCAATAATTGCACATGTTGGAAGTTCATGCAACTTGTCTTAAGTCTAAATGCCACTTTCAACTAGCTTTTAAGTAATCAGAAATTTACTATTATTAAGTGTTGGATTGTTATGCAAATATATGTGCATATTAAAGGCCTTTAAATACTTATGATGATCTTTAATATTATATTATTTATAAATACATACTTAAAATATCAAAAATAAAATAAAATTGTCATATATATTTTATTCAGTAAAAGTGTTATATTTTTTAGTTTATATACTACTAAAGCGTATATTTTTTTTTAAAAGTGCAATAAACCAATAGAAAGCTGTATTAACTACAATTAATATTTTTTTAAGTAATTGTAATTTTTCAAATAAGTGTCGTGTGATTGTTATGCAAATATATGTGCATATTATAGGCTAGATTTCTAAATACTTAATGAATTTTTGTGTGGGAGACTTTGGCAAGTGAAATAGTAGTATTGCGTTATGTGCATATATTGCTCTGTTTTTATTAATATTTATTTTAATGACATAATTATGTGTGTCATATGGAATATATCGTGAGTAATTGCTCTTAATTAATTTTATTATTTTGGTTGTTATAAAATTAATTTGTTCCTTATTATACCCTAAGGATGGTAATGTTGGTCAGTGTTGACATGACAAATACTGTCAGAGCTGGATTTAAATTCATGCCTCCTGAGGGCCTGACGAAAATTGATTAATTCCCAAAAATAAAAGAAACAAATGATATCTTTTTAGATCCTCATGGAAATAAATTAATAAACTGTTTTTCTAGTTAGTTTTCACTTAATTTCTCAAAATTATAATACACTATGTTTTAATTTGATACATAATGCCTAAATTGCATTTTTGGATATAAAAAGCGTTATTAAGAAGAATGAGTTAATTATATTGTGAATTTTTTTTTCACTTTCCAAATTTTGCTGTGGCCACTAGCCCCTATTGCCCCTACTCAATATTGTGCAAAGACCACTCAAATATTATGTTATGTTTGATATATTAATTCTTGGTAAATTAAAGTTTTTTTTATCTAAATTATATTGTATATACCTCTATCAATTATTACTTTTTTAATAATGTTTTTATTAGCCAAAAAGATAAAAACTGTTATGAAAACGTTCGTTGACCTTGAGTTTATCCATTTCATACACACTACCTGATTTTTTTGTCCAAATACAGTTTTACGTGATTTTTTATGCTTACAACAATAACAAAGGAACTTGGGTCTTAAAAAATGCGTGTAGAGTGATTTAACCTTGGCAAATGCGTTGCTTCGTGATGAGTTACATTAAAAATTTAATTGTGTGCATAATTCATGTCTAAAAGTCATATTTTTTGCTTTGATTTAGATTTCAAATGGTGATACATGTGCATTAGACAAACTTGTGTCGATGCAATTTATTATATACATTTTTTCATATTCTCATTTTTAACAGCATGTTTTTATACTCTCATTTTTAATAGCAATCTGAACTTCCGTCATATGAGCTGATGTGCTCGAACTTCTTTTAAACCAGTACTTAAATGGCAGCCCAAAGGTTAACCCAGTGGTTTCCAATCTTTTCCTACCGCGCCTCCCGCCTGTCATGTTTTTTCAAAACATTGTTGTGCGCTCCCCATAACTTTTTTAATATTATAATTTCATCAATATACGATTGATACTTCAATTTTATCAAACTGCATATTATTATACAATTTTATGTAAAAGTATACATAAAAATAATTTTATTCATTCATTTTTTATATAATTTCAACATTTTTGGTTTATTTACGAAAAGAGTACATATTTTGTATTTCTCTCTGAGGAGGCGCGTCCCACAGGTTGGAAATCATAAGAGTTAACCCATTTATATATGCTAGTTTTCTTTATTATTAGAATTTATTCAACATTTCTAATCTATTTATTCATTATATAACTTAAATAGATTATTCATAAAACAAACCTCGTATTAATAATTTTATTTATTAAAATTGTCTTTAATGTAACAAGATTTTTGTGTTATACTAATTTTATCTTATACTTGTTGTTTAGTAAATTTTTATGTATATCAGATTGATATTTGTTGACATGATACACTGATTAGTTACGAAGATAAGTACCACATGTGAAATTTTCAGAACTCTCATTTCATGATTAGTTCAGAGGAAATTTTTTACATACGGAGAATTATAATTTTACGAATCGATATGGCAAACTTAATCACATATATTGTTTCTTAAAAAAATATATAAAAAATAAAAATATTATAGAGAATATTATAAAAAATAAGCGTAACAAATTACTATCATGTTCTTTCTAAAATTTTTAGAAGAGCAAAAATAAAAATGGCATCATCTTGATAAAAATTACATCAAATTTATAAAATGGTATAAAACTACCAAAAAAATATAAAGTTCATAAAATTACTTAAATTTGATAGTAATAATTAGAAAAATGCCATTAGATTTATGAAAAAATCATCAAACCCATAAACATTTTATGAACTTCAGTATGGTAAAATCAATTTTGCAGAAATAGTCAAAAAAATGGCATGAATATAATAAAATTGGCATTAACTTAATAAAGGTACATAAAATAAAATATTTTTTTAAAAAATGGTATAAATTTTAGAAAGATGATTTTCACAAAAATCAGGAGAATGACAAATTTCATAAATCTCAAAAGTCTGTTTAATAAAAATTACATAAAATGCCATGAATTTTATAAAATTGGTATAGATTTAAGAGAGTCATTCATATAATATTCGAATGTTGATTTTATATTTAAACTTTATGCTAAATAACCTCCAGTGGTTTCGTGGTTAGAGGTAGGGGACTTTAATCGGAAGTTCCAGGTGCAATCGATACCCGCCTCCAACAGCTGATGTCAAGCAGTAGTGACATCAGTTTTCACTTGACATCATCGATTTATAGATAGAAATATATTTCCAAGTGAAAATAGCCCTTCTCTGGTTTTGTTTTAATAAAGAATTGTAATAATAAATTTATATAATAGAGCAGCCAACCGTTGGCTTGCTTTCTGGTAGGCAAAATAGTTCAGTTGTGATCGCTATTCAAATCAAATAAAAATATGTATATTAAAATGTTATATATTTTTATAAATATACAACTAAAAGTTGAACGAATAATTACATTTTGTTCAAATATTCACTTTTTTATATTTTTATTTTAATACCTCGAAAAGAAATCATGTTTTTTACCTTTGTAGGTACATCCTCTTTGGGAAAGAGAAAACAAACGAAACGATAAAAAGTTTTGTCCCGTCTCGCTTTATTATTGTTGTGGTTACGTGCTTTCGTTTCCGCTTATCGAAAGTAATTTTGAATTTAATTCACATCGTTCCATAAAAATCCTGAATTGTGAACTAAAATGCATTGTATTGTAGGAACAAACTAAATTGAATAAAAGTTTTTATCCATATACTTAAAAATTTTGTCGCTAAATTGAGTTTAATAGAGTGTAAATATATTTATTTTTTATCATTATTAGTCGAAATGTACTTACAATTTTAAAATAGAAATTTATCTAAAATACAGTATGATAAGAGATAACAACTGTCTAATCTTTTGTGTTTTAAATGCACTAAATTAACTTCTATTAACTTGAACGATTAGATAAGATTTACTAGTTCAACCTGGTATTTTAGTTCAAGGTTTGATATAACTTTCGTTCTCGTTAATTTATTCTAGTTAGGTATAAATGCAATATTTTGGTGTCAATAATCATCTTGGGCTCCTCCATGGATTAGTGATTAGATGTATGGGATTTTAATCAGAGGTCCCAGATTTGGTACATTCGACGAGCAACCTTATGTCAAGCAGTAGTGATATCAGTTTTTAATTGGAAACATATAGAGCTATGTTTCCACGTGTATATAGCCTATGCCGGCTTTGCTGGATCTAATAAAAAGTTGTTACTATTAGAAAATTCCGAAATTGGTAAAATTTCAACAGAGATAGTCAGCCTTTGGGTTGCCTTATAGGACTTGAGTTCTTAAATTGTGATCGCATTTAATAAATACTAAAAAATCATGTTGGCCAAAATGTTTTCAATTTCTATGGATCGACGTAGTAAATAAAACGTTTTGCATTTAGTTCATTAACTTAATCAGGGTCATTCCTTCCTCTCAATTTGTTATGAGCAAAAAATCTGCGTAATATGACGATTTGATGTCACTTTTACAGTTTCCAAGATTTTCGAGTTTTGTTTGCAAAACACATTAAGTCAAACAAATGGAATAAGCGCTCTTTGTGTTTAAGCGTTAATTCATTATAATTTGTTTTATGAATAAGCTATTAAAATCGGTGAATAATATAAATACCAAAAACATATTAAGACAATTTATGTTTGTTTTGAATGAGTTAACTGTATCAATTTAAACAAATTGTCAGTAAGGAGAATCCCTGATCCATATAAAAAATCTTATCATTTTATGACCAAGATATGATATCAATGTAACTTTTGAATCATTTTCGAGGTTGCACAAATATACGAGTAATTTGATTGATTCGACGTGCAAACTGGAAATAATCTTTAACCTGTATTTCGGAATTCCGTACAATCGCACTCAGATAATTGGCTGACTCACAACTTGACTCATACGTGTACGCAATAAATGTTCTTACCTAATGCAACTATAAAGAAAATTTTCTTAGATTTATAACTATATCGCATAGTAGTGTTTAATAGTAAGCCTATTGAGCTGGAACAAAATTTTCTAAATTTATTTCATATTGTCGATTTGAGATCTCCAGTTTAACTCCAAATATTTCACACTAGCGCAGAGAATTGAATTGGTGGTGTTTTAGCGAAATGACAAGAGGTTGAGAATTGTCAATATTAATTTTGATATTCCTCTCTGGAAACTATAATTCCATATATGCTGATGATATAGATATGCAGATATTACAAAAGCAACTCGTACACGTTCAAGATTATTTGTCTTCACTCGAATGATAGTTTCCAAAGAGGAATATCAAAATTAATATTGACAATTCTCAACTTCACATCATTTCGTTAACTATATGCATCTAAAGTGCATATAGTTAACCCTTTTGCTACAGATGTCGTCTCTGGACGACATGTTGTTTGCCTTTCATTCAAGATTTATCACTTTGTGTTAAGGAAGTGAGAATTCTAGTCTTTTATTGTAATTTCTAGTTTATTGGAAGTGTAGTTTTTTAAATATAATTTTTATCACATTTTTATTGATAATGATAGCATATATCGTGTAGCGAAAATTAAATATAGGCAAATAGCTTATCTAAACATATCTAAATGCATGTTCCAATTTCATCATTTTGCGATAATCAAATTTAGGAAATGTTTACACAGATTTCATCTTTTATACATTTCATTTCATCTTTAAACTTCATCTAACAATGAGATGATTTGTTTTGATTTCTCTAACGATGGCCAAGTTTATTTTTCCACACCTGCTATAAGTGATATATTAGCATTTAGCAGGTTGCAATTTCTATAAAATACAAAATGAAATAAATTAACTTATATATAATAAAATAGGTAAAGTAATCTTCTCAAAGTAATCATTTACTAATAAATATTACTTGGAATTGTACCACCCCCACCACAACTTTCATTTTGTTTATATCTATGTATAAAAAAACAAAATTCTCAATGTTGCTCAATGGGCAAAATCGATAACTTTCTCATCAGAATTGCATTCTGTAGTTATCGCGTTGTTATATTTTTAATGTATTTTAAATTTGTAACTAGATTACTTTCTGCTGGGAAAATTTCAATTTGTATAAATACAATAATAGAAAATCATCTATATAATAAAATATATTTACAAACTAATGGTTGTGAATATGTTGGATATTTGCATACATGAATACATTAGTACCGAAAAAGCATCATTTTCAAAACTAGTTAGTGATTGAATTCTGTTTCGGTCTTTAAAATTTTACTTTCAATTATTTTAAATGATTATTATAAATATTTAATATGGTACTATAATTTATGTATTGATATACAAATCCACATTTCTGTAGATATTATATATTTCATATGGTATCCAATTGAAACCTATGAACTATGAACCTATTAAATCTGTGAAAATTGATAATAATAATAATCTAATCAGGATGATAATGTTCAACTGGGCTGTATTAATATGGTTTGGGGGCGCCCATTATTCACGTGTTCCTTTTTGAAGGTTTTTTGGACCCCCCTCTCCTCCTTGGTGATTTAAAATTTCTTGGTGATTTAAAAAATTTTGAAACTTTAGAAATTTTTGATTTTTTTAAGTTGAGATAAAAACCAAATTCACGTGATATCTTACTAGACCTTTCCCTCCCCCACATGATTTTTCGTGATTTTTTTGTCTTAACCTCCATCCATTTGAGCCTCACGTGATTAATTTTGCTTCATTTGCAATTATTTATTTTTTTAAACTAAAACATACATTATTCTAATTATATTTTTATTTATTATTATTACCATATTTGGCTTGCAAAATTATAAATAAAGCATATTAGCAATTTGTTTTTAGCAAATAGCGCTGCTTACATTTCAAATATAGTATTTTCTAAAGTTACATTAAAATTTCATCACTCTTACTCTTGATTTCATCACTTAATGTTCATAATCATTATTAATTTTTGTCGTACGTCCATCACATTTATTAGTAAATTACCTTTCGAAACGCTATTAATTCTTATGCTTATTATTTTAAGAATTCAATTCAGCATCAGAATTTTTATTAAATCGTTTCTTCTTATCATTGTGCAATGTCATTTTGTATCTGCTGCCGTCTTCTCAGTACACACGATAAGATTCAGCGTTTTCATAATAAAAATACCGATAGATAATTCTATAGAAAAATATGACTCCTAATTTGGTGAAACGCTGCGACACGACTTCTTATGCAAATAAATATACGTATACGAACGTTTTAATGACGCGAGTGACCAGCATTAAAAAACTATCGCTTTAAAACATTCGAATGTCATGGATAACGATATAATGGATTGGTGCTATTTTAAATTGATTGTTGGAATAAATTTGATAATTAATTCTGGAGATTAAAGATTTGATGCGTTTTTTTGTTATTTCGGAGTTATGTGCAATTGCTATATAAGTCGCAATATATTGCTAATATATTCCTTCCTTGTTTGGATTTGGCTGGTCATTATGAGCGCACACGTTTAAAAATTGGCGTATGAACTATACTTGAATGCATTATAGATTTATTATGTCAACAGTGTTGTTATTCGAAGATTTATATAATCGATGTAATTAACTGAAGACTTGATTAAAGAAAACTTGTGACAATTGCGTTTATTACTTTTTATTATAGTTCTTGTTATTGACGCTTACGGTTCCAACGTTTAAATAAAAAAATAATAATAAAAACCATCGACGACAGCCCAATAATGGTCATTATTTTGCCAATCAATAAAAATGAATAACACTGTTTGTATTCTGTACTCGACCGGGATTCGATCTGAGTACCCCTCTACTGCGAGTGCTTAACAATATATAACAACAGAACTTGACGAGATTCCATGAGCTGTAATGCTGACTTCTTTTGAAATGAAGGGGTTTTTTATGCAAACTCAAACGGTTGTCTTATCTTTATATGGTGAATTTACTGTTACAATTTCTGTAATATTTAAACCGAAAATCCCAGTTGAGCACATGGAACAAATTCTTCTGTACAAAGTCATGTTGAAATCAATTTGGACGTACGGAATAGAGCTTTGGGGAACAGCACGCAAATCCAACATCGCCACAATACAAAGATTTCAAAACAAGATTTTGAAAAAAATTATAAACGCACCCAAGTATGTCCCAAATTGATTGGTTCATACAGATTTGAACATTAACACTTTAAAGGAAGAAATTGAAAAGTTCAGTCTGAGATACAAGGATAGAATACAGAACCACCCTAACATCATGGCCAAAAACTTAATAAAAAACCATGGCATTGAACGGCTCAGAAGAAAACGGCTCCTTTTTGATATTCCTTATTAATTCTATAATATGAACAATTACTCGTAAGCTTAATTAATATTTTCACAACAGGACTACATCTATATCCAACATCGAATCGGATCACCAATGGGTGACCTATCAACCTTTTTCCTTTATTTAATAAACCATCAAAATAACTGAATGTTGTATAAGAACGACAGATTGTAATTCACAAAAAAAATCTGTAATACTAATAAATTATTAAGTACATATTTTTTAATGATTAAGCAGCATTTAGAACAGCCTAAATCAAAAAGATGCTTCTTCTTCAATCTTCTAATAGCTGATGGTTTTAATATGGGAATTAATGCAGGGTTATTGTGGTCAATAATCTTACCATCATGGATTCCATTGCTGTTTTTCACTACCTTCTGGACAGTGTCAATTCTCAGATCGTTGTGTAGTATGTGGTTGCTAATATAACCAAGGTGCATTTATAATACACATTTTTTTGTCATTTCCTTAGGATGGATGAAATTTTTGATCTACTGGCACAGCCCCACAACTCAAACGCCATAATTTCGGA